>NW_027508758.1:170000-395965 GCF_051911475.1 Siphateles boraxobius
CTGTTCAACCCATTCCACCGGAACCGCACCAGCAACGTGAACCTCGTCTTCCTACGCCTGAGGGCTATGCAGGTGAACCAGAGTACTGTAGAGCCTTTTTGACTCGGTGTTCGATGTATTTCTCGTTACAGCCACTGACGTTCAGCCAGGAACAGACGAGTTCTCACCCTGTTGTCTGGGAAGGCGGCTCTTTGGGGAACGGCGGTGTGGGAGAACGAAGACCCATGCTGCACCTCGTTCCTGACACTCTCCGAGGAGATGAGACGTGTGTTCGATCGGGCGGTAGCGGGTAGGGAGGCGGCCAGACTGCTCGCTGATCTCCGCCAAGGTAACGGCTCGGTGTCGGAATATTCCATTCAGTTCCGCACCCTGGCTGCAGAGTGCCGTTGGAACGAGGAGGCGCAGTGGGACCGATTCCTGCATGGGTTGGCTGATCGTGTCCAGAGGGAGATATATATGCTGGACCTTCCCACTAACCTTATTGGACTGATCCAACAGGCATTAAGAGTTGACGCACGACTGGATCGCATGGGCCGCTTCCAGCAGAGGAACCCGTTTTGCGGCATGGAGACCCGGCGCGTCGACAATCTGGACACGGTCAGCCCAGCTTCCGATTCTGAACCCATGCAGGTGGGCAGAGCTCGGCTTTCCCGGGAGGAGAGAGAATGGCGGAGATCCCAGGGACTTTGTTTGTACTGTGGGAAAGCGGGCCACTTCATCTTCGCCTGCCCGGTATAAGATCAAGCCCGGTAGTAACAATGAGGCTACTATCGGGTGGGATCTCCGCTGGGAAGACCTCATCATCACCATCATCATCTACTCTCCTTCCGGTAAGACCAAGGTGGGCGACCCACACGCACGACACTGAGGCTTTGGTGGATTCGGGAGCAGAAGGTAATTTTTTTGGACTCTGGACTGGCTCAACGATTTCATCTTCCCATCTCCAGGCTCACACACACCATTTCCGTTAATGCTCTCAATGGACAACAACTTCCCCATATTTCTCACACTACTGAACCCATCACACTCATAACATCTGGCAACCACACTGAGACAATTAGATTTCTACTCATGGACTCTCCACTGGCACCCGTGGTGCTGGGTCACCCCTGGTTACGGCAACACAATCCCAGAGTCGATTGGGGTCACAATTCTGTTTCCATGTGGAGTAATCTGTGTCATGAGTCATGTCTTGTGTCAGCGTGTTCGTCTGTTCCTGTGTCTGTGTTTCAGGAGGAGGCGGTGAATTTGTCTAACGTGCCCGAGGAGTACCAGGATCTGAAGGAAGTGTTCAGTAAGTCTCGGGCTGCTTCTCTTCCTCCTCATCGTCCCTATGACTGTGCCATAGAGTTAGTGCCAGGTCAGTCTCCGCCTAAAGGCAAGTTATATTCACTTTCTGTTCCAGAGAGGGAGGCTATGGAGATATATTTCTGATTCTCTAGCTTCCAAATTCATTAGACCTTCCTCATCTCCAGCGGGAGCGGGGTTCTTTTTTGTGGGAAAGAAGGATGGATCTCTGCGACCGTGTATTGATTACCGGGGTTGAACAACATCACGGTAAAGAATACCTATCCTTTGCCGTTGATGTCTTCAGCCTTCGAGCGGTTACAGGGAGCATCCATTTTCACAAAATTGGATTTACGTAACGCTTATCATTTGGTTCGCATAAGGAAGGGCGATGAATGAAAGACCGCGTTCAATACCCCTAGGGGGCACTTTGAATATTTGGTCATGCCTTTCGGGCTGTCCAACTCCCCAGCGGTCTTCCAGGCATTCGTCAATGACGTGCTGAGAGATATGGTTGACCAATTCATTTATGTCTACCTGGATGACATTTTGATTTTTTCATCTTCTCTCCAGGAACACGTTCAGCACGTCAGACGAGTGCTTCAGAGGTTGCTAGAGAATGGGCTTTTTGTCAAGGCGGAGAAATGCGTTTTTCATGCACAGTCTGTTCCTTTCCTAGGGTACATCGTCTCATCTGAGGGAATGCGTATGGATCCTGACAAGGTTAACCCTCTGAGGTCTGAGGTGTTTTCTGGGTCCTGGAGGTGTTCTGACATGCTCTGACATTTGTGCTTTTTTCAGTTATTTATAAACATGTTAATGGCAAATGTGTAATTACACTCTATTTAGCACAAACGGGGCTACCGTAATATGTGAGCAACATGTATGTACATGTTTGTATTTTTAAGAGAATAATGTTTATCCGTGGTTATAGAAAAAATAAAAATGAAAGTTGCTGAAATAAGACCACAAAACACATACTAAATATGTGTCCACAAGACTTTTGACCAATGGATGTCGTTGCCTAGAGTTTTTTCTTCAAAATGATGTGAAAATCATCCTGCTTAAACGTTCACATAAAACAATACATTGATTTAAACTTTGAAAAACATTTTTTTTGTCAGAAGAGGTTTATGCGTGGGAGTGGTAATGGCCTATCAATATTAATGAGATTCAGACCAGGGGTGTGACATAGACACTCCCCCAATGGTTAATGGCCCATCAAGTAAGGCAGTCTGAATAATGAATGAGAGGAGATTCAAAGGTTTTGTTTTCCAATCTGTTTTATTGTAATTCCTCCACAGGTTAAAAACAATATTAAGCAGCACAACTGTCACACATCGTTATGCCAGTCTTGAAAACAGTTCCTGTTCAACTGAAGACATAAGTGAACATTGCATGCCTGGCATTTCCATGGTGTTAATTGCCTTTTACCACGGACTGTTGTGCAATGCACACAATTGCGGCGACCAACTGTGGCAACATCGCTGTCATCTGATGTCAGCTCAGCTCCTGGAACCGGTACATGGTCACTGTTGGTCCGGTTTGGTGCAGATTTCTGTGACACACCACAGAGCTCTGTGATTAGCTGCTCCATAAACTCTTTATGTGACAAGTTACCATGTAGCTCTTTGTGCAGAATGAAAGAATTGGTGGAAGCAATGTCCAAGAAGTGTAGAAAAATCTTTCTGTACCACTTCATGGTTTTGTGCTGTGTTGTGTAGTACTGTAACAGCTGATCAGACAGGTCAACGCCCCCCATGTGTTTGTTGTATGCAGTCACAGGTGCAGGACATGGAAAAGTCTTTGGCCTCCGTGTATCTTGTGTTTTCACCCTCCTCTGTGCAGTGTCTCCTGTATAAGCAGGATGAATGGTAGAACAGACAGATACCTCTCGTGTGTCCATCCACTTCACAAATACAAGAGGTCCATCCCGAATCCACCTGATGGATCCCCTGGCAGATTTCTTAGACAGTGAATTAGCTGCATTCCGAGGGCAGTCCTTCCTGTTGTCCCTGTAAGTCCCACATGCACCAAACTTCATTGCAAACAAGTCTTTTAGGAGCTTTGGACTTGTATAAAAATTGTCCATGTACACATAGTACCCAGAACCCAAAAATGTGTGGTCCAAAAGAGAGGTTACAGCATCATATGACAGTCCGTGGCCTGTGGGAAAGTTGTACTTTCCGGTTTACACAGAAAAGTCCAAAGTGTATCCATTTGAGGAGTCTGCAAGAACAAATAACTTAAAACCACATCTGGTTGGCTTGGCTTTCATGTACTGTGTCATTCCTGTGTGTGCTTTGCATGCCACCATTCTTTCATCCACAGCTAAGTTTCTTTTAGGATGATAGATGGCTTTACAAGCATGACGAATAGTGTCCATGAGGGGTTTGACCCTGAAAAGACGGTCATGTTCAGCTGTGCCCCTCTTTCTGTCATTATCTTTATCTGCATCTGGGTGACTCATGTGCACATTCCATGAAATGGTGCAGTATCTGTCCCTGGACATAACTGTAGCTGGAAAGGGTACAGAGAAAACACTGCTTTGCCGCCAGTAGTCACTGATGGAGCTCATCTTCACCATGGCCATGTAAAACAGCAGCCCAATGTAGCGTTACATCTCACTGATGCGGACATCTGTCCATCTATATTTGCAGCCCTTTGCAGTTGCCTTGGCAGCCTGAGCATTGGTGTTGTGGCACAGAGTTGACACAGCACTTTCTGAAAAAAGTAGTTTGAAAAGACTCATGGGCGAATGTGAGTCTACGCAGCTCAGTTGCGGTCCAGGTTCCCATGCAGGAAGGAATCGCAGTGTCTGTGGAACAATGTCAACATCAGTCTCTGTTTTCCATGACAGAGTGGACTGCCTGTTGCTCGCCTGCTTGTTTGCCTTAGCTCTCTTCAGAACAGGTGCTTGGACATGTTCATTGTCACATCTGTAAAAAAATAAAATAAATAAAAAGTGTGAGCATGCTGATAAAACTATCAAAGAAATTATTTTCATTATCAATCAATAATGGCCATGGATAAAAAAAGACAACAGTAATTTCACACAAGAATAGGTACTTGTATATTATTACGTTAACACAATTACATTTCATTAGTAAAATATTACATCTGTGCACTTACTCAGTATGATTCTCTATCGCACTGAGAACTGAACGACACCTGCGTGTCCCTCTGCGAGGTGCTGGCGAAGGAGAGCATGATGCAGCCGAATTCCTAAAAAACAAAACAAAAAACTGTTAGCATACATTATCCAAATTAAACTGGTGGACAATTAATGGGTATGGATGTACAACGTATGTATATATATATATATATATATATATATATATATATATATATATATATATATATATATATATTATGACGTTGTTAACACAATTACATTTCATCAGTAAAATATTACATCTGTGCACTTACTCAGTATGATTCTCGATCGCACTGAGAACTGAACGGCACCTGCGTGTCCCTCTGCCAGGTGCTGGTGAAGGCGAGCGTGATGCAGCCGCATTCCTAAAAACAAACAAAAAAACTGTTAGCATACATTATCCAAAGTAAACTGATGGACATTTAATGGGTATGGATGCACAATGTATGTATATATCTGTTGATGGGACGGAGAAATATCTATTGATGGGCCGTTGTCCGCGTCACCACGAGTATCTGTTGATGGGCCATATAGACCGCACGTATTTATTGATACACGCAATGAACGGATCGTTCGCGAACGACACATAACTAAATTTCAAACATTTACACCTGTATTCACAAACATCTGTGCATAAGGCAGTATTTACACTTGATAAGTACTGTCATAGGCTAACCAAAACTGAACATTTATATATATAAATATATTGTATTTAGACAGTATTGAATATTTTACGGGAGGCTGAAATATATTTGCACTAAATCACATTATAAAACAAAAGCAGATATTCGCAAACAAGATCCATTACGCATAAGGCAGTATTTATGCATGATATGTAGTGTCATAGGCTAACCAAAACAGAACATTTATATATAAAAATATATTGTATTTAGACAGTATTGCATATTTTACCGGAGGCTGAAATATATTTGCACTAAATCACATTGTATAACCTAAGCAGATATTCGCAAACAAGATATATTACGGATAAGACAGTATTTACGCATGATATGTAATATCATAGGCTAACCAAAACAGAACATTTATATATAAAAATATATGGTGTATATATGATATATATATATATATATATATATTTACATTTACATTTACATTTAGTCATTTAGCAGACGCTTTTATCCAAAGCGACTTACATTTGAGGATTAAACCAAGCGAGTCATCGTGGAGAGGCAAAAACAACGCAAGAAGTGCTCAGAATACAAAGTTCAAACATTGCTCGGAGTAGCATAAACTAGACAAGCGAAGATTTCAAGAGAAAGGTTTTTTTTTATTTTATTTTTTTTTATGTTAAGTGCTCACGGAAGAGATGAGTTTTCAGTTGTCTTTTGAATGCTGTCAGGGATTCTGCATTACGGACGAGGGTGGGTAGGTCATTCCACCAGCATGGAACCGTGAATGAGAATGTTCTGGACAGTGATTTTGTGCCTCGCTGTGAAGGCACCACGAGCCGTCGCTCCTTGGCCGATCGTAGGCTTCTGGTAGGGATGTAGACCCGTAGGAGCGAGTGAAAGTAGGAGGGACCTGAGCCGGTGGACAATCTGTAAGCAATTGTCAGCGCCTTGAACTTGATTCGAGCAGCCAGTGGTAGCCAATGCAGGGAGATGAACAGCGGAGTGACGTGGGCCCTTTTGGGCTCGTTGAATACAAGACGAGCAGCATTATTCTGGATCAATTGTAAGGGTTTAGTTGCACATGATGGAAGACCAGCTAGAAGAGCATTGCAGTAATCAAGCCTAGAAATAACCAGGGCCTGTACAAGAAGCTGTGTTGCATGCTCAGTTAGGAAAGGCCTGATCTTCCTGATGTTGTGCATTTCAAACCTGCATGATCGAGCTGTCTTTGAAATGTGATCTGTGAAGGTTAGCTGGTCATCAAAGATTACTCCAAGATTTCTGACTGACCTTGATGGGGTGATTGAGGATGAGTCTAACTGGATAGTGAAGTCGTGCTGTAGAGACGGATTGGCAGGGAGGACGAGAAGCTCAGTCTTTGCCAGATTGAGCTGCAGGTGATGTTCCTTCATCCATGCCGAGATGTCCGCCAGACAGCTAGAGATACGTGCAGCTACTGTGGGATCGTCTGGTTGAAATGAGAGGTAGAGCTGGGTGTCATCAGCATAGCAATGGTAAGAGAAACCATGTGCCTGTATGATGGGTCCCAGTGATGTGGTGTAAATGGAGAAGAGGAGGGGTCCAAGGACTGACCCCTGGGGAACCCCTGTGGTCAGTCGATGTACTTTGGATACCTCACCTCTCCATGCGACACTGAATGACCTACCTGTGAGATAGGACTCAAACCAGTGGAGGGAAGATCCAGTGATGCCCAGTGATGAGAGGGTGGACAGAAGGATCTGATGATTCACAGTGTCGAAGGCAGCAGACAGGTCTAGGAGAATGAGAACTGATGATTTGGAAGCAGCTTTGGCGATCCGCAGGGCTTCTGTGACTGAAAGTAATGCGGTCTCGGTTGAATGCCCTTTCTTGAAGCCAGATTGGTTAACATCCAGCTGGTTATTCAGAGACAGGAAAGATGATACTTGGTTGAAAGCAACTCTTTCAAGTGTTTTTGCAATGAAAGGTAGGAGAGAGACAGGTCTGTAATTCTCTAGAAGTGATGTGTTTAAAGTTGTTTTTTTAAGCAGTGGGGTTACCCGAGCCTGCTTAAATGCTGTAGGAATATATATATATATATATATATATATATATATATATATATATATAACACTAAACAACTTACTCCGAACTTGTATCCTCGGCGGGATCAATCCGTTCTTGAAAATGCAGCCGTTCGTCGTCTAAGTCGTCTAAGTTGCAGTCTTCCTCTGAGGAAAAGGTGAATTCTTCCTCGCTGTCCAGAATCATCTGAAGGGCCTCTTTACCGGAGTAGCGTGCCATCCTCAAAACGTGATGAACTATCAGTGAATCTGATGAAGAAACTTCGTGTTTTTTATGGCATTGATTGGGGGGCGTGTCCGTTTGTGCGATGCATATATCACCTATTTACCATGTGAAAAGTGGCGGGGGCGCGGCAGCCTCAGCTCATTACAGATACTGAAGGGAGAACGAAAAAACTGTACCTCTCCTTGGTTTCAAACGAATTACATAAACTCAAAATATTTGTTTTTTTTCATAAATTACTTCATTTAAAAGAAGAGAATGCAAGCTTCATAAAGACACAAGTCTCGTGCCTGTGTGACAAGTAATCCCTAAGTTACAGTTAATTTTCGTACGCGTTTCAGAATGGACTTCACTCACAGAGTAAAAGCAAAACGCGCATCATGTTTATTTTTCTTTATTTGCCGAAAAGCACAACACTTTGTTTTTATTGTGAGTATCCACAAAAAAAATAGACACTTATCAGGATCTAATGATGTACAACACTTAATATGTAAGATCAAAATTAACAGAGTACTTTGAGTTTCTTTTGCACTGATAAGAAAAAAAGCAAGACTATCGCGCCGACTTCAGAGGGTTAAGGCTGTGATTGATTGGCCTAGTCCAGATTCCCGTAAGGCCCTACAGAGGTTTCTGGGGTTTGCCAATTTTTATCAGCGTTTTATTCGCAACTTCAGCCAGCTAGCCTCGCCTCTGACTGCCTTGACCTCCCCCAGAACGACGTTCAGGTGGTCTGATGCAGCTGAGGCTGCATTTACCAAACTCAAGAGCCGCTTCAGTTCGGCTCCCATCCTCGTTGCCCCTGATTCATCACGTCAGTTCGTGGTGGAGGTCGACGCGTCAGAGGTGGGGGTAGGAGCAGTTCTCTCCCAACGCTCTCCTTCAGATGACAAGATGCATCCTTGCGCGTTTCTTTCTCATCGTTTATCACCTGCCGAACGTAATTATGACATTGGCAACAGAGAGTTGTTGGCAGTCAAGTTGGCACTGGAGGAATGGCGTCACTGGTTAGAAGGGTCAGGGGTACCTTTTATCGTTTGGACCGATCATAAGAACCTAGAATATATCAGAACCGCTAAAAGACTCAACTCTAGGCAGGCCCGGTGGGCACTTTTTTTCGGACGTTTTGACTTTTCTCTCTCGTACCGCCCGGGTTCTAAGAACATCAAACCCGATTCCTTATCTCGTATTTTTGACCAATCCGAATGCCCGGCTACTCCCGAGTGTATTTTACCTGAGACATTAGTGGTCTCCACTCTCAGATGGGAGGTTGAATCGAAGGTCATGAAGGCCTTAGAAGGGGTAACGCCTCCGCCCGATTGCCCACCGAATCGGTTATTTGTGCCGGAGGGGTATCGGTCCGACGTCATCCAGTGGGGTCATTGCTCCAGTGTAGCTTGTCATCCTGGGGTCAATCGCACCAGTTTTTTGGTCAAACAACGATTCTGGTGGCCATTGATGGCTCGTGACATCCACAGTTTTGTTTTGGCTTGCTCGGACTGTGCCACTGGTAAGACTTCCAATCGACCCCCTGATGGGTTACTCAGACCGCTGTCTGTCCCTTCGAGACCCTGGTCCCACATTGCGCTAGATTTTATTACCGCCCTCCCGCCCTCCCAGGGCAAGACGGTCGTTTTGACTGTCGTGGAACGGTTCTCGAAGGCGGCCCATTTTATTCCCTTGCCTAAATTACCCTCCGCCAAGGAGACAGCGGTAACTGTCGTAGATCACGTCTTTCGTTTACATGGCCTCCCGACGGACATGGTCTCCGACAGGGGTCCCCAATTTGTGTCCAAATTTTGGCAAGAGTTTTGTAAATTTCTGGGGGCGACTGTCAGTCTTTCTTCGGGTTTTCACCCCCAAAGCAATGGTCAGACCGAGAGAGCCAACCAAGATTTGGAGAGAGAGAGTACAGGAGAATTCATCCCGCCTTCCATGTGTCAAAGATCAAACCCGTGTTTCATTCACGAATTAATCCGCCAGTCCCGGTTCACAAACCCCCCCCCCCCGCCAGTCCCGGTTCACGCGTCTCGTAGATGGGGAACCAACGTATTCGGTTAATCGTACTCTGGACTCCAGAAGGAGGGGACGCGGATTTCAGTACCTGGTGGACTGGGAGGGTTACGGTCCGGAGGAGAGAAGTTGGGTTCCTGCTAGAGACATTCTGGATCACTCCCTTATCGATGATTACAATCGACAGGTAAGGCCATCGGGGAACGCCAGGAGGCGTTCCTAGGGGAGAGGGTACTGTCACGGTTTATGGATTCACTGTCTCTCTCTCGTCTCGCGTGCGGTTGTTGTGTGTGTGTATGTGTGTCTGTGGGCGTGGTCACTGATCACTGCGGATCAGCAGCGCCAGCTGGTTTCAATCCGTTTGTCCCTTTCTAAGTTCAGTAACTGGTGTCTCATGTTGTCAGATCGTTGTGGTTTCCCCGGTGTGTTCCTGTGTTCGTGTTCGTGTTGGATCGTGGATTCCCTGTGTCTTCGTCTCATCTGGATTACCAAGCACTGCACTTGGTCTTCACGGGTTATCACCAGCACCAGTCGCTCACCGAGGTCCCTGTGTCACCTTCCATCTCGCGCTGATCGCCTGTCCTGCACCTGTGAAGAAAGTCTACCTGTGTTTTGTGTCTGACCTTCGTGTCTGTGTACACCCGAATAAAGAGTCTTTTGCATTTATATCCGTCTCTGTGATCCGTTACACACTGTGCAGCTTCTATATAATAGTATTAACTTTGTGAAAGATTGCTTGTGATAAGCTTTGATTTATCACATGACTTTCATCACTGCTGTGGTGATTGTTGGTTGTCAGTGTATTACAATGGTACAAAACAGATATTAATACTTCAATGGGTTGGTAAATTAACAATTAAATCAGATTATGAAATACGGTTTATTACTGTAAATTTTACGTTAAGTCTGTAAAACCAATAACGTTGATACTGTATTTTTGACGGTAAAGTTCTGGTAACCACAGCTGCCGGTTTTATTCCGTAAAAACAACTGGATTTTTTTTACAGTGTACATTTCTGTCATAATTTCTCCTAGTTAAACCAAACTTTTATTTTGACGGGTTTTAGTGAAGACCTGTTTCAAAGTTTATTTGACAATGGTTTTTCTCAAATAAAATGGTGAAAATGCTCAATAGGCGTTCTCTCAGAGCAGCTCTGGAAATGTTCATGTATTCATGTCCTCAAATTGTTTGTGAGATGCTGAAAACAGCATGTACTTGAGTAGCCTACGTAGTAACTTAGACCAAGCGGAGCGGCTCATTCACACCGATTCACAGAAACGCAGAACAAGCAGGTTATATATTTACATGGCAGCATTTTTGCGCTTAAATATTCACAGACCATGTCGCGATTGGAATTATTGCACAGTTCTACTTTCCATGTAGCCTATTCATCCATCCATCATTTTGCGTGTTTTAGCCTACGTGACATCTGCGTTATGTAAATTCCATTTTCATGACTGGATTCCGGGATTCCATCTGCATCACGTAAATAATTCGCCTTAAGTTATAATCGGGACATACCTTTATCTGCAGGAGGATGGTGTCCTATGTATCCTCCTTTTGCAGCCACTTTGTGTCAACATTTTTTGCAAATTGGATATCTCCTCGAGGACAACCACACTTTTTTCTACATCCAAAGTATTTCCATACTGGCCATAATTCGCTTCATAAGAATTCAAGGGTGCTTCGCTTTCAGCTTCAGCTGGGTCTGCGTCACCTTTTTTGCGCGTTTGTTCTCCCGCCCTTCAATCAGTGCAGTAGTTTCCAGAGTGTGTTTTTTTTTTCTCCCTTGTATATTATTTTTTACTCAGTAACGGATATGATTTCAAATGTAGCGAAGTACAATTCTTCAAACAAAACGCAGGCATGTGCACAGGTAGGGCTCAACCTGTGCAGAGCACATGCCCTTTTTCTCCTTACAATGCGAAGTGCCCTTTTTTTTGTGGTGTTTTTTTTATTTTATTTTTTATAAATCAATGCTATTGGTCACCCTTTACATCTGTCTGTCTGTTTTACAAATATTTAGCCAATGAAAGTTCTTAAAAAGAGCTTGTGCAAATCTTGCTCGATCCTCAAACTGTCAGTAAACCTGATAACTCCGCCCCTCTATATTCATTGAATCAACTGAAGCTCCGTAGCGGCCGCACAGCAGACAGCAGCTGCTGAACGAAGTTTTGCGAAGGGTAAATAAAGATCTTGTTGTTTGAATAAGTACTAAACACTATGTCCATAAAAGCTCATATTTTATTTATTTGATGTCTGACTGACATGTGGGACTGGGAGTCGGACCTGACTGAGAAAGAGGTCTAGGGCTAGGCTAGGATTTGCCATCTAGTCATAGCCAGTACATAGCCATATAGCCTACACTTAGCCTGTGCATACAGTAGCATAACGTTTCATCTTTCATAAAATGCGATTTTGGCAAAATGTATTTTACAACAGGAAAAACTGACCGCCTGTTTCGTACTGGAACTTACACAAAGCGACGAGTGATCCTCGTCACCTAGGTAATATATTTCTAAGAAATTTGTTCTTTGATTTATGATTGCTGATGCACTTAATTTATTAACATTTAATTATGTTATGGTAATAATATTAAATTATGGTTAATTCATGGCTGTTAATATGCATATATTCGCTATATAGCTCATTTTTTAATCTATAGTATTCTATACTCTCCGCTTGTCCTCACATGTATACATATAGTAAAGTAAAACATGGTTTTACTACAGTAATGTAGTAGTAGTAACTAAAAAAAAAACAATACAGAAGATCACTGTGAAATCTTTATATTTTATCATGCAGAATGTAATTCATGATTTAATTCATTCCAAGGTTTAATTTGTTTGATCCCAAATACAGCAAAAACAATAATATTGTGAAATATTTTTACGATTTAAAATAACTGTTTTCTATTTGAATATATTTTAAAATGTAATTTATTTCTGTGATCAAAGCTGAATTTTCAGCATCATTTCTCCAGTTCAGTACTCTTCAATGTCACGTGATCCTTCAGAAATGCTTTTCACTGCAACTGTACTTTTCACACTATTTTATAATTTTTTTCATTGCTGCCTTATTTTAGGGACAGTGTAGAGAATAATATACCTTCAAGAGACCAACATCCCTGGACAGGTCCTCCACCGTATCAAGTTTTTGCCAGGTAGGCGGATACATGTTGGATAGTGGTTTTGAATTGTCCAACAGATCCTGCCTACATGCAGACATTTAATATTAATTATAGTGACAGATATATCGAAATGTGTGAGAAAGTCGGACCTTGCTAGCCTCTTATGACATTCCCAAAAAACACAGACAGACTTCTTTTCAGAGAAGATACACGGATCGCCCATGGTTGGAGTAATCACCCAAAAATGATTCCATGCACTGTTTTAGCTGTCGAAATTTTTCTAAGAGAAGAAAAATTCAAGAACAAAACAGCCTGGAAGACAGTAGGCATAAATACATGGAAGAGTGCCACTGGAAAAATTAAAGAGCATGCCAGCACAGAGGCCCATATGACAAGTATGGTAAGATGGAATATATACTCCAAAAAAGCTCTACAAGCTGCTTTTGATACATCGGATATTCAGGGGAGAGCAACACGAGAGAGAGAAAGACAAAGGAACAGGGAAATCCTAACTCGTTTAATTGATATTACCTTGTATCTGGCACGACAAGGGCAAGCTTTTAGAGGAGATGATGAGATAAACTCAAGTGCAAACCAAGGCAACTTCCTTGAACTTGTGAAAACATTGGCCCTGTATGATAGCGTAATGAAGCTGCATTTGGATCCCATCCAGGAAAAACAAGCCTCAATGAAAAGACCCCAAGTGTCCCTTCTCTCAAACAGGAGCCAGAATGACATTATAACGTCCTTAGGTACTTTCATTAGAAGGGAAATACAGAATCAAATCAAAGATGCTCAAATCTTCTCCATCCTTCTGGATGAGACCACAGATGTCTCTCACAAAGAGCAAGTTTCCTTTGTAGTTTGCTACGTAAGTGACATGGAAATTAAGGAGCGTTTTCTCCAGGTCTGCACTGTTGAGTCCACAACAGGAAAAGAGTTGGAGAATGTTGTCATCTCTCTCCTTCAGGAAAATGAACTTGACTTGAAGAACATCAGGGGCCAAGGATATGATGGGGCTGCAAACATGAGTGGAATGTACAAAGGTCTACAATCCCGGATACGTACACACAATGAAAATGCTCTTTATGTTCATTGCCAGGCACACTGCTTGAATCTGGTCCTGGTTGAGAGTGCAAAGTCCAATGTTCATTTTGTGACATTTTTCTCCTTGGTGGAGAAACTGTATGTTTTCTGCACAGGCTCCACAAAGAGGCATCCAGCATTTTTAAAATGCCAGCAGTCCTTGTATCCTGGTCAGCGTGTAGTTGAGCTGCAGAAGTTGTCTGACACTCGGTGGGCCTGCCGAGAAAGATCCCTGACAGCCCTCAAAAAAGTGCTGAAAGCTTTAATCAAGCTGCTGACAGACATCAGTGAGTCAGACCCACCTGACACAGCTTCTGGTGATGCAAAGATGTACCTAAAGGCTTTCGACTTTGAATTCATTTTTTGCTTAGAAATCACCACCCCAGTGTTCCAGGTAACTGGAGTGGCCTCTGATGCTCTGGAACAAAAAGATCTGGATCTCTCCACTGCCTACACAGTAACTGATGGTGTGCTGGACACAGTTAAGAATCTGAGGTCTGAGGAGGAATTTAAAACTATATTCCAGATAGCCATTGAAAAGGCAGAAGATGCAGGTATCGACATTCCCACGGTACCTCCTGGCCAGGAAAGGAAAAGGAAAGTGCCAGCACGGTACCTGCATAGTGCCACAGCTGCTAGAGACAGCCATACTTTCCAAACTGTTGAGGAGTTTTACCGGACCAAGGTGTTCTTCACTTTCCTGGATACAATCACAGAGGAACTCAGAAGAAGATTTAAAGTAGATGGGACGATGCCCACAGGGAAAATACTGCAGTCATGCCACAGCCTGACAGTTCATGACAACTGGGTGGGCACACCAAACCCAGAGGCTGTCCAAGCCATACACACACTGTGTGACTTTTATGGTGTTGAGGAGGAGCAGCAACTGAAGACAGAGCTGAAGGTCTACCATACCACCTTCAAGTCAAGTGGCATGAAGAGTATGCTTTCCACTCTAAAAGAAACCAGTGACCAGCACGTTTTCCCTACACTGGTAGAAATGCTTAAAGTATATGCTATATGGTGATGGCCGTTGGATAAGACACATGCCTTTGGTGTGAGAGACCCGGGTTCGAATCCACTGTGAGACATCATTGTGTCCCTGAGCAAGACACATAACCCCTAGTTGCTCCAGAGGCATGCGACCTCTGACATATATAGCAATTGTAAGTCGCTTTGGATAAAAGCGTCAGCTAAATGAATAAATGCAAATAAATGTAATGCCAACCTACCTGTATCAACTGCAACTGTGGAGAGATCCTTTTCAAAATTGAGGTTAATTGAGAACCATCTCCGAAGCCTCTGCTCAGAGGAGAGACTCTCAGACATCCTCCTCATGGCCATAGAGAGGGACATCCCAGTGGATCACTGTAATGAACTCAGGCTGGGCATTTGTTGAGAATCCATATGCAGAAGTTTTATTGAGGCAGAAAATCCAAATCGACAGGCAAAGCAATGGTCAAAGATATAGGCTGGGTTCAGTGAACAAAAATAGGCAGTCCAAGTAAGCAACCAAGGCAAAAACAGTAATCCAAAAACGTGATATCCAAAAGGCAGGCAAAAGGTCATAACAAGAGGCAAAAACAATAGCAATGGATAGAACGCTCAGTAAGGCAGGAAAACTGGCAATACTTTGTAAAGTGTTAGTGGAAAGCATGGCTCTTTATATATACCAAACAGGAAGTGACTGTAGAAGAAATTGAGTGATGTCAGTATTCAGGTGAGGGCTCCCTCTGTTGGTTGGAGGGAGCAGATGTTACAGAATCCCCCCCTCTATGAACACCTCCAGGTGTTCTTCGACTGGGGCGTCCCCTTGGTCTGAGTGCTGGGTGGTCAGGATGAGTTTGATGGAAATCATGGATAAGAGAGGGATCCAGAATGTCCTTGGCAACTACCCAGGATCTCTCCTCTGGTCCGTAGCCCTCCCAATCCACCAAATATTGCACCTGGCTTCCTCTCCTCCTTGACTCAATGATTTCCTTTACCAAGTATGCTGGTTCTCCATTAATCTCCAAGGGTGGTGGAGGTTCAGGTTCCATGGTTTTGGGGCCACACGCAGGGTGGACCGGTTTTAGCAATGATACATGAAATGAAGGAGAGATTCGATAATTAGCAGGAAGCTCAAGTCTATAGGTCACAGGATTTATCTGTCTGATTATACGAAATGGACCAACGTACCTGGGACTGAGCTTCCTACTAGGTAGCCGTAGACGCAAGTCTCGTGTGGAAAGCCAGATCCTCTGGCCTGGCTGATAGTTAGGGTGGGGATGCCTCCGTCGATTCGCTTGGATTCTCTGTGAATGAATGGCACGTTGAAGCCTCACATGAGCGCTGTCCCACACCCGTTCACTCCTTCTGATCCAGTCATCCACCGCTGGTACTGTAGATGGTTCACCAGACCAAGGGAACATAGGAGGTTGATAACCCAGTACGCATTGAAATGGGGTGAGTCCAGTAGATGAATGGGTTAGTGAATTTTGGGCATATTCAGCCCATGGAAGAAATTCACTCCATCTCTGTTGTTCTCGACTACAGTATAACCTAAGGTAACATCCGATCTCCTGGTTCAATCTCTCCACTTGTCCATTCGCCTGTGGGTGGTAGCCTGAGGTTAAACTAACATTAATGTCCAACAGTTTACAAAATTCCTGACATACCCTCGACGTGAATTGAGGACCCCAGTCCGTGACAATGTCCTCTGGCAATCCATATATCTGGAACACATGATGGAACAAGGCAGTGGGACTGTTTCCATGGCATTGGGAAGACCCTTCAGTGGCACAAGACGACAAGCTTTAGAAAAGCGGGCAATGATTACCAGAATAGTGGTGAAATTGTTAGACTTGGGTAGATCTGTGACAAAGTCTACTGATAGATGGGACCAGGGCCTCTGAAGAATGGGTAGGGACTCCAGTAGTCCAGTAGGTAGTTCCTTGGGGCTCTTAGACTGAGCACATACAGGACATGACTTGACATATGAGGTAACATCCTTAATAAAGTCTGACCACCAGAATGAGTTGCGCATTAAGGCTACAGTTCGTTGAATACCTGGATGTCGAGCGCTGAGGGAAGAGTGCACCCATTGGATCACACGTTGTCGAAGGATGCGTGGGACGTACTGCTTGGTTGGTGGGCAAGAAGGTTGGGAAGGATCTGTTTGCTGTGCTTGTTGGATCTCATCCATGATGTCCCAGCGAATGGGGGCTACAACCAATGATGAGGGGAGAATGGGATCTTTGTTATTTTGAAAAGACATAGGTTCATACCTTCTAGACAGAGCGTTTGCTTTACTGTTCTTGCTTCTAGGGCGGTAGGTAACTGTGAATCGGAATCTGGAAAAGAACAGAGACCAGCGGGCTTGTCGTGGATTGAGTCTCTTAGCACTCTTGATGTTTTCCAAGTTCTTATGGTCTGTGATAACTTGAAATGGATGTTCTGCTCCCTCTAACCAATGTCTCCATTCCTCCATTGCAGCTTTCATAGAGAATAGTTCCTTGTTACCTACATCGTAATTTCTTTCAGCAACAGTGAGTTTTCTAGAATAGAAGGCACATGGGAACATTCGTCCTGGCATGCCATGCCTTTGAGAGAGAACAGCCCCAATCCCATTATCGGAAGCATCTACTTCAACAATGAAGGGTAACTTTGGATCAGGATGCTTGAGGATGGGTGCAGTAGTGAAGCATGTCTTGAGGGTATTAAAAGCAGTGTTAGCAGATTCGTTCCATGGAAGTTTCTTGGGTTTGCCCTTGAGTAATGATGTTATAGGTGCTGCGATGATGCTGTAATACCTAATAAATCTTCTGTAGAAATTTGCAAAGCCAAGAAATTGCTGAAGTTCTTTGATAGTGGTAGGTTGTGGCCATTCAGTAACTGCTTTGATCTTGGATAGATCCATTTCCACACCATGATGACTGATTATGTAACCTAAGAAACTAGTACTAGTGTTATGAAACTCAAATTTTTCAGCTTTGATGTAGAGCTGGTTCTGTTGGAGCCAAGTTAGGACTGTCTTGACATGTTGAATATGCTCCTCCTTTGTTTGGGAATAGATTAGGATGTTGTCAATGTAAGCAATGACAAAATGATTAAAAAGGTCTCTGAAGATTTCATTAATAAAGGACTAGAAGACAGAGTGTGCATTGACTAGATCATATGGCATAACTTGATATTCATAGTGCCCCCTAGTGGTGACGAAGGCAGTCTTCCATTCATCACCTTCTCTGATTCAAATAAGGTTGTAGGCACTTCGAAGATCTAGTTTGGTGAAGAAACGTGCCTCTCGGAGTTGATCCAGTGCTGAAGGAACAAGAGGAAGTGGATAGCTGTTCTTTATTGTGATTGCATTGAGACCTCGAAAATCTATGCATGGTCTAAGTTCGCCATCTTTTTTCTCTACAAAGAAGAACCCTGCAGCTCCTGGAGAGGTAGAGGGACGTATAAAACCTGATGCCAAGGCTTCTTCAATGTAGTTCTCCATGGCCTGAGTTTCTGGAAGTGACAAAGGATAAACCTTGCTTTTAGGGGGTGTAGTATTTGGGAGGAGTTCAATGGCACAATCCCATGGATGATGAGGAGGTAGTTGGGTTGCATTTGCCTAGTTGAAGACATCTGAAAATTCTGAGTATTCAGATGGAACCACTGTCTCTGTGGAGGTATCTGGGTTTTCCACACTCGTGGTGAGACATGGGAAGGTTATCTTTTAGTTAAAACAATGCTCTTGACAATGGTGAGACCATTTGGGGATTTCCCCTTGATTCCAGGAAATACTAGGATCATGGATAGCCAACCACGGATGACCGAGAATGATCTGGTTCTTGGGAGAAGAAATAACATTGAATGAGATCCTTTGTGTGCAAAATAGTCAAAAGACGTTCGTAACTGGGAGTCATTGTCCCATACAGCTGAAGCCCAATCTAATGCCTTTCCAGTAAGCAAAGTCATCATAAAAGAACATTTTGTAGTATCTAGACTAAATGCTTCAAGTTGATTGGAAAAGTAAATTCTACATTGACGTAAAAAGCCTCTGCAATTTTCAGCAGAACCATCAAATTTGTCTGGTAGTGAAAACCTTACCGGCTCAGCTCTAGTTGACGGAAGAGATTGAATATAACGGGTTAAATGTTCGTTGGCTGCTCGTAGGTTGGAAAGTTGGCCTTGAAAATCCTTTAGAATCTCACTCTGGTATGCATAGGCCATCTGGAGCTGTCATACCTCTGCTGGATTCATTTCAGGCTAAGTATTCTGCAATGAACTCAGGCTGGGCGTTTGTTGAGAATCCATATGCAGAAGTTTTATTGAGGCAGAAAATCCAAATCGACAGGCAAAGCAATGGTCAAAGATACAGGCTGGGTTCAGTGAACAAAAATAGGCAGTCCAAGTAAGCAACCAAGGCAAAAACAGTAATCCAAAAACGTGATATCCAAAAGGCAGGCAAAAGGTCATAACAAGAGGCAAAAACAATAGCAATGGATAGAACGCTCAGTAAGGGAGGAAAACTGGCAATACTTCGCAAAGTGTTAGTGGAAAGCATGGCTCTTTATATATTCCAAACAGGAAGTGACTGTAGAAGAAATTGAGTGATGTCAGTATTCAGGTGAGGGCTCCCTCTGTTGGTTGGAGGGAGCAGATGTTACAATCACAGTGAAGTCATAAACATCTTCAAGCACATGGCTCACAGAAGGTTGCTGTTGTAATTAGGTTTAAAGAAGCCCTGAAACCATGTGTATCTATTTTATTTATATAATTATTATGGTTGTTATTAATAGTAAATAAATCTAAAGCTTTTGAGACTTATTTTTTGTTATTGAATTTTTCATGAAGATGTGACCATTTCTTCCTTTTATGTAGGCTTACTAAATAATCTTGATATAAAAAAGGGAGGGGCCCCTCGAAAGGTCTGTGCACGGCCCTGACAAAACGTACTTAAATAAAAGTAAAATTACAGATTTTAAAAACTACTTAAAAAAGTAGAAGTACGACTCAATTACGTACCGCGAGTAAATGTAATTCGTTACTTTCCACGTCTGCTCACTAAATATAACTTACTCAACATCACATATTAACCTGACATCGCTAGCTTCAATCTAAATCGTTGCTAGCACAACACGCTAGTAATTTGCTAGCCTGTTAGCATGCTATCCCATGCGCTCTTTATTTACTTATTTCGCTGGCGCCTTTTACAAGTCCAACAACAAGTGAGGTGAGTATCGGTCAGTCAAACAAGCACGGTAAGTCATGTCATCTTCTCCTATTATTCCTCTTATTTCTGCTTTAGATGTGATTAGCTTAGAGAACACTGTACATTGTTCGGTTCCGGCTGAAGTAGGGCCCGTGCAGCAGGGCAATTGGGTGACTGTGACACGGTTTAGTCGCGGGACAAAACACCGCTTTTCCGTTCCGATTACCATAACAAATAGATTCTCCCCACTCAGTGAAACACACACTGAGAATCCTGTTGAATGTGCCCTAGTTATTGGTGATTCTATTACACGGAACGTGAAAATAGAGACACCAGCCACCATAGTCACATGTTTGCCGGGAGCCAGAACATCTGGCAACAAAGCAAATTTAAAAGTGCTGGCTACTGCTAATCGTAAATTCTCTAAGATTATTATTCACGTTGGCACTAATGATGTTCGACTTCGCCAGTCGGAGATCACTAAAATTAACTTTAAAGAGGTGTGTGAACTCGCAAGTAATTTGCTCTGGCCCCCTTCCTGTTCGCCAGAGTGATGAGATAGTTAGTAGACTGTACACACTCAATGGCTGGCTGTCTAAGTGGTGCCCGCAAAATAATATATAAATCATAGATAGTTGGAAAAGTTTTTGGGGCAGACCTGACCTGTTGAAAAATCCCATCCCTCACGTCACCACTCCCTCACGGGTGGTGATGGCGCAGTGGATAAGACACATGCCTTTGGTGTGAGAGACCCGGGTTCGAATCCACTGTGAGACACCAATGTGTCCCTGAGCAAGACACTTAATTTACTTAATTTAAGTTGCTCCAGAGGCGTGCGACCTCTGAAATATAGCAATTGTAAGTCGCTTTGGATAAAAGCTTCAGCTAAATGAATAAATGTAAATGTACCAAGGTCAGATAAATCCCATCACATAGAGACTCTTTCACCTAGATATCATCATATAAAGACAGTGTCTGTTCCCCGAACTCGGAAATACAAAAAAAACTCCTGTATACAGGCCACCAGGGCACCATACAGATTTTATCAAAGAATTTGCTGATTTTCTATCAGAGTTAGTACTGGCTGCAGAAAAAGTTGTAATTGTTGGTGACTTTAATATCCATGTATATAATGAAAAAGATGCATTGGGATTAGCATTTACAGACATTCTCTATTGGAGTTAGACAACACGTGTCAGGACCTACTCATTGTCGTAATCATAATTTAGATCTAATACTGTCACATGGAATCAATGTTGATGGAATCAATGTTGAAATTCTGCAGGAGAGCGACGACATCTCAGATCATTATTTAATCTCATGTATACTTAATTTAATTGCAAAACTGACTCTGTGTTATAAGTATGGAAGAACTATCTCTTCTGCCACTAAAGATTGCTTTATAAATAATCTTCCTGACCAGTTTAATCTTGTCAGCATCCCAGATAGCTTAGAAGAACTCGATGTTGCAACAAAAATGATTGACTCTCTCTTTTCCAGCACAAAGTTACTCCGTCACACTTAAAGAAGATCACAGAAAGTAGTCCAACGCCGTGGTACAACGAGCACACTCAGGCCCTTCAGAGAGCAGCCAGAAAAATGGAGCGTAGCTGGAAGAAAACTAAATTAGAAGTTTTTCGCATTTTGTGGAGAGAGAGCATGATTGTGTACAGAAAGGCCTTAAAAACTGCTAGATCTGCTTATTTTTCTTATTAAAGGTTTTTTCTCCATTCTGTCACTGATGGAGTTTTGGTTCCTTGCCACTGTTGCCTTGGCTTTTGGCTTGCTTAGTTGGAGACATTTAATATTCAACAATATTATTGATCTGCCTTACTTCAGGTGGACGATGACGCAATTTTCTTCTAGAAACAAACTTTGTTGTATTATTTTTATGCTATCACTGTGAAGCTGCTTTTATACAATCTGTATTGTAAAAAGCGCTATATAAATAGAGCTGACTTGACTTAACTTTGACTATCGCATTGGGTGAGGGATGCTATTGCTCTAGCCTATCAGGCGCGCGGTCCAGCTTCACCTCTAGGAGTTAGGGCTCATTCTACCAGGGAATTGCATCCTCCAGGGCTTTATCAAGAGGTGCCCCCTTGCAGCAATTATGTGATGTGGCAGGCTGGTCCTCTCCGCCCACATTTATTAGATTCTATAGTTTGGATGTTTACGTTACTTCAGGGTCTCACGTCCTTGAGTCGACATCACAAGGTCATGTCTGAGGCCCTTCTCATGTTTGTGCACACACACTATACAACCTTGAGGCATCCAGACATTCCAGTGCAGCTGCATTGGTATTCTCATTCCCCTTGCGCTGTTCTCGCAGCATTGAGTGTAGCTTTTGAAAGGGAACGTCTCGGGTTACTTGACTGTAACCCTGTTCCTTGAAAGAGCGGGAATGAGATGCTGCGCTTCATTGCTGCACTCAGGGCGTGTTCAGGACGTTCTTCAGACAAAAATATCTTGTATTTCTTTATTTTTCCATGACCTACCCAGTTATTTCTGATTACCAGATAAGTACAATTAAAAACACAGCTGTGCCTAAAGCCCTATTCAGACGTTAATTGTTCCTCATGTGGACGTATGTAAAAAAAATTAGCACGGCACCTCAGTGATGAAACTTTTATTAATTAACGGTGGGGTGAATTTTGTGATTCTACGAACCCGGGAATGCGCTGCACACATGGTCAGTCGGTCGCATGATTGTTTGCTGTAAAAATGATATATGTTTGGAATAATAACAACAACAATTTTTTTTTTTTAATTTAATTTAATTTTTATATAATAATAGGAAAATAATATCCTGTTTATTATTTTATTATTTAAGTCTCCTCTTTAAAAATAGGAAGATAGACACACTATAGTTAATATGGTTTTCTGTCTTATCTCAAAATGATGGATGTAATTTTAAGAATGTGGAAATTAGCAAGAATAAATGTAATACAGTGTCTTATTTACATGAGATAAACAAAGATGCTTGGTTTATATTTGTAATGTATATAAGTGCTGCCATAATAACGGCACATTTCAAATGTTAACATACTTAATATTAAAGTGTAGGCTACATCTTTAAAATGCATCCAAATTACAGTGAAGCGCAACCATACGGTTGTAGGAATTGAGGGTGAACCAAACACAAATGATTCTTCCAGGTGATTCGTTCAAACATAATTCCACACAAAACTCAACATTCCAGAACCGTAAAGATTCCGGCTCCAGCTAGTCTACAAAACGACTTTATGGCCCTGCAAGCTTCAAAGAGACGAGCTTAAGGCCATGTCCACACGAAGCCAGAGCTTTCCCTATCCAATCTTTTTTTTCCTCGTTCTAAAAACAAATTCCTTAAACAAGGCTCCGTCTCAAGAAATATCTGCGTACACACGAAACCACTGAAACCGATGTAGTATACATGCCAGACCAGTATTAGGCGCTGTATTTCTGACACAGATACACTAAAAACAGAGAAGAAGACTTGCGCATAAACCTTTCGCGCTGTATACAATAATATATAGTATTTAATATTAGGCCAAGAATTTTATTGAACAATATGAAAAACCATAAATGGGGATGAGTCACAATGTTCGATTAGTTAACTAAAGCAGACGCATAAAGCTTGCCACAAAGAACCGGCAAATAGCCTAATCATTATGAATATGTCAAATATAGCAAGGAGACATTTTAATTGTTTATTAATAAACTAGTGTTTTCTGTGACGATGCTGACTCGCAGTATTGTGAAGGTGCCTATGGAGAGAAATGCACACTTCATACGGATTATTAGAGTTGTCTGTTTCTTTTACGTTTTGAATTGTTTTGTTTAAAAGTAGACATTTCAAGCTTAGATATATATGTGAGTTTCTGTTCATTTATGAGACAAGCTGCAGTTCACGAGCGATGCAAGTTATATCGCGTCGTCGCCTCCATGTCCTGATTATAGGCTTTGTCTGCTATATTTGCTTCTTATTTATTAAATTCAGGAAATTGGTTGATGAAACATTGATTAAAATTAAGATACAATTTATACAAAACGAAATTCACTTAAAAGAAAGGCTTTACAAAACTTAATGAAGTGGTCAAAATGATGTGTCTCGATATTGTGCATCTTACTACGCTGTTCACTTTTCATATAATCAACATATATGAAATGGAAAAAAATAACATAATATTTAAACATAAATATGAAACTAACTTTTCTTTAATGGCTACAACCATGGCTACAACATGTAGGCCTACAGTAGCCTACAGAGATATTTAATGTCGGAGCGAACGCCGTGTTACCGGTGAGCATGAGGGGGCAGAGGTGCGTTTTTTGAATAATAATAAAATAATTCCCAGCGATCGTCGAATATTATTTTTGCTTGAAATGCCCATCCCTACAAAATACGAAATGTCTTAAAGCAGACAAAATACAAGCATCATAGCATAAGAAAGAAATTTAAATAAATAAAGAAGTAAAATAAAGAAAAAAAATACATTAAAGTAGGCCTAAATAATAAATAAAGAAATAAAAGAGGCTCAGTAGCTTCTGAAGCATGAACTCAAGCAAGTAGTCGCAGTGTTGTTACTGATTTAGCGTGTCTGACTAGTCGACACGTGGGGTGATTGGATTGGCCGTACAGACGAAACCACAAGGATGTCGTTTTCAGATTCATCCACCCTGAGACCCGGTTTCAAAAAATAGCGGTTTCAGTCTACCAAAACGCCGGATCCGTCTGGACGAAACGCCGATCCGATAAAAAATTTGTACATATACAGCTAAATGCGTCTCCGTGTGGACAGGGCCTAAATAGAGGAAGAACTGGTCAAAGTAAGATAGTTTGGACAAGGCTGATTGGTTCAGTGATGGCACAGCTCAGAACCCACCAAGATAACGGTAGAGGTTGTTTGATCCCAAGACAAAGGGATTTAAAACAGACCACCTCCTTTTTAAGGATCTTTTGACGACCCCAGGGTGGAAATCTCTTAAAACCACAGAGACTGAGATTTTACATATGAAAATACACAAGATCATCCTAAAACAATTATTGATGGACTTCTAATCAAACATTGTTCAACTACATAATCCTATATTGTATCTACCACCTCTGTATGCGTCTATTATGCTTAGATCACATACAAGTCATGTAATTGTTATAACTATTAGATGTTTGAATGAAAGTGTGTCTTTTTTCCTATCAGTACGATCATATGTTCTTAATTCATAAAATGGCTTGATTGAAATCTGTGTAAAATGTTTTGTGTTCTTATAATAGGAATCATGTCTAAACTGTACACTTTTGTACTCTGCTAGAACCGGAGAGTAAAGAGATCACAGATAACGCATGATTTACGATGAGAGGTGAAGAGAACGCTCCCAAATAAAGACAGTGCCTTATTGGTCAGAACTCATCTAAGAGGCTGGACAAACAGCTGAGAGTAAAATCTTAGGACCCGAAAAGCCAGTTTTTTTTAGTAGAAGATTTTGTTAAGTTGGGTTGAGGTTTAGTTTGTGAATTTGTTCGCTAGAGAAAATGTACAGAAGTCATAGAGAAGCCGGACAGTCGAGTAACCATGTAAACCAGCAGACAAAAGAACCCAAAACAAGATCAGAAGAACATCCATGGGTTAAACAGCTTCTTGCAAGCCATCTATAACTACTCTTGTCTCATTTTTCTTTCTGTACTTAGCTTTATCTTTTTCTTTTCCGTTGAGAGTCTCGATTCTAAGTTAAGTTTTGCTGCAAAGTTTCGTTTAAACGATTTGACTGCAAACCCCGCTTTCCAGCTTCAAAGACTTTCCATCCATTCACCAACACACCACGTGATTGGCAGCCCAGAGACATCTATCCACGAAGAGATCAACCACCAGCCAGTCAACGAACCCGGGAAACACCCTTTTACGCCAACAAAAGGAATTCCCAAAGAAACGCACAGACAAACACAAATATACCTCCAGACTCTTAACTGAACTGGTGCATTGAGATAAAATTGGATAACCCACGTAAGAAACGATAGAAGGGTTAAATTAATGATTGATGGTTCGTTAAGGTCATGTCTTATAAGTGCATATAGAAACTTGGGAATTCATCATCTCACTCTTAAAAATCATTCTTTCCTCACTCTCTTTCTTTCTGCAACTCGTATGAATGTGTGTGTGTGCATCTGTTTGTGTTAGATATCAGTTTTATGTTTAAGAATAATCAATAAAGTCTTGTTTATATTTTAAATATAACTGTCTTGTGTTATGTGCTTACAGATTTAATGTCTTGAACTGATGATCTAAGTTACCTTGCTAATAAATAGTGTTTCACTATAGTTTGGATCAGTGTTGGGGAAAGTTACTTCTAAAAGTAATGCATTACAATATTGCGTTACTCCCCAAAAAAGTAACTAAGTGTCACGGACACGTTCAGGAAAAAGGACCCAAATGCAATCTGCGAGACAACAGTTCCTTTAATGAAAATAATGCAAGCTACGTAGAGTAGCAAAAACAGAAAGTCTCTCGTAGCAGATAATCAGAAGAACAGAAAGTCTCTTGTAGTCGAGCAGATAATCAGAAGAACAGAAAGTCTCTTGTAGTCGAATCAAACTGAGGAGTGATCCCACAATAATACTCAGCGTCCCGCAGCAGAAACACAAATCAGGGCTCGTGGTCCGTCTGTCGCCCTCAGATACAGAGAAGCTGGGTAGAGAAAGACTTCAGTAATTTCCAGCACTGGCAGGGCACAGGTTGCAAACATACGTCACCAGGACAGGACAAGACAAGACAAGATGCGAACAGGTAAGCTCTGAAACACGCGTTAACATCGTCAATAATCTGGCAGAGAGAAGGGGGAAAAGAGAACTAGAAGTAGGAAAGCTAATTAGGAAGAAAGTGATAACAGGTGGAAATGGAGAAAGAGTAATGGAAAGGCTGATGGCAATCAGCTGGTGGAGAATGAATGAGCGTGATAGTAAGTGGGTGTGTCTAAGCGAGGTGTGTGTGTATGAAGGGAGCGCGGGTGAGAATGGATACAGAAAACAAAAAGAACACAAGAGGGAGACAGAGACAGAAGAGAACACCGGGATCATGACAGTACCCCCTCCTCAACGTGCGCCCCCTGGCGCTCCCGAGGGTAGAGGCTGGCGAGTGCGGTAGAAGTCCTCGATAAGCGAGCGGTCCAAGACGTTCCGTGAAGGAATCCAGCTTCTCTCCTCCGGCCCGTATCCCTCCCAGTCGACAAGGTACTGGTGACCACGACCTCGCGGACGGACATCAAGTAACTTGCGTACGCGATATACAGGACCTTCCTCCACCTGAGCAGGAGGGGAAGCCTGGCGAGGTGGGGGGCGGACGACGGGCTTGACGCACGAAACATGAAACACTGGATGGACGCGCCGGAGGTTAGGAGGCAATCTAAGTCTAACCGCGACAGGACTGATTATCTTAGAGATAGAATATGGCCCAATAAATTTAGGGGCCAACTTGCGGGACGCGAATCGTAAAGGAAGATTGCAAGAGGAAAGCCAAACCCTTTGACCGCAGATGTATCTCGGACTCTTAATACGATGACGATTAGCGGCACGGCGAGTGAGAGAACGAGTATGGCATAGAGCAGACCTCACCCCTCTCCAGGTTCTTTTACAACGCCGAATAAACGCCGCGACAGACGGAACATTAGTCTCCGCCTCCTGAGAAGGAAACAGAGGTGGCTGGTACCCAAGACAACCGTGAAACGGAGATAAGCCGGTGGCGGAGGACGGAGAAGAATTATAGGCATATTCGGTCCACGGAAGTTGATCAGCCCACGAGGAAGGACTACGAAATGCGAGACTGCGGAGAATACGACCAACAATCTGATTAGTTCGTTCGGCCTGACCGTTGGTCTGTGGGTGAAAACCAGAAGATAGACTGGGTGACGCACCGATCTGACGGCAAAACTCCTTCCAAAATAACGACGCAAACTGAGGTCCGCGATCAGACACGACATCCGAGGGAAGTCCGTGAAGCTTGAAAACATGACTAACGACGGCTTGAGCGGTCTCCTTAGCGGATGGGAGTTTGGGAAGAGGAATGAAGTGAGCGGCTTTAGAAAAGCGATCAACTACAGTGAGGATTACAGTGTTGCCTTTGGACTCCGGTAGTCCGGTAATGAAGTCGAGCGCGATATGTGACCACAGGCGAGATGGAATAGACAGGGGTCTAAGCAGACCAGCCGGTGGCAAATTACTAGACTTAGTCTGGGCACAGATAGAACAGGCGGCCACAAATCGACGGATATCGCGCTCGCGGGTAGGCCACCAGAATCTCTGACGGATGACAGCAATGGTTCCCCTAACTCCAGGATGGGCGAACAACTTGGAGGAGTGACCCCATTGCATGACAGCCAAGCGAGTGGGGACAGGAACAAAGAGTAGGTCTCGCGGACATTGGCGAGGAGTGACGACCCGAGATAAAGCCCGTTTAACCAAGCGTTCGATTCCCCAGATGGAAGAACCAACAATGCAGCCTTGAGGAAGAATCTCCTTTCTCACAGGAGTTCCCACGGGGGAATCGAACTGACGCGAGAGAGCGTCGGGCTTAAGGTTCTTGGAACCAGGGCGATACGAAATAGAAAAATCAAAGCGATCAAAAAACAGGGACCAACGAGCTTGGCGAGCGTTAAGTCGTTTAGCAGATCGTATGTACTCGAGGTTTTTATGATAGGTCCAGACCACGAATGGAACAGGAGAGCCCTCGAGCCAATGACGCCACTCCCCCAAGGCTAAACGAATGGCCAGAAGTTCTCGATTACCGACGTCATAATTTCGCTCGGGAGGAGAAAGACGGTGAGAGTAGAAAGCGCACGGGTGAACCTTATCATCAGAAGATGACCGTTGCGACAGAATGGCCCCAACGCCCACCTCTGACGCGTCGACCTCCACGATGAATTGTCTGGAGGGATCGGGAGTAACTAGAATAGGAGCAGACGTAAACGAGGTCTTTAAACAATCGAAAGCGGACTGGGCTGAGTGCGACCATTCAAAACGGGACTTGACAGACGTGAGAGCGGTGAGAGGAGCGGCGACTTGACTAAAGTTGCGGATAAACCTCCGATAAAAATTCGCAAAACCCAAAAAGCGCTGTAAAGCGACTCGTGAGTCGGGAACCGGCCAATCGGTGACAGCCTGAACCTTAGCGAGGTCCATGCTGACTCCGTCAGCAGAAATTACGGACCCTAAAAAAGTGACCGACTTGGCATGAAAGGTACATTTCTCGGCCTTAACGAAAAGGCGATTCTCCAACAAACGTTGGAGTACACGACGTACGTGTTGAACGTGAACCTGGAGAGATGGGGAGAAAATTAATATGTCATCTAGATAGACAAAAACAAAGACATTCAACATGTCTCTCAAAACATCATTTACTAGGGCTTGAAAGACTGAAGGGGCATTGACGAGGCCGAACGGTAAAACCTTATATTCAAAATGCCCGAGGGGGGTGTTAAACGCGGTTTTCCATTCATCTCCCTCTCGTATACGCACCAAATGATACGCGTTCCGCAGATCCAGTTTAGTGAAAATCTTTGCCCCCTGAAGGATCTCGAAAGCTGATGACATAAGGGGAAGAGGGTAGCGGTTCTTGACCGTTATGTCATTTAGCCCACGATAATCTATACAAGGGCGCAAAGAGCCGTCTTTCTTCTTTACAAAAAAGAAACCTGCGCCCGCGGGAGAGGACGACGAAACAATTGTACCTGCAGCGAGGGACTCTGAGAGATATTTCTCCATGGCTTCGCGCTCGGGCGCGGACAATGAATACAGCCTGCCCCGCGGCGGAGTCGTGCCAGGTTGGAGGTCGATACAACAGTCGTACGGGCGATGGGGAGGAAGAGAAGCGGCACGTGATCGACTAAAAACCGCCCTCAAATCGAGATACTCCTCCGGAACCCCCGACAGATCACCAGGATCCTCCTGAAACACAGAAACAGAAGAGACAGGGGGAACAGCAGACACTAAACACTTAACATGACAAGACAATCTCCACGAGAGAATGGACCCCTTGCCCCAATCAATATGTGGACTGTGTTCAACGAGCCAGGGATGGCCCAAAACAATGGGAGTGTAGGGCGAATGAAAAATAAAAAAGGTAATAGTCTCCCTGTGATTGCCAGAAAGCGTGAGACTCACCGGAATGGTAGTACGGCTGACTCTTTCAAGCTCGCTACCATCAAGGGCAAAAACAGGAGTACTGTCATTCAAATCAACTAAAGGAATGCCCTGTTCAAGAGCCCAAGTCTCGTCTAAAAAACTGGCCTCCGCTCCCGAGTCGATAAGGGCCTGACAGGTTACAGAAGAGCCGGACCATTGGAGAGTGGCAGGGAAAGAAGTGCGTGAACTTGGCGGAGGGACACAAACAGTAGCGCTCGCCAGAAGCCCTCTCCTTACTGACGAGCGTTGGCTTTTACTTTGCATGTGGTAGCGAAGTGACCGGCAGATCCACAGTAAAGGCAAAGTCGGTTTAAGATGCGTCGCTCACGTTCAGCAGCAGTGATCCGAATTCCCCCCAACTGCATTGGCTCAGGAACCGGATTAATAGGAGGGGTATAAGAAACGGGAGGTGAGGAGAGCAGAGCCCTCTCCATGCCGCGTGCTCGGCGCCGAAGCTCGAAACGTCTGTCTATGCGGATAGCTTGGTCAATAAGAGAGTCAAGATGGGTCGGCACCTCCCGGGACAGAATCTCGTCCTTAATGTCTGCGTTGAGACTCTCAATAAATCGAGCAACAAGCGCTGGCTCATTCCATCCACATGTTGTAGCGAGCGTGCGGAATTCAATTGAAAAGTCCGGGACTGACCGTTTACCCTGACGGAGAGATGAGAGCAAACGAGAAGCCTCGACACCATGTGAAGACCGGTCAAACACTCGAGTCATCTCCTCCTTAAATGTAGAGTAACAGCTGGTGCAATCAGAGTCGGCATTCCAGACCGCCGTTCCCCACTCTCGCGCCCTCCCGGTGAGAAGAGAAACAACGTAGGCGATACGAGTGCGGTCCAGCGAGTAGGTGAGTGGCTGTAAAGTGAAAACCACCTCGCATTGAGTAAGGAACGAGCGGCACTCTGAAGGGTCGCCAGAGTAGCAGGGTGGATTATTAATTCTGGGTTCTTGGGTACCAGAGAGGCGCGGAGGAGGTTCCGAGCGTAGATGGTGCATCTGCTCTGAGAGATCCGACAGTTGACTCGCCAAGGATTCGACTGCTCGACGGGTAGTGGTCAGCTCGTTCTGTTGGCGGCCCAGCATGGCTCCCTGAAATTCCACCGCAGACTGAACGGAATGGTCAGTTGCTGGGTCCATCCCGAGGCCAGATTATTCTGTCACGGACACGTTCAGGAAAAAGGACCCAAATGCAATCTGCGAGACAACAGTTCCTTTAATGAAAATAATGCAAGCTACGTAGAGTAGCAAAAACAGAAAGTCTCTCGTAGCAGATAATCAGAAGAACAGAAAGTCTCTTGTAGTCGAGCAGATAATCAGAAGAACAGAAAGTCTCTTGTAGTCGAATCAAACTGAGGAGTGATCCCACAATAATACTCAGCGTCCCGCAGCAGAAACACAAATCAGGGCTCGTGGTCCGTCTGTCGCCCTCAGATACAGAGAAGCTGGGTAGAGAAAGACTTCAGTAATTTCCAGCACTGGCAGGGCACAGGTTGCAAACATACGTCACCAGGACAGGACAAGACAAGACAAGATGCGAACAGGTAAGCTCTGAAACACGCGTTAACATCGTCAATAATCTGGCAGAGAGAAGGGGGAAAAGAGAACTAGAAGTAGGAAAGCTAATTAGGAAGAAAGTGATAACAGGTGGAAATGGAGAAAGAGTAATGGAAAGGCTGATGGCAATCAGCTGGTGGAGAATGAATGAGCGTGATAGTAAGTGGGTGTGTCTAAGCGAGGTGTGTGTGTATGAAGGGAGCGCGGGTGAGAATGGATACAGAAAACAAAAAGAACACAAGAGGGAGACAGAGACAGAAGAGAACACCGGGATCATGACACTAAGTACGTTACTTAGTTACTTTTTATGGAAAGTAATGCGTTACATTACTTTTGCGTAACTTTTTCTCACCTGCATGGGCTTGTTTGTTTGTTTTTTAATAACAGCTAAAACAATCTATTTTTGCCAATTGTTAAGGCCCTTTCACATCAAAAGTTAAATGAATAAGCCTAAGGCTGAAGGAAATGCATATTTACTACTGTACAGTAGAGGGCGCCGCTCAAACAAACCTTTCAGCTGCTGCTGTTCTTGATTAAATAACAATAGGATACAGGAGAAGGAAGTTCAACACTCTTATTTCTAAACCTAATATAAAGTCATTTTTGCTTATTAGTATGGTTGAATTAGATCATTGTAGGTCAGCAGCAAAGACACTGGTTAATAAAGTGAGATTAAATACATAAAGCATATTTGTGTAATTTAACATAGTTAATTATAAAACTTTTGCACAAAATTCTGAGATTGCATTTGACTGTTTTTATTCATTTTGAGGAATACTGAATGTTTTTGTGCACGTGAGATGAGTAAATGCATATTCAATGCAAATGCATTGAAGACAGGAGAACTGTCAGTCAATAAATGTGAAAAAGTAACTAGCATTACTTATTTGAAAAAGTAACTCAGATATTTTGTTGTAAATTGAAAAAGTAATGCGTTACTTTACTAGTTACTTGAAAAAGTAATCTGATTACGTAACTCAAGTTACTTGTAATAAGTTACCCCCAACACTGGTTTGGATATTTATATCTGTTTTAGAGCTGATAGTTACGGCCCGTTCAAATGAACGCTAGACGAGTCATTTGCGAGCCGTTTAAGTGATTTGTTTAAGTGATTCCCTGTAAATTAATTAATAATTCCTTTTGAGCTAAATTGACCTGTCTAACCCAGACACGTTATTTACCTACTCACGTTCCCTTACACGGTGCTCGACAGTGGTCAAAAAGGGTGTAAACAGTGAATTTTTAATTGATTTAATTGACTTTTCTTGTAAAGTCAGTGATGTGGATTCTGACAGCAATTAAATTACCACACAACCTTGGTCTTTGTCAAAATAACATATGTAATTCAGCCAGGGATTTTTACGCTGGTGGTGGGAGAAAAACACTGACATTCTGAATTCTAACAGCAATAAAATTACAGAATAGCCCCTGTAAATGTTGAAAATTCCTTACGACCCCATGAGAAACAATTACCGTCCGCTTAAGTGATGTGCCATCTTGGAAATTACATCAAACAATGCTTCTTACTGAGGTTGGAAATGATCGAATTTAGAGTGCTTTTCCAGTCATCATTTTCAAGTAGGAGGTGGAAAGTTGTCTGGAACGCACCATGACCCCTAAAGGGCGAGCAAAAGCGGTCAAAGGCTGTGGATGATTGATCGACAGGTGGTTAAGGTGGATTTCAATGGAAAGGTCAATGGAATGTGTGTGTGTGTGTGTGTGTGTGTGTGTGTGTGTGTGTGTGTGTGTGTGTGTGTGTGTGTGTGTGTGTGTGTGTGTGTGTGTGTGTGTGTGTGTGTGTGTGTGTGTGTGTGTGTGTGTGTGTGTGTGTGTGTGTGTGTGTGTGTGTGTGTGGTGTGCGCGTGTGTGTGTGTGTGTGTGTGTGTGTGTGTGTGTGTGTGTGTGTGTGTGTGTGTGTGTGTGCGTTTGTCAGTATGCCCAAGCAAGCACACTCTCAATTCTTGTTTGTCTTTCATTCAAAATATGCTAATATAGCTAGGAGTACTGAAGCATTATGCCTCTCTGCAATTATTGACATTTGTGAATGTGTACATGCTTGGTACAATCATTGAAGGACAAGGTGAATGATACAACCACATTAGCACAGAATTCAGGAATGGAAACCTCAACTCAACACTGAGGTGTGGGAAAAGCAATCTAGAGACTGCTCTTATTCAAGGCAAATTAATAGAGCTGTTTTATCTGCACCCCAAAGGAGAGCGAGAGCAGGCGTTGGGTAATTATCTGAAACATCTGATGGAGCCTTCTTATTTCACTGCGGAAGTAACCATAGCAACAGGAAGCAGCCACAGACACAAAATGGCAGTTTCAAGCGGGAAAAGAGAGTTACTGCACCAACCGAATACTGTCTATTCCTTTAAAAACAGCATGTGAAACAGTATGCAATAATAAACATGTCACAACTTTGCTGTCATATGAGCTCAATACACACACGGTTTATTTCACGGAGACCAGAATTTTAAATAACCATCTTTACTCTTACTCTTATATCTACGAAAACCAGGCAGACTTTACTTCATCACATAGGTGAAGATGTGTAGAAAGTGGAGTGTATTGCATTGTGGGACACCGTATTTCTTGAGGAGTACCCTTTTGTGTACATATTTTTGCAAATTCAGCAAAAATTATAGTAGGTATTCTAGATACAACACACAGTATATATAATATGTGCTGCAGAAGAAGAACGTAACTGTCTTGAACATTTGGGGGGGGGGGGGGGGGGGACCAATTTGTTTTATAAAGCCTACAGAACTGTGAATGAAATTCTACTTCTAATTCTAGTTGGGAAATAATATGTTTTAACTATTTGTGTCACAGTTTGGGTTTTGTTTCTTGTTCCTGGTTCTTGTCTGTCATGTGATCCCCTGTTCTAGTCATGTGATCTTGCCTTGTGTTCCCCTGTCTGTTGTGTCATTGGTTGATTGTTTAAATGTTCACAGGTGTCCCTTGTCTCGTTGTTAGTCCAGTATGTATTTAAGCCCTGTGTCTTGTTCAGTCTTTGTGAGTTCTTAATGTTGTGTTGTTGTACCTTGATGTTGGTGGTTCTGTTCCTGAGTCTTGTGCCCTAGCCAGAGTCTTTATTATGTAGTTTGAGTTTATTAAATAAAGTGTGCTGCAATTGGATCCTGCTTCCTCCTTGCTTCCACCTCATCATAACAGAAGAACTCACCGCCAATGGATCCAGCAGTTGTTAGCAACCAGGCCTTAAGGAAATTCCTATCATCTCTGTCTCAAGATGGCCAGCCCTTGGAGAGGTATGTGAGGGACTTTTTGGCGTGTTGTCATCTGGGAGCGCTAAATGATGCCCAGCTCGTGGACCTGTTTTGTAGCGGGCTGGATTGGCACATCGCTCAAGTGATGCCGGAGGATCATACTGGCTGGACCCTGAAAGGGTTTGTTGATCTGGCCCTTTCCTTGGGCGGTTCGGCACTTGCAGAGCCTGAGTTTCCCCGCGTCACGCCAGTCAGCGGGTCTGACACCGGATCGGTCTATGGGCGTTCAGGGCTGATGTCCAGCTTGGCAGATTCCCCGCTAAGGTCCGTACGGTCTGCAAGGATCACCGTCCTGCCTGAATCTCGACCCGTCAAACCAGTTCCAGAGCCCGTCCAGCCAGAGCCCGTCCAGCCAGAGCCCGTCCAGCCAGAGCCCGTCCAGCCAGAGACCGTCCAGCCAGAGACCGTCCAGCCAGAGACCGTCCAGCCAGAGACCGTCCGGCCAGAGACCGTCCGGCCAGAGACCGTCCGGCCAGAGACCGTCCAGCCAGAGACCGTCCAGCCAGAGACCGTCCAGCCAGAGACCGTCCAGCCAGAGACCGTCCAGCCAGAGACCGTCCAGCCAGAGACCGTCCAGCCAGAGACCGTCCAGCCAGAGACCGTCCAGCCAGAGCTTCACGTCAGCCACGTCCAGCCAGAGCTTCACGTCAGCCACGTCCAGCCAGAGCTTCACGTCAGCCACGTCCAGCCAGAGCTTCACGTCAGCCACGTCCAGCCAGAGCTTCACGTCAGCCACGTCCAGCCAGAGCTTCACGTCAGCCACGTCCAGCCAGAGCTTCACGTCAGCCACGTCCAGCCAGAGCCGAGGCCCTCTTCGCCGCTGGTCCCGTCCAGTCCAGAGACTGTTCAAGTCACGTCTGCCGATCCAGAGACTGTTCAAGTCACGTCTGCCGATCCAGAGACTGTTCAAGTCACGTCTGCCGATCCAGAGACTGTTCAAGTCACGTCTGCCGATCCAGAGACTGTTCAAGTCACGTCTGCCGATCCAGAGACTGTTCAAGTCACGTCTGCCGATCCAGAGACTGTTCAAGTCACGTCTGCCGATCCAGAGACTGTTCAAGTCACGTCTGCCGATCCAGAGACTGTTCAAGTCACGTCTGCCGATCCAGAGACTGTTCAAGTCACGTCTGATCCAGAGACTGTTCAAGTCACGTCTGCCGATCCAGAGACTGTTCAAGTCACGTCTGCCGATCCAGAGACTGTTCAAGTCACGTCTGCCGATCCTGAGACTGTTCACATCACTACCTCCGAGCCAGTGTCTACGGACAAGATGGCCGCTTCTGAACCAGTGTCTACGGACAAGATGGCCGTCTCCGAGCCAGAGTCTGTTCTGGTTCCCGAGCCAGTGTGTGTGTTGTCTGTTCCTGAACCCGAGCCAGTGTGTGTGTTGTCTGTTTCTGAGCCAGTGTGTGTGTTGTCTGTTCCTGAGCCCGAGCCAGTGTGTGTGTTGTCTGTTCCCGAGCCAGTGTGTGTGTTGTCTGTTCCCGTGCCAGTGTGTGTGTTGCCTGTTCCCGAGCCAGTGTGTGTGTTGCCTGTTCCCGAGCCAGTGTGTGTGTTGCCTGTTCCCGAGCCAGTGAGTGTGTTGCCTGTTCCCGAGCCAGTGAGTGTGTTGTCTGTTCCCGAACCAGTGAGTGTGTTGTCTGTTCCCGAGCCAGTGTGTGTGTTGTCTGTTCCCGAGCCAGTGAGTGTGTTGTCTGTTCCCGAGCCAGTGAGTGTGTTGTCTGTTCCCGAGCCAGTGAGTGTGTTGTCTGTTCCCGAGCCAGTGAGTGTGTTGTCTGTTCCCGAGCCAGTGAGTGTGTTGTCTGTTCCCGAGCCAGTGAGTGTGTTGTCTGTTCCCGAGCCAGTGAGTGTGTTGTCTGTTCCCGAGCCAGTGAGTGTGTTGTCTGTTCCCGAGCCAGTGAGTGTGTTGTCTGTTCCCGAGCCAGTGAGTGTGTTGTCTGTTCCCGAGCCAGAGAGTGTGTTGTCTGTTCCCGAGCCAGAGAGTGTGTTGTCTGTTCCCGAGCCAGAGTCAGTGAGTGTGTTGTCTGTTCCCGAGCCAGAGTCAGTGTGTGTGTTGTCTGCTGTTCCTGAGCCGGTGTCTGCTGTTCCTGAGCCGGTGTCTGCGCCGCCCTGGCCGCCCGAAGGACTGTCTTCTCCGCCCTGGCCGCCCGATGGACTGTCTTCACCGCCGTGGCCGCCCGAGGGGTCTTCACCGCCGTGGCCGCCCGAGGGGTCTTCACCGCCCTGGCCACCGCCTGCGCATCCTGCTCTGCCCTGGTCGCTCAAGAGCCAGGTCCACCCAGGCTCTGTGGCTCAGGCTCGCCATTCCTGTGTCCTGGTTCCTGGTCCCAGTGCAAGCCTGGCCCTCCGTCCCTCCCCCAAGACCGCCTCCACTCACCACCCTCCTGAACTTGTGTTTTTTTTGTTTTGATGGGCGTCGGGAGCCGCCCATAGAGGGGGGGCTATGTCACAGTTTGGGTTTTGTTTCTTGTTCCTGGTTCTTGTCTGTCATGTGATCCCCTGTTCTAGTCATGTGATCTTGCCTTGTGTTCCCCTGTCTGTTGTGTCATTGGTTGATTGTTTAAATGTTCACAGGTGTCCCTTGTCTCGTTGTTAGTCCAGTATGTATTTAAGCCCTGTGTCTTGTTCAGTCTTTGTGAGTTCTTAATGTTGTGTTGTTGTACCTTGATGTTGGTGGTTCTGTTCCTGAGTCTTGTGCCCTAGCCAGAGTCTTTATTATGTAGTTTGAGTTTATTAAATAAAGTGTGCTGCAATTGGATCCTGCTTCCTCCTTGCTTCCACCTCATCATAACAATTTGCAAATAATATTTGCATTAATTTGTATTAAAATATTCACATATGTACATTTATTTATATTCCTGTCTAAAACTTAAAACTCTCTTCACACACAGTTAGGAAATCCATTAGTCACATAAGTGCCATTCAAAATGGCCATATTTGCGGAAAAAAAGTCAAGTAGTTTGAGGAGTGTTGGACCGTCCAACGAGGGCTACCCAGCGTCACCGCCAGGCGCCGCGGAGGAGATCGCCCAGCTGGTGGGGGACCAGATGACAGCGCGTTGTGGGAACTGGACCAAGTTTTTTTTCTTTTTTTTTTCTCTCCTCTCTCTTGATCTTTCGCTCCTCATGCTTCTGTCTCCGCTTCCCTCGGCTTGTCGGTCCATACCCCCAGGGATCGCCGCCGCCGGGGGGGAGTAGGCACAGGCTTGTGGGTACCCCCCGGCCTGTGAGGGGCGATGGGGGTATGTGGCGAACAGGACGGTCGAGGGACGTGAGAGAACGGCGCGAGGCCGGTGGTGCGATTGCTAATGAGCAACACCTGGGAAGCACACCGGTCTCACAGATGAGTGGAAGCATAAAAGAGGAGCAACGATGTTGATGATAGAGAGAGGAACAGTCCTGTGTTTTAGTTGTGTTTTTGTTTTTGTATTTTATTTTAGCCAGCAGTCGTCCGCGAGGGGCTGCTGGCAGTTATATTTATTTTCGGTAGCCAGCAGTCGTCCGCGAGGGGCTGCTGGCGGTATTTTTGTTTGTTTGTTTTATTTTAAATAAAGTTTATTTTGATTGTTCGCCGGTTCCCGCCTCCTTCTTCCCTTAACATTGCTACACTGACATCGCTGGCTTTTATCTAAATCATTATCGCTAGCACAACACGCTAGTATCTCGCTAGCCGGTTAATGACATCAACGCTGTAACACGCTAGGCGCGCTTGTGCTGCCGCTTCATTCTGGTACTTGTCTGTCTGCTGTTGTTGTTTTTCCTGGGAATCAATATTTCTGGATTAATGGACTACTATAAATGGACTACTGGACTACTTACACACTCAAAAAGTTTTGGATAACTGACCCGGTAGTGTCCGTGGTCCTGTCACACAGATCAGCTGCGAGCCCTCTCGATTCCTATCCTCCTGATAGTGTGAGTCTCCACTCTCTTTATCATTTTGTGGTGTCAATCCTTGGTATGGTTGGGTAGCCTTCCCTTCTGTGGATTGTGGATGCACTACGTTTCTGGCTAATGTAGTTAAACTGATCAAATGTTGTGTAGGTTACATTGGTCATCACTGGTCATGTCGTCGCGCATCCACTTGCAGGTTTTGTTTTTGGTCTTTTTGATTTGAATATTTTCAAATATTCTGGTTGTCTGTACCAGCACCCGTGCTTCAGGTAAAAAACAGCAGAAAAATCGACTTTGGAAATCTAAGATCATTGTGCTTTGATCCCGACAACAGAACCTGCAGACGTGCATCATCAGACTTGCGATGTGCGCTGTTGAACACTCGCTCTTTAACTGATAAAGCATCAGTATTGAATGACATAATCATTGACACAAACCTGGACAAGCTACTTTTGACAGAAACCTGGCAGGTGTCTAATGACTTTTTCAACTTGAGCCACTTAACGCTACCTGGGTACATCTAATTCTCTCAACCGCGTCTCCATCGTAGAGGTGGAGGGCTGGCTGTAGTTTCCCGTGAGACTAAATACCTAGCGCTGAAAATGACTGGCCAAACGTCACTGGCTGTAATCTTAATTTACCGACCTCCAAAATGTCCCTCTGACTTTTTCTCTAATATTAGTGAGTTACTTACTCTTGTCTGTGGTAGTCATTCATCTGTTATTTTTCTTGTTGATTTTAATATACATGAAGACAATGCACAATGCAAAGAATTGATGTCTGTGCTGGACTGTTTCAACTTGACTCAACATGTAACTTTTGCTACTCACTCCAGGGGTCATATACTGGATCTCATATGTACATCTGGCTTAAACAATATTCTTGTTAGTGGCTCTGATTTTGCTTTCTCAGATCACAAACTCATAAACTTCAGTTTTAGCTTTCCAATATCTATATCACCACTGAAGAAAATACTCTCCTATTGTAAAATCAATTCTGTGAATCCATCCTCTTTTCCTGTTTCAATGAGGGCTTCTACCTTGTTAGAATGTCTACTATCTAACTCTCCGTCAGAAATCGAATGTATTTACAATAATGCTTTTTCTCAAATACTTAAGAGGCTTGCTCCTGTTAGAACTAGACTGGTTCCATCTACTCGTGCCTCACCCTGGTTCATTCCTGAACTTCGAATGATGAAAACCGAAGGTTGCCGCCTATACAGGAAAACTGGACTCATTGTGCACTCTCTGGCTTTTAAAGAACATTTGCTCAACTACCATACAGCCCTCCCCAATGCAATATCCTCTTATTTCTCTTCTACCATTAGGAATTCCACGTGCAGGCCCAAATCACTCTTTGCTATTGTTAACAAACTCACTAATCCACCACAACATGTTATTTTGGGCTCGTGGGTGCTTGTAAATAGCTTTTCCCAATTATTTTCAGACAAACTAAAGTCAATCATTGAATCCAATACCAAAGACACCCCTCATACAAGTGTTATCTGATTCAGCTCATTCAACAAACTCTCTCTCTGCTTTGTCTCTGACTACTCCTGTTGCCATAAGTGATCTAATTGTGAAGTCTAATTCCACATCCTGCCGACTTGATCCTACATCTACTGTTCTGCTTAAGATGTGTGTCCTCGAGGTTGCACCCTTAATAACACATAGGATAAACTGTAGTTTGGCTTCCGCCTTTGTTCCAGCAGAATTTAAAATGGCTCTGTTGACCCCGATTCTTAAAAAACAGGCCTTGACCATCTAAATATGGACAATTGCAGGCCAATATCTAACTTAACTTTCTTAAGCAAAATCCTTGAAAAGGTTGTCTTCGCAATTGCTATCATATTTAGATTTTAGTGTCCACTTGGTGACATCATACTCAGGCATGGACTTAAATTCCATTGCTATGCTGATGACATTCAAATGTATCTCACCACCAGCTCTGATAGGCCATCCCTGCCCGACTCACTCACTGCATGTATCAGGGACATTAAGCTCTGGGTGTCCGTGAATTTCCTCAAATTAAATAACAAAAAAACTGAGATATTGATGATTGGCTCTGCTGCCTCAGTCAAAAGAATGGACCTGTCCTTTGATATTGATGGAGTTCATGTTAAGCCTTCGTCATCTTTTCGTAACCTTGGTGTCTTGATCGACTCAACTCTATCTTTTGGCTCTCACATTTCTTCTCTTGTTAAAAACTATTTTTTCCATCTTCAGTGTGCTCTTTGATAGCAATCTTTCATTTAAAAGTCACGTGAATTGTATTTGTAAAACCAAATTTTTCCATCTAAAAAATATATCTAAATTACGTCATATGCTCTAACAAACAAATGCAGAACAATTAGTTCATGCGTTCATGACATCAACGCTAGATTATTGTAATGCTATTATGGGTGGTTGCCCTGCACGCTTAATAAACAAATTACAACTGGTCCACAAGGCAGCAGCTAGAGTTCTTACCAGAACCAGGAAGAATATTAGCCTGGTTCTGTCAACAATGCATTGGCTCCCTATTAAATGATAAATGGACTGCATTTATATGGCGCTTTCAAAGTCCCAATGGCCACCAAAGCACTTTACATGTTGCCTCACATTCACCCATTCACTCACTCATTCATACACTGACGGCGGTGTCAGCCATGCAAGGCGCCATCCAGCTCGGCGGGAGCAGCTGGGGATAGGTGTCCTGCTCATGGACACTTCGACACTTGGTCAGGTGGAACCGGGGTTCGAACCACCGGAGATCGAACCACCAACCTTTCGGTTTGTAGACAACCTACATGAACCACTGAGCCACTGCATGCCGCTATTAAACATCGTATACATTTTTAAATATTACTGATTACTACAAATCACTAAATGGTTTAGCTCCCCAGTACTTGAGCGAGCTCTTAACGCATTAAAGTCCTTCACGTCTATTGCGATCTCAAAATTCTGGCCAGATGATAATACCTAGAATATCAAAATCGACTGCTGATGGTAGATGCTTTTCTTATTTAGCACCAAAAATTTGGAACAATCTTCCTAACATTGTCCGCGAAGCAGACACAGTCTGTCAGTTCAAATATAGACTAAAAACACATCTCTTTGGCTTAGCATTGTCACGGTTGGTAGATCCACTGTCTCATTGATACAAACATCTTGCCGTAGAATGGAGTGCATGTGGCGTCTTTCAGGTTTGACCGTTCAATATCAAATGTGGAAAGACTGTTTACAAGAATATAAGGCTGGAATTGTTTCTACAAGATCTGACTATTTTTCTAAAATGATTGATAACAATCAGGGTAATTCTAGACAACTTTTTAATTCAATTAACAAATTGTTGAACCATAAAACTGTCTCTTATGTTACTGCTTCTGATCATCTCTGTAATTAGGTTGTGGAGTTTTTTGTCACCAAAGTCGAAAATGTTTGTAGAGTTTTTTGCACCTCAACTCTACTGCTGCTACATAATGCCCTGTCTTTCGTCTTGTGTTTGTCAGATCGTTGTTGAAGCTTCCAGTGTCTCGTGCCTATTTCATGTTTCTTTGTGTTTCCTGTTCTCACTGGATTCCGGATCGCTTCATCTCCGTCTTTCCACTGGATCATCTTTTCCATCCACGCTCACCTGGATTGCCTGTCTCAGTCCCTGCGTCACGCTCTCCTGCTGTCTGTGTTCCTGGTCAGACCCATGCCCTAGAGAGAGATCATCTTCTGTGTTCTTGTCTTCAGTCTGTACTGAGGATTTGAGAGTTTAATCCTGTTCATTAAATTTATTGCACTTGGATTTTCTTCCGTCCCATTTATCATCACAGAACGATCTGACCAACACCAAGTGTGTATGGACCCTGACAAGGTTAAGGCTGTGGTAGATTGGCCAACTCCAGATTCCCGTAAGGGCCTACAGCTGTATTTACCAACCTAAAGAGCCACTTCGTTTCAGCTCCCATTCTTGTCGCCCCTGATACCACACATCAGTTCGTGGTGGAGGTTGACGCGTTAGAGGTGGGGGTAGGTGCAGTTCTTTCTCAACGCGCTTACAAGATGCACCCTTGCCCGTTTTTTTCCCATCGTTTATCACCTGCCGAACGTAACTATGACATTGGTAACAGAGAGTTGTTGGCCGTCAAGTTAGCATTGGAGAAGTGGTATCATTGGCTAGAAGGGTCAGGGGTACCTTTTATCGTTTGGACTGATCATAAGAACCTTGAATATATTAGATCTGCTAAAAGACCAGGCAGGCTCGGTGGGCACTTTTTTTCGGACATTTTGACTTTTCTCTCTCGTACCGCCCGGGTTCCAAGAACATCAAACCCGACTCATTATCTTGTATTTTTGATCCATTCAAACGCCCGGTTTCTCCTGAGTGTATTTTGCCTGAGAAAGTAGTTATCTCCACACTCATATGGGTGGTGGAATCGAAGGTGAAGAGGGCCTTAGAAGGGGTAACGCCTCCGCCCGGTTGCCCACCGAATCAATTGTCTGTTCCGGAGGGGTTACGGTCCGTTGTTATTCGATGGGGTCATTGCTCCAACATGGCTTGTCATCCAGGAGTAAACCGCACTAGCTTTTTAATAAAGCAACGATTCTGGTGGCCATTAATGGCTCGCGATATTCATGATTTTGTTTTGGCTTGCTTAGTTTGTGCCATTGGTAAGACATCTAACCGACCTCCTCATGGGTTACTCCGATCGCTGTCCCACATTGCGCTAGATTTTGTCACCGCCCTCCCGCCCTCTAATGGCATGACGGTTGTTTTAACCGTGGTGGACCGGTTCTCGAAGGCGGCACATTTCATTCCCTTGCCCAAATTACCCTCAGCCAAGGAGAAAGCGGTTACTGTAATTCATCACTTCTTTCGGTTACATGGCCTCCCGATGGACGTGGTTTCGGACAGGGGTTCCCAATTTGTGTCCGATTTTGGCAAGAGTTTTGTATTTTATTGGGAGCTACAGTTAGCTTGTCTTCGGGTTATCATCCCCAGAGTAATGGTCAGACCGAGCGAGCCAACCAGGATATGGAGAGTCTGTCAATGGTTGAGTACGCACATAACTCGTTACCAGTGTCATCCACGGGCCTCTCTCCATTTAAATGTAGTTTAGAGTACCAGCCACCAATTTTTCTGAGTCAGGAGTCCGAAGTCGCGGTCCCCTCCACTCACGCCTTCGTCCAGAGGTGCCATCTTAAATGGACCAGAGCCCGTGAGACTCCCGTGCTCCAGGTGGGGGCGCGCACTAAGGCTAAGGCCGATCACCACCGGTCAAAGCCTCCCGTATACAGCATGGGTCAAAAAGTGTGGCTTTCTACCAAGAACATTCCGCTCCATTCCTTTTCCAACAAGTTAGACCCCAAATTTATTGGCCCATTCCCTGTCACCAGGATTATTAGTCCGGTGACAGTCCGTCTCAAACTTACTCCGGCGTGCAGGAGAATTCATCCCGCCTTTCTTGTATCAAAAATCAAGGCCCTGTTTTACTCTGTTTGGCATGCGCCTCATCTATGGCTACATTCAAGACTCAGCTAAAAACGTATCTATTTACCATCTATTTTGGATAATGTGACTATTTGTGACCTATGTGTTTGTAATGTGTGTAAGGGTGTGTAAATGTATTATATGTCTAAATGTAGTAAATGTAGTAAATGTAGTAAATGTACTACGTCTTAGTTGGTGCTTATCTTGGCGAAAGCCGAGTACAAATCAGCATGAAGTTTTAACATCTACTCTCGTGTAATGGAAATCATGAAGATTTGGATACGTCCAGTGACTGCGGTGAATAGTGCTGCTGGCAACAAGGGAAAGACCTTGTGACAGCCCGGAGAGACAGCTGACAGGAGGAAAGAGACCCCAATGGGGCTGGTAAGGGTTAGCTACCCTTGTCGGCAGTATCCAGCTCTGTGTTTACAGGTGCTAACACCCATTCTCGCCCAGGACAACTGGAAGCTGCTAGGGACTGGAAGATGCTGGCTGATCTTGATCAACGGCTTATTTTTCCACCTGAGATTGCCACCACTAACCTACGACCAGATATTGTTTTGTGGTCTGGATCAGCACGCATTGTTCAACTGATAGAGTTAACAGTGCCATGGGAGGATGCGGTAGATGAGGCATATGAGAGGAAGAAATTGCGGTATGCTCATCTGGCCACTGAAGCAGAACAGCGAGGATGGAGAGTCGAGGTTTATCCAGTGGAAGTGGGTTGTCGAGGTTTTGTGGCACACTCTACAACCCGGTTCCTCAGAGACGTCGGATTCAGTGGTCAAGAGTTGCGTCGCACAGTAAAGAACTTATCTGAAGCAGCAGAAAGGAGCAGCAACTGGCTGTGGTTGAGACGGAAAGATTCTAGCTGGCTGAGTACAGGCCGCCATGCTACGGTTTCGTAGAATTCTTGAAAACTTGAAGGGTTTTGGTTTATTTGTATAGGTTGTATAGTATTTACAGTCATTACGTTCCTGTGTATATTGCGTGAATGACGGGAAGTTGGGCAGATATTGTGTTTTGCGGTAGGTGGTATGCCATACGGAACCGTTGCCACTGAAACTGCATATTAACGCACCAGTGGGGCTCGACAGCCTTTGTCAAACGGGTTGGCGCGTATGGTTGGGTTGCGGAGAGATTGTGAGATTGTGGTTAGGTCTCAGCAGCACTGTTGGTTTATTTGTAGAGGTTGTATAGTATTTACAGTCATTACTGACGGGTGGTTGGGCAGATATTGTGATTTGCGGTAGGTGGTATGCCATACGGAACCGTTTCCACTGAAACTGCATATTAACGCACCAGTGGGGCTCGACAGCCTTAGTCAAACGGGTTGGCGCATATGGTTGGGTTGCGGAGAGATTGTGGTTAGGTCTCAGCAGCACTGTTGGTTTATTTGTAGAGGTTGTATAGTATTTACAGTCATTACGTTCCTGTGTATATTGCGTGAATGACGGGTGGTTGGGCAGATATTGTGTTTTGCGGTAGGTGGTATGCCATACGGAACCGTTGCCACTGAAACTGCATATTAACGCACCAGTGGGGCTCGACAGCCTTAGTCAAACGGGTTGGCGCGTATGGTTGGGTTGCGGAGAGATTGTGAGATTGTGGTTAGGTCTCAGCAGCAAGAGGGAAGTAGAGGTCAGTAAGCTGGGCTGAGTTGAGTGGGGGACGGAGGGGGGTGACTCTGGGACGCCAGAGTCACTGTCGAGCCCTCTTGAGGTGTCGTGGGCTAGTCGACGAAACACTGAGGACGGAAGGTGCCCACTTGAAGACCCTAGAGATGTTCCCTACTCCGCTCAATCCAGAGGGTTTTTATGGGGGGACCGCACTGTGGTTGCAGCCGTTGTGTGTGCTGACGCGCAAATACACTATTAACACCAGACAGAAGGAGATTCACGTCACCAGATGGAAAGAAGCGTAAATGGATGGAGAAGCATAGGTTACTGTAAAGCTACGTCTTAGTTGGTGCTTATCTTGGCGAAAGCCGAGTACAAATCAGCATGAAGTTTTAACATCCACTCTCGTGTAATGGAAATCATCATAATGTACAATGTAAAGCTACCTTGAGCTACGGAAAGGCGCTATATAAATAAAACTTCTTCTTCTTGTAAACATTTGGATAAATACATTTTGTCAAACTTCTTTTATTATTGTGTGTAAATGTGTAGGTCTGTAATTTAATGTTACCTATGCTTTGGCAATGTAAAGCCTTTTACCATGACATTCACACTACTTAAATCTGAGCCAGCAGATGCTCTATAAATACTTGTGTTACTTTGATGCTACGGCACAGTGATGTGGCGTCAGCACGGTCTCAAGTTCAGAAGTTTAACCAACATACACTGCTTGAAGTCATATGATGGTCGGTCTTTGCAGAGCTGCATGAATCTTGAACACACACAACCATCTAACTACTGTAAGTCAAGTCAAGTCAAGTCATCCTCATTTATATAGCGTTTTTAACAATGTAGATTGTTTCAAAGCAGCTTTACAGAGATGAACATATAATTTAAGGTAACAGAGATTGGTTTGGTTTTATAGTGGTTCTTGAAAAATGTTTTTTCCAACTAAAGTTAGTTTTGATTGATTCACTTCCGTCTAAATGATCATTTGTTATTAAATTAGGGGCCGCTAAGACAACACCGTTCTCTCTAAACAGACTTTAAACGTGAACCTGTGATAGACGCTGATGGCGTTCACATGCGCATTAAGAATTGATTCTATAGTTATGTGCGTTTGAATATATTTGCGCAGGTTTGTAATTCCTTACAAACAATGCCTAAACAAACTACTTGTCTTGTCTATAAATTTTGATGCAGAATTTTATTTTATCTTAGCACTTTGGGTAGGTACGCGAACCGAAAAATTCCACAACGCTTTATCTGTAGAGTGGTATAGGGATCCTCCATAGGGAGAGGCTAGTTGGCACTTCAGCACTGCATTGTCATCGGGTCCAGGCGAAAGTCCTTCGTCAGATCTGGAAACGGCCTGGATCCGGCAGGCTGCGGGAAAACCTCGGGATAAACAAAGACACTAAAATTAGCGTAGATGCCATTCTTCTTATGGAGCTCCGTCAAATCGATTCATCAATCCTTGATTTTCTTCTTTTCAACTCATTTATAAACAAGCACTTTCTATTTTATATCATGGGAACTTATCCTCGCTACTATTCCTTATAAAAAACAATCGGATTACTTTGATATCGCTACTTAGATCCAACTTTGCGAATCTCGGCTACTAGCCTTTAGTCCGCTAGCATTTCACGCGTGGCCTCGCGCCTACCGACCGTCTTATTTTACACCCGTTTCACTGAAAGGATACAGGTTATATCCAGCATTTCAGTCCTAAAGTAGTAGTGATATTGGTAGTATCACTACTAATTTACTGTTCTTCTGTTATAATGGCGAACATATCGGATGTGTGTCTAACGTTACCTCTGAGTGCAGGTGAGGACACATTCGAGCTGATTTCGGTACGATTGGAGCTGGAATCGGTGGAGAAACAGATCCGTGGTCTGCTGGAGAAACAAGCCGAGCTGCGGGATCGGCGATCAGCGCTTGAAATGTCACGCGCCGATGCTCATAAGTCAGTGGTTAGTAACTTTTTGACTCCGACTTCGTCTACTCCGTGCGTTTCTCTGCCCAGGAGGACGCGATCATCTCTGGCATCATTCAATCCGGCACCGACACAACACCATGGACCCTGGGTGATCCCACAGCGAAAGACACGAGCCAGGACCAGAGCAAGAACCTCACCGCCCCTCCCGGTCTTCGAGATCTCCACCCGGAACCACTTCTCCCCCCTTCGCGAGTCGGAACGCGACGACGCCGTGATCATCGGCAGTTCCATGGTCCGTCATGTCCGCGCTACCTCAGGTAAGGGTACGGTGCGCACCCACTGCTTTCCTGGTGCTCGTGTTCTCGATGTCGCCGCACAGGTTCCCGAGATCCTGAACGGTGACGAGCGCGTCGGAGCTGTTGTGCTGCATGCGGGAGTGAATGACATCGGGCTGCGGCAGACGGAGGTTCTGAAGAAGGACTACAAGAGCCTGATCGAGACGGTACGCAGCACAGCGCCTGAGGCAACGATCATCGTGTCTGGACCGCTTCCCACATACCGACAAGGACAGGAAAGGTTCAGTAGATTATTTGCACTAAATGAAAGGTTAATGTCATGGTGTAATGAACAGAAACTGCTCTTTGTAAATAATTGGAATCTGTTCTTGGAGCAACCTAGGCTCTACCGTGCTGATGGCCTGCACCCCAGCAGAATCGGAGCGGCTGTTCTGTCGGACAACATCTCCAAGACGTTACACACCATATGACTAGAAAATCAAAGTCCAAATCACAGTCTTTGCTGTGCCAAATTAATTGATATAAGTAGTGTAGAACATTATATAGAAACTGTGTCTATTCCTCGTTTAGTGAGGCCATATAATAAATCTACTGTAGGATCTAGGAAAAATCTTATTGTAATTAAACCTGAAAATCTAAATATCAGTGAACAAAAACAATTTCTAAAACTAGGTCTTCTAAACATTAGATCGCTCACACCTAAGGCGGTTATTGTAAATGAAATGGTCACAGATAATAGCTTCGATGTACTTTGCCTTACTGAAACCTGGCTTAAACCAAATGAGTATTTCGGTCTAAATGAGTCTAGTCCACCAGGATACTGTTATAAGCATGAGCCCCGTCTGATCGGTCGTGGCGGCGGTGTTGCAACAATCTATAGAGATATTCTTAATGTTACTCAGGAAACAGGTCACAGGTTTAATTCGTTTGAAGTACTTGTACTAAATATTACGCTCTTAGATGTAAGAAAGAAATCCCTATTATCTCTAGCCTTGGCTACTGTATATAGACCTCCAGGGCCCTATGCTGATTTCCTAAAAGAGTTTGCAGAGTTTCTCTCAGATCTATTGGTCAATACCGATAAAGCAATAATTGTTGGAGATTTTAACATACACGTAGATAACACAAATGATGCGTTAGGGACTGCGTTTACAGATTTATTAAACTCTTTTGGGGTCAAGCAAAACGTCAGTGGTCCCACTCATCGTCTAAATCATACACTAGACTTAATTATATAATATGGAACCAATCCAACTGATATAGATATTATACCGCAAAGTGACGATCTCACTGATCATCACATGGTAACTTGTATAATACGTACTGCTGAAATTTGTCATGTTGCGCCACGTTATAGACCAGGCAGAACAATCGTTCCAACCACTATAGATAGATTCTCAAATAGCTTACCTGATCTATCTCAGCTGCTCAGTGAACCCAAACAAACAGATGAACTAGAGGAAATGACTAGCAGTTTGAGCACCATTTTCTCTAGTACATTAGATATTGTTGCACCAATTAGATCAAAAAAGGTTAGAGAGGAAACTAAAGCACCTTGGTGCAACAGTGCTACACATGTTATCAAGAGAGAAACTCGTAACTTAGAGCGTAAATGGAAACAAACTAATTTAGTCTATAGAATCGCGTGCAAAGACAGTATGTCACGTTATAAAAAGGCTCTAAAAGCAGCCAGGGCTTAGCATCTCCGCAAACTAATAGAAAATAACCAAAATAATCCAAGGTTTTTATTTAACACCGTGGCTAGACTAACAAATATACAGACATCACTAGAGCAAAATATTCTGTTACAGTATAGTAGTAATGATTTTATGAACTACTTTAATTAGAAAATAGAAAGCATCCGTAACACAATTGTAAATGTACACTCTTTTATGGTGTCTTATGATTCAGCCTCAATTATCGCCCCTCTGGAACAACTACACCGCTTTACAACTATAGGACAGGAAGAGCTAAATAAACTTATCATTGCATCGAAACCAACAACATGTTTATTAGATCCAATACCCACTAAACTACTGAAAGAAGTGTTACCTGTAGTGGAAGAGCCTCTTCTCAATATTATTAACTCGTCTTTATTTTTAGGTCATGTTCCAAGAATATTCAAGCTGGCAGTAATACAACCTCTCATTAAGAAACCGCAATTAGACCCAAATAACTTACAGACCCATTTCAAATCTTCCATTTATGTCTACAATACTAGAAAAAAATGTGTCCGCTCAATTGTGCTCTTTCTTGCAAGAAAATGAGATATATGAAAAATTCCAGTCAGGATTCAGACCGCATCATAGCACAGAAACTGCGCTAGTTAAAATTACAAATGATTTACTTTTAGCTTCTGACCAAGGCTGTATCTCAATACTAGTTCTACTCGATCTAAGCGCTGCGTTCGACACTATCGATCATAAAATACTCCTGGATCGACTACAAAACTACACTGGTGTTCAGTGGCAGGCATTAAGCTGGTTTAGATCGTACTTATCAGACCGTTATCATTTTGTCTGTTTAAATGGGGAAAAATCAAAGATAACGTCAGTAGACTATGGAGTGCCGCAAGGATCGGTGTTAGGCCCTCTGCTATTCTCAATATATATGCTCCCACTTGTTAATATTATAAGAAAACATGGAATTAATTTCCACTGTTATGCTGATGACACTCAATTATATATTTCATCACGGCCAGATGAAAACACTAACTTATCAAATTTGACAGAGTGTCTCAAAGATATAAAATGCTGGATGACGCGTAATTTCCTGCTACTAAATTCAGATAAAACGGAGGTACTACTTATTGGTCCAAAAAACTACCCACAAACTCACTTACAATACAACTTTAATATAGAAGGATGTCCTGTTACTTTATCCACTACAGTAAAAGACCTGGGTGTTATACTAGACCGCAACTTGTCTTTCGAAAATCATATTTCATATGTTACAAGAACAGCCTTTTTCCACCTTAGAAACATTACAAAGCTACGTAACATGCTATCTGTTTCTGATGCAGAAAAGTTAGTTCATGCATTCATGACCTCGAGACTAGATTATTGTAATGCTATATTAGCTGGCTGTCCTGCATCCTCAATAAACAAGCTACAGTTAGTGCAAAATGCAGCTGCTAGAGTTCTTACTAGGTCAAGAAAATATGATCATATAACACCAATTTTATCATCTGTACACTGGTTACCTATCAAGTTCCGTATCAATTACAAAGTACTATTACTGACCTATAAAGCCCTAAATGGTTTAGCTCCTGTGTATTTAATGGACCTTCTATCGCCCTACAATCCATAGCGTTCTTTAAGATCACTAAATTCGAGGCTTCTGGTCATTCCTAGGATATCTAAGTCCACTAAAGGAGGAAGGGCGTTCTCACATTTAGCTCCAAATCTCTGGAATAGCCTTCCTGATATTGTTCGAGGCTCTGACTCGCTGTCCCAGTTTAAAACTAGATTAAAGACGCATCTCTTTAGCCAAGCATTTACATAATGCTTACCTTTTATACCACTGCTGAATCAGATCAAATGCATTTAATATTATAAAACTTGAAGAGTCTGTAGGTTATTTGTATAGGTTGTATAGTATTTACAGTCATTACGTTCCTGTGTATATTGCGTGAATGACGGGTGGTTGGGTAGATATTGTGTTCTGCGGTAGGTGGTATGCCATACGGAACCGTTGCCACTGAACCTGCTTTAACGACGACAGTGGGGCTCGACAGCCTTAGTCAAACGGGTCGGCGCGTATGGTTGGGTTGCGGAGAGATTGTGAGATTGTGGTTGGGTCTCAGCAGCAGGAGGGATGTAGAGGTCAGTAAGCAGGGCTGAGTTGAGTGGGGGACGGAGGGGGGTGACTCTGGGACGCAAGAATCACTGTCTTCATGTTTTTTATCATTTACGCCCGTGTTATGGAAATCATTATGAACAGCAGCTACGCTATTTATTTTCCCTTTTTGCTTTCTGCTGTTATCTCGGGACGCGAGTCCCGAGAAAAACGGCGTTCGTCAGCTCCAGTTTGTATCCAGCCTTTCACGGAGACTTCAGATACCCCAATCACAAAGCCTGTGAAGAGACTACTCAACACCGGCGATATGGACCCTCTATGGTGGACGGCACTGATCCTCAACAACTCGTCTCAACACCGGCGTGATTACTTGGAGTTCCAAAAGATGGAAATGGATAAATATTCTAAATGTTCCGATCCAATCTGACTTGTAATGCTGCCCGAATCATAAATCATGCACTGTTCCTTCGTTGGCCAGAGGAGAACTGGCCCTCCGACTGAGTCTGGTTTCTCCCAAGGTTTTTTTCTCCATTCTGTCACCTGATGGAGTTTTGGTTCCTTGCCACTGTTGCCTTGTCTTTTGGCTTGCTTAGTTGGGGACATTTAATATTCAATAATATTATTGATCTGCCTTACTTAAGTTGGACGTTGACGCAATTTTCTTTTAGAAACAAACTCTGTTATATTATTTTCATGTTATCACTGTGAAGCTGCTTTGATACAATCTGTATTGTAAAAAGCGCTATATAAATAAAGGTGACTTGACTTGACTTGACTTATATTGTAACGAGTACATCAGGATTTAAGGGAAGTGTTCCCAGTTCCGGCTGACCTAATCTAAGCAGCCTAATATTGAATTATAGAAGTCTATAGAGTGTTATGTGAATGCTAGGTCAAAGAGATGTGTTTTTAGTCTAGCTTTGAACTGACAGACTGTGGGCACTATCTTGCACCCGGCGCAAATGACTTTGTACATTGACGCATGTATCATTCCTATTTTGCACCCGTGCAAAGCGGACTTTTCCCTCCACAGACACACGTCGGTTAACTAAGAAATACACTTGCGCTCCCCGGGGCGGTTCAGTGCAAAGAGGAGGCGTGTTCCGGCGCAAACTTTCCCTCATACTATTTTGCTGTTCTATAAAACAATTGCGCCACTGACCAGAAAAAAACTAGTCTAAAGTCGATGGCGCGTTGCGCGTACATTCAGATACTATTTTAAGCGCGCATGCTTGGCCATAATACAGAGTGTGAACAACGCGCATACACTGTAGATGATTCTCTCATCTACACAGAGGCATTTAACTTTTTGCAAATGATACATTATTATAAGGAAAAATATTAAAACACAAGGGAAATCATTGTTGTGTCCATGACGATGGGGAAAATAGGCATAAAGCTTACACATTTACCCAAATTATTATATGCATGTTTAACCAAAGCTAATTTGGGTGGGTTTGTCCATTCCCCAATGTCACTTCTCTTTCTTTTACGGCCCTGACGAGAACATCGATCTCCTCGGCTGTGAACCGATTCTGAAGCGCGCCTGGTAAATGCGCCGTTATTATAGTATTGCGCCATGGAACAAGCGCACCTCGTTCATCATGCTCTTAAAGGGAATGTAATATAAAGCTCTTATTGGTTTGTTTCCCGTTACGCTCAAACCACACCTATGAATGAATAATAATTTCACTCATTTTCCATCTGTTTTCAGTTTTCCACGACTCGTAAGGAACCCTGTATTACTGTCATGTTATGCATCACACCGTCAAGTCAAATCTTTTATCAACACCTTTAATGCAACGCAAGTCGCTTTAGATAAGTATCTCTTAAATGTTCAAAAGTGTAAAGTGCTTCCACCATATGTCAGTAATGAAAAATATTCAGTCAGACTCCGACATTAGACCCGATATGTGCTTTAACAGCGACCTCTCAGCTCACGGCACTGAATACAGCTGACGGATGATCTCTCACACGTGTTACAGGGCCAGATTTGTGCATTCTAGCTACAGTGTCTCGGCTCACTGTCCAGGGGGCCCAATTACAAGAGCAGAAATCATTTTTTTCATTATTATTTTTATTATTTCACACTAATGCTAAAACTAAAAAATAAATAGTTATATTTTTTTCCTGTTTTACTACTTTGATTTTCTAATTTGAAATGAAAAGTTCAAAAATGATGCGAACCCATAACAGACAGACATGCTCTTTTTCTCTTTCTCTCTCGTCCTCTCTCTTTATATTTTCTGATGGCACTTTTATCTACAGCAGTAAGAAGAATCAGACAATAACATTTTTTTGGCCCATCATCCTAATGGTCAATAAACTGAAAGGTCAGTCATTTCAGGCCCAGATATTGCTCACAACAGTGGAGAGAATAGTCTAAAGGCAGGGGCGGAAGATTGGTTAGCAAATCGCAATATGAAGCTTTATAGAGTCCTGTCAAGCACTATAAGCTTTGATGGCAAGGAAATTTGGGACAAAACATTTCATCCATTTACTGCAGGGTCTCTCTTTCACACTGAGAGCGCTGAAGCTGTAGCATGTAAAGGTCAGATGTAGAGAGATGGGATCCTGCTAAACAAACATGTGAACCTGTCCTGTCACATGCTATCACTGATAATGCTAGCACACATTAGCATTGTGAGATCAACTGTTTTGATTAGAAGGTGTTTGTGTTTGGATGTTTTGTTGTGAGATTTAGCTATAGTAGTGATTCCTGTCTCTCAAACAGTAGAACATGGAGAATCAGAAGGAGCTTTATAACCAAGTATGTTTACACATACAAGGAATTTTGCTTGGTGACAGAAGCTTTCACAGCACAGACAGAATGACAGTGACTAGACAGATAATAAAAATGTTAGGGACGCACCGTAATTTCGCAGAAAATTGTCAGCCGAAAAAAGCAGATCGTAGTTTATCCGATATCTGATATCTGATATCCGTACGGACCAGGCTCCAAGTTTCAACATCAATTCGGTACTCACACGCTGTTATCTGTACGCACAGCACAGCCACACACACCCGAAGGGAGGGTTTTAGCGAATTGATTCCTCTTTTGCAACTCCGTTCACTCGAACGGACACATACACAAAACAATTTATGTAAAGAGATCAGATGTGTATCATTATATTGGGTCTGTGCATTCAATCTTAAAATGACAGCAACCTATAAATACTTGCTACTGACTGTTATTAATGTTAATCAAACAACAAAACACAGCTTTAACAAAGATGAATCTACATTTACTTTATACAGTGAACACAGTAGTGTTTTTTGTACATTTAGGCCCATAATTTTTTTTATTTTATTTATCCTTTATTTTACCAGGTGATGTCCCATTGAGATATTCAAATCTCTTTTACAAGGGAGCCCTATTACTGTCACAAATCAGAACGACACAAACAGGTAAAGTAAGCAAAAGGTTTATTTATATGCACTCGGGGACAGATACAGCAGGTGAGTAGCAGGTTTGAAGTCAGAAGATAATATGGATGATAGCGTAATGGTTGATAGAATCTCTTATCTTATGCAGGGTGATGAAGATAGGGAGGATGGCTGATGGAAGACTGGCTGAAGATGGACCGGACTGGAGAGGAAGACGGGATCGAGGTAGCACACGGGTAAGTATCACAGCAGGTAGGTAAACAGCAGGTTGGAAGGGTTTATTGATTGAGAGTCAGGTTTGTCGTGTGGATAGACGAGACCAGACAACTGGGAAGGTGAACTGGTGTGGCTTTTAAGCAGTGGGTGAAGTGAATGCGGATTGCAGACAGTGGTGATGACAGGTGCGGATGATTAGAATTCAGGTGAGGCTGAACAAGTGGGTGGAGTGTAGAAGTCTGGCACTGGAACTGGTGTATCCGTGACAGTACCCCCCCTCCCCCCTCCACGGCCAGCTCCTGATGGCGGAAGGGTCCGACGAAGTGGACGACCACGACGTCTAGGCGCAGGACGATTGGGATGTTCAGAGTGGAACTCCTGTAGGAGAGTGGGGTCCAGAATATCCTCTCGGTGAACCCAGCACCTTTCTTCAGGACCAAATCCCTCCCAATCAACGAGGTATTCCAGGTGGCCGCCCCATCGTCGGGAGTCTAGGATGTTGTGGACCCGGTAGATGTTTTCGTCCTCAGGGTCCACGGGAGGAGAAGGAGGAGGTACGTTCTCAGCACCAGACCCTGGGGAAGGAGTGAGAGGATTAGTGTAGGGTTTGAGTAGGGACACGTGAAATAAAGGTGAGATACGGTAGTGAGCAGGGAGTGACAACCGGTAGGTGACCTCGTTGATCTGCCTCTGTATGCCGAACAGACCAATGTAGGGCTGTCGGAGACGGATGTCCCTGGTGGAGATCCAGACCATTTGTCCTGCTTGGTATAGGGGTGTGGCAGATCGTCTTGCGTTGGCCTAGCTCTTGTGTCTCCGAACAGCCCTTTGCAGATGGACATGTGCTGAGTCTCAGACCCTCTCGCTCACCTGGAACCAGTGGTGGACTGCTGGAACGTCGGAAGGCTCTCCTGACCAGGGAAACAGGGTCAGCTGGAAGCCGGTATGCACTGGAAGGGCATGAGCCCTGTGGTGGATTGCTGGAGAGAGTTTTGTGCATACTCGGCCCAGGGAAGGTAACGGCTCCAGCAGTCCTGATGATCGTGACAATATGACCACAGGTATCTCCCGATCTCCTGTATTTTCCGCTCAGTCTGGCCGTTGGACTGTGGATGGTAACCAGAGGTTAAACTGACTGAAACCCCCAAGAGGTTGAAGAAGGCCTTCCAGACACGGGAAATGAACTGAGTTCCACGGTCAGACACAATGTCTTCAGGTATGCCGAAGTGACGGAATATTTGATTGAAGAGTGTTTCAGCGGTTTCGAAGGCAGTGGGTAGACCAGGCAGAGGGATGAGTTTACAGGCTTTACAGAATCGATCAATTACAAACAGGATGGATGTATGGGAATCTGAAGAAGGTAAGTCGGTTATGAAGTCCACGCCAAGATGGGACCAAGGCCTTGTGGGCACTGGAAGTGGTACTAGTTTTCCCTCCGGTAGGCGACGAAGAACCTTGGCCATGGCACAGACTGAGCACCCCCTCACGTACCGGGAGACATCCTGGGTCATATTGGGCTACCAGTAGCGTTGTTGGATGAGCGAGAGGGTTTGTTGGCTGCCTGGGTGTCCAGAGCCCGGAGATGCATGGACTGAGTCCATGAGGGACAGAGGCAGACAAGTGGGAACGTAGGTCCGCCCCTCAGGACCTCACGGCGGAGCAGGTTCAGATCGTGTGGCATCCGCGATGTGGTCATCAAGGCTCTACTGAATGGGACTGACAACCAAGGCTGGAGGGAGTATGGGTTCCAGGTTGGAGGTGATGGTATCAGGTTGGTATAGACGGGAAAGAGAGTCGGCCTTGATGTTCTTGTCTCCTGGGCGGTAAGTAACCTTAAAATTGAATCGGGTGAAGAATAGTGACCAGCGGGCTTGGCGGGTGTTGAGTCTCTTTGCATCTCGAAGGTCTAGATTGCGGTGATCGGTGATGGCATCGAATGGATGTTTTGCTCCCTCCAGCCAGTGTCTCCACTCCTCCAGGGCAGATGATGACGAATTGATGTAGGTAGTCTCGGAATATCTCGTTCATGAACCCTTGGAAGACCGCGGGAGCATTGGACAGTCCGAAGGGCATAACCCTATATTCATAGTGGCCTGCTGGGGTAATGAGCGCCGTCTTCCATTCATCACCTTTTCTGATTCGAATTAAATTGTAGGCACTGCGAAGGTCAAGTTTTGTGAAGACGCGAGTACCATGGAGTTGTTCCAAAGCAGCTGGGACCAGAGGAAGGGGATAACGGAATTTGACAGTAGAATTGTTGAGTGTCCGGTAGTCAATACAGGGGCGCAAGCCTTTGTCCTTTTTTCCAACGAAGAAGAAGCTGGAAGCGACAGGGGACGTGGATGGCCGGATGTAATCTTGACGGAGTGCCTCCTCGATGTACTCCTCCATGGCCTTCTGCTCCGGGATGGACAGTGGGTAAATTTTACCACGCGGGAGCACCGCCCCAGGCAGCAGGTTGATCGCACAGTCCCATGGCCTATGAGGTGGAAGCTTGGTCGCCAGTTGCTTGTCGAAGACATCCTGGAACGCCCGGTAAGGGACTGGTACCTCAGGGAGTTTGTCGGTAGGCGGACTTTCGATAGAGGTGGAGCCAATGGAGATATCAGAAACCAAAGTGGATGATGAACGAGGAACCTTCTTGACGGAGTGCAGGCAGCGACTGAAGCAGTCATCTCCCCATTGCAATATCTCACCTGAGGACCAGTGGATGTTGGGAGAGTGGAGTTCCAGCCACGGGCGTCCCAGGATGATCTCTGCAGTAGAGCCCTCCAGCACCAGAAACGGAATTTCCTCCTCATGAAGACAGCCGATCTTCATGGAAACGATGGGACTGCTATGGCCGATCCGCCCACGACCGAGCGGTTTCCCAGGATGGATTGCACATGGAGAGTCTGAGGAATAGGTTTCTTACAGGTCTGAAGTCTTTGCAGAGTCGATACGGAAATGAAGTTGCCCGCGGAACCGGAATCAATTAGCGCTTGCGCTGGAAGAGATCGTTGTTGGTAAGTGAGGATAACTGGAGTGTATTTCATTGGAGAAATGGAACAATAGAGACGGACTGTACTCACCGCTGGTCGTGGGGGACGAACAGGGCAGGAGATGAGTTGATGACCGGAGGATCCACAGTATAGACACAGACTACTAGTGATGCGACGTTGGCGTTCAGCGGCAGACAGATGGGTGGCACCGACGTCCATGGGTTCTGGTGCTGAAGGACTGAGCGAAGATGTAGGGCGAGGAGGAGGCAGTGCAGGGCTGTCGAGCTGGCAGGCAGTGCGGTGTTGATCCACGCGAATGGAGCGTTGAATGAGACTCTCTAGCCCGATGACATCGTCATAAATGGCCAGCTGTAAACGAATCTCGGGGTTTAATCCTTGACAGTAAGTTGTTATAAGTGCCCACTCATTCCATCCGCTGGAGGCCGCAAGGGTACGAAACTGTAAGGCATATGATGAAACAACTGATTTACCTTATCTTAACCCTCTGGGGTCCACAAACGCGCCGGCGCGTTTTGCTTGATTTTTTCACATAGCAGGAAAATAGACTTAAAATACTCTGTCATTTTTGGTCATACACACTTAAGAAATATAAAAAAATAAACTGTTGAATGTCTATTTTTGTATGTGTCCACTTACAAATGAATTAAAACATTGTGCTTTTGTAAAATAAAGAAAATAAACAGGGGGTGCTTTCTGTCTCTCCATCTCCGTTAACCTTTTTTCTGGAGCACGTCTCTAAACTTAAACAAAACTCAACGAATACTATTCACCCAAGCATGAGCAATATATCTTTATAATCATTTAAGTTTGTACTTTTAAAATATCTAATTCAAAACCAAAATAAATATTCTCTGTTTATGTAATCTATAAAAAAAGAGAGGAGTGTCAGCTGATCTCATTATCGTTCTCTCAGTTCATTATTCTGCTAATTTGACACACCCAAGGATAGCGCGCGCTATTCAGACGCAAATGATCTGAAGCGACACATGAAAACGTGTCAACGCCCCTCATAAATGCGATAACACAACAAATTTAATCATCAGATTAGTCAAGTCAAGTCAAGTCATCCTCATTTATATAGCGCTTTTAACAATGTAGATTGTTTCAAAGCAGCTTTACAGAGATAAACATATAATTTAAGGTAACAGAGATTGGTTTGGTTTTATAGTGGCTCTTGAAAAATGTTTTTTCCAGCTAAAGTTAGTTTTGATTGATTCACTTCCGTCTAAATGATAGTTTGTTATTAAATTAGGGGCCGCTAAGACGACACCGTTCTCTCTAAACAGACTTTAAACGTGAACCTGTGATAGACGCTGATGGCGTTCACATGCGCATTAAGAATTGATTCTATAGTTATGTGCGTTTGAATATATGTGCGCAGGTTTATAATTCCTTACAAACCATGCCTAAACAAACTACTTGTCTATAAATTTTGATGCAGAATTTTTATTTTATCTTATCACTTTGGGTAGGTACGCGAACCGAAAAATTCCACAACGCTTTATCTGTAGAGTGGTATAGGGATCCTCCATAGGGAGAGGCTAGTTGGCACTTCAGCACTGCATTGTCATCGGGTCCAGGCGAAAGTCCTTCGTCAGATCTGGAAACGGCCTGGATCCGGCAGGCTGCGGGAAAACCTCGGGATAAACAAAGACACTAAAATTAGCGTAGATGCCATTCTTCTTATGATGTAACGAGTACATCAGGATTTGAGGGAAGTGTTCCCAGTTCCGGCTGACCTAATCTAAGCAGCCTAATATTAAATTATAGAAGTCTATAGAGTGTTATGTGAATGCTAGGTCAAAGAGATGTGTTTTTAGTCTAGCTTTGAACTGACAGACTGTGTCTGCTTCCCGGACAATGTTAGGAAGATTGTTCCAAAGTTTTGGTGCTAAATAGGAAAAGGATCTACCGCCAGCAGTCGATTTATATATTCTAGGTATTATCAACTGGCCGGAGTTTTGAGATCGCAATAGAGTTGAAGGACTATAATGCGTTAAGAGCTCGCTCAAGTACTGGGGAGCTAAACCATTTAACCATCTGGTAAGAACTCTAGCGGCTGCGTTTTGGACTAGCTGTAGTTTGTTTATTAAGCGTGCAGGGCAACCACCCAGTAGAGCATTACAATAATCTAGCCTTGATGTCATGAACGCATGAACTAGTTGTTCCGCATTTGTCAATGAGAGCATATGACGTAATTTAGATATATTTTTAAGATGGAAAAATGCGGTTTTACAGACACTAGACACGTGACTTTCAAATGAAAGATTGGTATCAAAGAGCACACCCAGGTTCCTAACTGACGGCGAAGACTTAACAGAGCAGCCATCAAGTGTTAGACGGTATTCTAGGTTATTACGTGTGGAAGTTTTTTGTCCAATAATTAGAATCTCTGTTTTTTCAGAATTTAGTAGTAGGAAATTACTAGTCATCCAATTTTCAATATCAACTATGCATTCCGATAATTTTGTGAATTGGTGAGTTTCGTTAGGTTTGGAAGAAATATAGAGCTGAGTATCATCAGCAAAACAGTGAAAGCTAATTCCATGTTTCCTAATGATATCTCCTAAAGGTAGCATGTAGAGAGTGAACAGCAACGGTCCTAGTACTGAGCCTTGTGGTACGCCATACTGAACTTGTGATCGATAAGACATCTCTTCATTTACTGCTACAAACTGATAGCGGTCAGATAAATATGATTTAAACCATGCTAGTGCAATTCCACTAATGCCAACATAGTTTTCTAGTCTATTTAAGAGAATGTTGTGGTCAATGGTGTCAAATGCAGCACTAAGATCAAGTAACACTAATAGAGAGATAAAACCACGATCGGATGATAAGAGCAAATCATTTGTGACTTTAATGAGAGCTGTCTCAGTGCTATGGTGCGGTCTAAATCCTGACTGGAAATCCTCGCAGATACCATTTTTTTTAAGAAAGGAACACAGTTGTGAGGATACTGCCTTTTCTAGTATCTTTGACAGAAAAGGTAGATTTGAGATCGGCCTGTAATTGACTAATTCTGTAGGATCGAGTTGCGTTTTTTTAACAAGCGGTTTAATCATAGCCAGCTTAAAGGTTTTTGGTACGTATCCTAGAGACAAAGGTGTTAAGAAGAGGATCTATGACTTCTGGAAGCATCTCTTTCAATAGTTTAGTCGGTATAGGGTCTAACATACATGTTGTCGATTTAAACAAATATTAGAACTAAACTCATTTTATATTTTATATTTAGCTTACGAAAACCCCTAATTCAAAATTAGAATAATGTGAAAAAGTTTTCATAGACATACATGTTGTCGATTTAGATGAATTAACGAGTTTGCAAAATTCTTCCTCTCCTATGGCAACAAATGAATCAAATTTTACCTCGGGGAGACTATAATGCACTCCCTGATGCGATGCTGTAGTAGACGGTTGCATAGTTATAATTTTGTCCCTAATATTATCAATCTTATAAGTGAAGAAGTTCATAAAGTCATTACTGCTGTGTTTCTTGGAAACTTCTGGGCTTGAAGCTTTCTTTTTCGTTAGTGTAGCCACTTTTTCAAATAAATACCTTGGATTATGTTTATTTTCTTCTAATAGGGTTGTAAAATAAGCAGATCTAGCAGCTTTTAAAGCCTCTCTGTAAGCAATCGAGCTCTCCTTCCATGAAATCCGAAATACCTCTAGTTTTGTTTTCTTCCAGCGCTCCATTTTTCTGGCTGCTCTCTTAAGGGCCCGGGTGTGCTCGTTGTACCACGGTGTTGGACTATTTTCTTTAATCTTCTTTAAGCGCAACGGAGCAACTGTATCTAAAGTGCTGGAAAGGAGAGAGTTAAAAGTTTCTGTTGCAATATCAAGTTCTTCTAAGCTATCTGGGATGCTGAGACGATGAAACTGATTAGGAAGATTATTGATAAAGCAATCTTTAGTGGCAGAAGTGATAGGTCTAACATACTTGTAACACGGAGTTGGCTTTGCAGCCTTGGCTAAATGTAATTTACATGAGACTAGATAATGATCTGAGATGTCGTCGCTCTGCTGCAGAATTTCAACAGCATCAACATTGATTCCATGTGATAATATTAAATCTAGAGTATGATTACGACAATGAGTAGGTCCTGACACGTGTTGTCTAACTCCAATAGAGTTAAGAATGTCTTTAAATGCCAATCCCATTGCATCTTTTCCATTATCTACATGTATATTAAAATCACCAACAATTAGGACTTTATCTGCAGTCAATACTAATTCTGATAGAAAGTCAGCAAATTCTTTGATAAAATCTTTATGGTGCCCTGGTGGCCTGTAGACAGTTGCCAGCAGAATTCTCAAACTTGATTTATCGTTTACATTATATATTTTTACATTAAGCACCAACACTTCAAAAGAAATATATTTTAAACTAGATTTTTTAGTGGTTTTGAAAATATTACTATAAATTACAGCGACACCTCCCCCTTTGCCTTTCAGACGAGGTTCATGTTTATAACAGTAAACTTGCGGGGTGGACTCATTTAAAGTAATGTAATCGTCAGGTTTTAGCCAGGTTTCTGTCATACACAGCACATCTAGGTTATAATCTGAAATCATATCATTAACTATGAGTGCTTTTGGAGTAAGGGATCGAATATTCAGCAACCCAAGCTTTATCGTTTGCTCATCTGTATTATATCTATTTTTTATTTGTTGAATATCAATTACATTTTTAACCTTAGATCGGTTTGGATGTTTTTTGGATTTCCAAATTCGGGGAACAGACACAGTCTCTATATGATGATATCTAGGTGAAAGAGCCTCTGTGTGATGGGGTTTATCTGACCTTGGTGACGCGAGGCCGCTAGCAGACGGTCGGTTTAGCCAGTTTGTCTGCTTCCTGACCTGATCCCCAGATTGTCATGTTTTGTCTCTAAGACTATGAGCCAAATTACTAGAGAGAAGAGCAGCACCATCCCAGGAGGGATGAATACCATCTCTTTTCAACAGGTCGGGTTTGCCCCAAAAACTTTTCCAATTGTCTATGAATTCTATATTATTTTGCGGACACCACTTAGACAGCCAGCCATTTAGTGATGACAATCTGCTAACTATATCATCACTCCTTCGAACAGGAAGGGGGCCAGAGCAAATTACAGTGCCTGACATCGTACTTATGAGTTCAAACACCTCTTTAATATTAATTTTGGTGATCTCCGACTGGCGGAGTCGAACATCATTAGTGCCGACGTGAATAACAATCTTAGAGAATTTACGATTAGCATTAGCCAGCACTTTTAAATTTGCTTTGATGTCAGGCGCTCTGGGTCCCGGCAAACATGTGACTATGTTGGCTGGTGTCCCTATTTTCACGTTCCGTGTAATAGAATCGCCAATTACCAGGGCACAATCAACAGAATTCTCAGTGGGTGTTTCACTGAGTGGGGCAAATCGATTTGTTGTGGTAATCGGAACGGAAGAGTGGTTTTTTGATCCGTGACTAGAGCGATCCCTCACTGTCACCCATCTGCCTGGCTGCACAGGCAATAATTCAGCCGGAACCGAATCATGTAAAGAGTTCACTATGCTAGGCGCATCCAAAGTAGAATCTAAAGCTCTAGCACACTTACTATCCTCAATTAAAGTTTGGATGCGTGTTTCTAATTCTGAAATCTTCTCCGTCAGCCTGACTGTCTCCTTGCATTTATCACATATAAACCCTATATTGCAGACGGGGAAGGCTATGCTATACATGTAACATGAAGTGCAGGTGACAATAACAGGACAAGACATTACTCACCGTGTTTGTTGACTGATTCTTACTCACCTGGGCTTTTTATGAACTCAGACGCGCGGGCGCGCGAGAGAAAAAATAAATAAATAAATAACTGAGCGCACGGGTGGCGCGTTAACAGGCTAGCGAGTTACTAGCGTGTTGTTCTAACAATAACGGAAGCTAGCGATGTCAGGTTAATCTGGGATGTTGTCTAAGCTGTATTTAGTAGTATAAACAACTAGAAATGGTAGTAAATGATGGTTCAAAACAGAAAGAAATACAAAGCTAATACGAGGCTTAGACGGAGCTTACAGCCTCGAAGCAAACAAAACACAGCAGGCAGCTAGGCAGACAGGAGCAATCGAATTAATGTAGATTAATGTACCTTTTCGTCTTGCGAGGCTGTGACTGTGAGGAGTAATCCTGGGACATTTACCTCAGAACATGTGCTGGTTTATTTTCATTTTGAGGAGCGACCGATCTAGCCGAGAATTGTGAGTAGCCTTAGTTTTGTATTCTTGTGCTTTGTTCTAATGTCTGTAAATGCAAAAAGACTGTTTAAATTTGAATCACATTTCTGTGTGTGAATGAATTAACGGCACAGATGGGCGCTGTTGTTTATGTTTAGCCTACTATGTTACAAATGAAATATGAAAGACAACATTTCGTAGTTTTGGATAGATTATAAAGTTTTTATTCAAAAATATCAAATAAGCTTTTGTCATCCAGTTTCTGCTCATATTTTAAATATATAGTAGGCTATGTTCTGTCATAAATAAACTCATCAACTAAGATGTTATTATAGTGTTTGTTCCAATGTAAGCTATATAAAAACTAATGAATACTTAACTTTAAAATATGTATGATAATACTGTAGGATAATACTGAGGAATACTGTAGTAAGTTTTTTTCATTCTCAAGTGAATCGTGTTTCTGTGTGTGAATGAATGAACGGCAGAGATGCGCTGTTTACCACAACTCGCAAAAAGACAGTTTAAATTTGAATTGCGTTTCTGTGTGTGAATGAATGATCCGCTTTTAGCAAACTATATTGCTATACTGAGAGGAGTAAAAATCGACTGAAATATATTGAAATAAAATGTAATTGTATAAGCAACGTATTAAATTGCAAATTAACATTTATATTTCTTATATAAACGAAAGACCTATGATACAGACATATGAAAGACAACATTTCGTTGACTAGTTTAGATAGATTATACATCTTTACTGTAAAATATTTGCCACCTCAAATAAGCTTTTGTTTGATACATTTTTGCTCATATTTTAAATAGCCTATAGTATGTTTTGTCAAAAATATAGTAATCAAATAATATGTTATTATGTGTTTTTTCCAATGTAGCCTAGGCAATATCCAAATTAATGAATCCTGCTTCCAACTGTGAACCAATTTGGTAGAATATATATATATACACACACACAATCACACACACATATATATTGCTCTTTCTTGTGGCTCAGTGACACACCTGAATGAATGGCTCATTGAGTAGGCGGGCCCCATTGTCTCCTCAGGTGTGAACCACTAAATATGCATGATGGTGTTGAAATCGTTGACGCCCCTTGCGCATATTGCGTTTCCAAACAAAAAGTGTCTTTTAAAATTTAAATCAATGTATTGTTTTATGTGAATTAGGCCGGATGATTTTCACATCATTTTGAAGAAAAAACTCTAGGCAACGACATCCATTAGTCAAAAGTCTTGTGGACACATATTTAGTATGTGTTTTGTGGCCTTATTTCAGAAACTTTATTTTTAATTTTTTTCAATAACCATGTATAAACAATATTCCCTCAAAAATACAATCATGTACATACATGTTGCTCACATATTATGGTAGCCTTGTTTGTGCTAAATAGAGTGTAATTACACCTTTGCCATTAATATGTTTATAAGCAACTGAAAAAAGCACAAATGTCAGGGCATGTCAGAACATCTCAAGGACCCCAAAAACCCCTTAGACCCCAGAGGGTTAACCGGAACAGTTGATCCTGCACTGAGAGAGCGTTGGTGGCTTGGGAAAACACTTCCCGGAAATGTCCTGTGAATGTGGAGAAAGATCGCGTAACTGGGCCGTGATCTTCCCACAGAGCATGTGCCCAGAGAAGGGCTCGACCAGTGAGGAGGGAAATGACAAATGCCACTTTAGCTCTTGCGGTGGGGAACTGAGATGGATTCATTTCCATGAACAGCTCGCACTGCAACAGAAATCCGCTGCACTCCCCCTCCTCGCCTGAGAAGGGCGCTGGACGGGCCATGGGACATACAGAGGCAGATGATGAGGGGTTGTGATGAACGTCCCACGAAGTATCCGGGACTGTTACCGGGGGTGAAACTTCCTCTCCTCTGTGATCTGTCTGTTCGTGCATGATGGTCTAGTCTTCTGTCACAAACCAGAACGACACAAACAGGTAAAGTAAGCAAAAGGTTTATTTATATGCACTCGGGGACAGATACAGCAGGTGTGAAGCAGGTTTAAAGTCAGAAGATAATATGGATGATAGCGTAATGGTTGATAGAGTCTCTTATCTGATGCAGGGTGATGAAGATAGGGAGGATGGCTGATGGAAGACTGGCTGAAGATGGACCGGACTGGAGAGGAAGACGGGATCGAGGTAGCAGACGGGTAAGTATCACAGCAGGTAGTTAAACAGCAACAACTTGATTGAGAGTCAGGTTTGTCGTGTGGATAGATGAGACCAGACAACTGGGAAGGTGAACTGGTGTGGCTTTTAAGCAGTGGGTGAAGTGAATGCGGATTGCAGACAGGTGGTGATGACAGGGGCGGATGATTACGCCGGGTTCACACCGGACGCTGAAGCGACGCATTCGTTCACACCGTGAAGCGCCAGTTTCGGCGTCTGGTCTATTTTTTTCGTGAGCCGCGAGTGATCCGCGTCAATTCCGGAAGGAAGTTACACCAAGAAACACTTGACCACCTGGTCAATTGTCAAAATATAAGCAATTTTCAAATTAAAATACCCTATAATACCCTATAATCAAAAGATATAGGGCAAGGGCTCTCCTCCTGTCTACTCGCACTGGGAAACAGGAAGAGGAAAATAGATTTAATAAATTTGAATAGATGATATATATTTCAACGGTATATATACACTACTATAACTGTCTACCATATTCTCTCTCTGGCTGCGTGTGTCTCGACAACGGATTAATAAAAGAAGTGTACAAATGTCTTGGTTACAGAAACATGGTGTATTTATATTATGAGGTTATTTACTTACCCATGATGTAAAAAAATAGCTCTGAATAAACAACAAAAGAGCAGAAGCGCTTGTCGACTCCGCGAAGAATACGCGTCTGGTGTGAACAGGCAGGCGCCGGACCACGCGTGATTTTCCGTTCCGCGTCGCTTCAGTGTCCGGTGTGAACCCGGCGTTAGAATTCGGATGAGGCTGAACAAGTGGGCGGAGTGTAGAAGTCTGGTGCTGGAACTGTTGTATCCGTGACAATTACATCCCTGTACTTAAAATACTCTACAGTTAGACCTTACTTCATTTGTAACTTTGTTATTGTATGTATTTATGATTGTAATTAGTGTATTTGATTTTAATAATTTTAAAGAATCACATTACACAGCTTTAACATAAATACAGGCGAGTAATGCACTCTATACTCATAACCATGAAAATGACAATTCAGTAAACATCGCCTTTCCTCCAGCATTGATAATTGTATGAACTTGTCTTGATTCTACTTTTATAATTTTATTATTAATTTAATCACAATTTTAAACCAATATGAAAAATGCTTATGAACTGACTTTATTTCAAGAACTTGATTTAACCCAATATCTGCTACTGCATTTAAAATCACATTTTTACCAAATAGATAATAAAAGCATTTTAACACTGAATCCTAATCAAATATTACACCATGATATGCTCTTTTAAACATAATGGCTAATTGACATAATTAACACGTGATCACAGGCTGATTCACACATGTGCTTTTTAGCTTAGCTTCATTAAAATCACACACGGCTAATTCATGTTCTTAAACATTGATTCAGTTCATCATTCATCACTCACCCCACATTTTCATCCCAACCATGGTATTTTTAAAACACATATTCCTCAATTTTGCTCATGCTGAAGAGAGCAGCCAGAAAAATGGAGTGCAACTAGAAGAAAACAAAACTAGAGTGTTTTTGCATTTCATGGAAAGGGAGCATGATTGCGTACAGAGAGGCCTTAAAAACTGCTAGATCTTATTTTTCAACACTATTACAAGAAAATAAACAAAACCCTAGGTATTTATTTGTAACAGCAGGTAAATAAACGAAAAATAAAGCTTCAACCCCAGACTTTCCAAGTACCACAGCAGTTATGACTTTATGAACGTTTTTACTTACAAGATTGATATATCAGGGAGAAAATTATAACTATGCAAACGTCTACTACAGTATCGCATCAGACAGTGCAGTGTAGTCTCACTAAGGAAAATTTTGATTCATTCATTGCTATAGGAGAGGAAGTCAACGCTGCATTGGCTCCCTATTAAACATCATATAGATTTGAAAATATTGCTGATTACTTACAAAGCACTAAATGGTTTAGCTCCCCAGTACTTGAGCGAGCTCTTAACGCATTATACTCCTTCACGTCTATTGCGATCTCAAAACTCCGGCCAGTTGATAATACCTAGAATATCTAAATCGACTACTTGGCATCTCAATGCCAAACCACTATATGTTCCGATATCCACTTGAACTCAACCACTGCGCTGCCTTGGCTGCCACGGGACTGGAAACCGAGCCTGATCACCCTCCTTGATGAGGCACAGGAGCGAGCGGAGCGGTAATGTCTCAGGCATGCTTCGCTCCCAAACAAACCACGCACAAATTGTGTGTATCCTCACTCGTGATATAGCTAGGGCATGAAGGAACTCACAATGTAAATGCCTGTTTGCTCGCCATTATGGTCTTGTGCTTTGTGACTTGGACAAACAACACTAAATAAGACAAACAATTCACACAGAGCGCCTGCTGAGGCACAGTAGCTGACAATGTTAGGTCTGGATGTGTTTTATAGCTTCCTGGTCCTGACGTCACCCAGCCTGTGATGTTCTGTTATGCCATTGGACTGAGTCACACACACGCTTCAGACGTAATCACGCAGAGGCATTCCCAAAGCATCCTTGACCAGCGCAAGTTCCCTCCAAAGCGAACTCACTGTTCCTATAGAGATGGAGACTTAATATGCTGAAATGCATCAACAAATTTTGTTATGTAGTTGTTTTTTAGCAGTATTCCTTGTCTGTCACTTAGAGTGATGAGAGAGATCAGACTAAAATACTGATGCACCTGCTGCAGGGCAGATGTGTTTACCACCGTGGTTTCATGGCAGTAGATTACACTGGTTCAGAGTCTAACTGGATATTATTCGTACCTGTCTTGAATGGCAGGCCTGGCTGAGTGAGACCACAGCAGTGCTTGGATAAACTAATATCAGATTAGTGGCAGAAGGATAATATTAAGCAAATGTCCAGCGGAACAGTTTAAGTGTCACTTGTGCTTTTCACCACCCCAGCTCTGACAAAGTCCAATGAAATCTGTCAATGTGAGGGAACGAGAAAGGAAAAAAGAAGTACGGAGGGAAAAATAGATCAATATTTAATTTTCTCTGCTGGTGAAATGTTCAGCGCCTAATCAGCAGGGATTGGGAAGATGACACCAAGAATGTCAATTAGATGAGAGTGTTGTGTTCATCTCTACTCCTCATCGGTCACGTTACCCTTGAGGTCAAACCCAGGGTTCAGAAGTCAAATGTTTGCTAAGTATTCTGTTAGATAGACCATTTACAGTGGAGTCTTGGGGTTTCCACCGATCTGGTATCAGATGAGAGGACAAACTAGGACTAGTGATTTTGGTGCGCATCCAGGTTCATTTGATGTCAGAGTTGGCTTCATTTGGTTTTGTGCATGTTCTCACTCACTGTCCTGACTAGCGGGACGGACGCACTGCTAGCAGAGAGAATGTTCTGTGCATTTCTGATGGCCTTCCCTTATGAAAAAAGAAGTTTATTCAAGTGTGCTAATAGTATACTTGGTATAGTAAGAAAGTACTTTCAGTCTAATTTTTATATACTTCTAGTCAATTCAAGTCAAGTCACCCTCATTTATATACTGCTTTTAACAATATGTACTGTTTCAAAGCAGCTTTACAGTGATAATAGGAAATTAAAGTAACAGAGATACGGCTTTACAGCAGATCTAGAATAAAGTTATTGTCCAGCTAAAGTTAGTTTTGATTGATTAACTTCCGTCGCAACGATCATTAGTTATTAACTTTGGGGCCGCTAACACGACAACGTTCTAACAGAAAATTCTTTAATGCGATCCAGAATAAATTTTTTTTTCGCTTCCGCGTAGCCACGTGAATCAGAATTATCCCGACAACGTTTTATCTGTACAGAGGTAAAGGGAATGAGGCCTTTACTAGGGAGAGACTAGTGACACTTCAGGACTGCGTTGTCGTCGTGTCCAGGCGCAGGTCCTTCATCAGATCCGGATACGGCCTGGATTCGGCGGACTGCGGTAAACCTTGGGATCAACAGAGAGACAAATATTAGCCAAGACGCCATCCTTCTTATGATGTACAAAGTACAGATTTATGGGAAGTGTTCCCGGTTCCGGCTGATCTAAACTATGCAGCCTAACATTGAACTATAGAGGTCTATAATGTGTTATGTGTATGCTAAGCCAAAGAGATTTGTTTTTATTCTAGATTTGAACTGACTGTGCCTGCTTCCCAGACAATGTTAGGAAGATTGTTCCAAAGTTTTGGTGCTAAATAGGAAAAGGATCTACCGCCAGCAGTCGAATTTAATATTCTAGGTATTATCATCTGGCCGGAATTTTGAGATTGCAATAGACGTGAAGGACTATAATGCGTTAAGACCTCGCTCAAGTACTGGGGAGCTAAACCATTTAGTGCTTTGTAGTAATCAGTAATATTTTAAAATGTATACGATGTTTAATAGGGAGCCAATGCAGTGTTGACAGAACCGGGCTAATATGGTCATTCTTCCTGGATCTGGTAAGAACTCTAGCGGCTGCGTTTTGGACCAGCTGTAGTTTGTTTATTAAGCGTGCAGGGCAACCACCCATAATAGCATTACAATAATCTAGCGTTGATGTCATGAACGCATGAACTAATTGTTCTGCATTTGTCATTGAGAGCATATGACGTAATTTAGATTTAATTTTTAGATGGAAAAATTTGGTTTTACAGATACAATTCACGTGACTTTTAAATGAAAGATTGCAATCAAAGAGCACACACACACACACACACACACACACACACACAGGTTCCTAACCGACGACAACGACTTAACAGAGCAGCCATCAAGTGTTAGTGTTATAATATCTCCTAAGGGTAGCATGTACAGAGTGAACAGCAACGGGCCTAGTACTGAGCCTTGTGGTACACCATACTGAACTTTTGATCGATAAGACTACTCTTCATTTACTGCTACAAACTGATAACGGTCAGATAAGTATGATTTAAACCATGCTAGTGCAATTCCACTAATGCCAACATCATTTTTGAGTTTATTTAAAAGAATGTTGTGGTCAATAGTATCAAATGCAGCACTAAGATCGAGTAACACCAATATCGAGATACAACCATGATCGGATGATATGATAATCCCAGATAGCTTAGAAGAACTCGATATTACGGCAGACACTTTTAACTCTCTCTTTTCCAGCACTTTAGACACAGTTGCTTTTTTTTGCGTGAAGATCAAAGAAAATAACGCTGTGGTACAACGAACACTCAGGCCCTAAAGAGAGCAGCCAGAAAAATGGAGTGAAACTGGAAGAAAACAAAACTAGAGGTATTTCGCATTTCATGGAAGGAGAGTTCGATTGCATACAGAGAGGCCTTAAAAACTGCTAGATCTGCTTATTTTTCAACCGTATTAGAAGAAAATAAACAAAATAGGTATTTATTCGAAACAGTTGCTAAACTGACGAAAAATAAAGTTTCAAGCCCAGAAATTTGCCAGCAGCACAACAGTAATGACTTTATGACCTTCTTCACTTATGTTACGACCACTGGGCTCATACAGTGATCGCAACATAAAAGGGGAGACCACACTGATCACTATATTTAACAAAGAATGTTTATTTAACATAAAATAGAAGTGTATCAGTAAATGTCATGGTTAACCAAAAGTGTAGTGTAGATCAGTAGATGAAACGGGTGGGGAGAAGAGGTAAGCGCGACGAGCGAAGCAACCACCAGCCGCACCGACCAACGGCCCGAAGAGGAAAAAGAAACGCCAGCTCCCGGAAAGCCTCTTTTAACCAGTCATGCATCACTGCATTCACGGCCAGCCTACAGCTCCACCTGTAGGACACAGACAGACAAACAACTGGCAACCATAAAACACAGACAAACACAGGCTGCCCAATTACACGGCAAAGCCGGTCATGACATCACCCCCCCCCTTGATGACAGAGACCCATTTTAATGGGACTCTGAAAAACCCACCAAGCTCCCACAATCGCTAATAAAATTATACAAAAATAAAAAAAACAAAATAAATCAATTTAACTAACACTCACACACAGAATATTCACTCATACCACCTTCCCCAAGTGCACCTCATTCCTAACAGAACAACTGGACCAACAGTGACCATTCTTACCCACGCCACCCTTACCACATCCTGCAACCAGCAAATCCCGGTACCATGGACAGCGATTTAAGGCAAGCAGAACAGACACAAACTGAGCGGGAAAAACAGACACCATTAAACTGACCCATCCGGGGCGCGCGACAGTGCGTCAGCTAACACATTCTCCACGCCGCGGATGTGCCGAATGAATAAACGAAAAGGTTGTAAAAATAGTGCCCAACGTAAGAGGCGTTGGTTGGTAGAACTCTTTAATGACTGGAGGAAAGTGAGGGGATTATGGTCAGAATAAACCACAATTGGATGTAAACCCCCACCCACATAAACCCCGAAGTGTTGCAGTGCCCAAATCAACGCCAAAGCCTCCTTCTCGATTACGGAGTAATTAAACTGATGCTTGTTAAATTTTCGCGAAAAATAACAAACAGGTTTATCAACCCCGTTTTCATCGCTCTGCAAAAGAACGGAACCCGCCCCAACCTGACTCGCGTCAACCTGCAGCTGGAATGGCTGATCCAATTTGGGAGCGGCCAAGACCGGCGCCGAACTCAATAACAGCTTGGCATTTTGAAATGCCTGTTGACACTCGGCCGACCAAACAAACTTGGCCGTACCCGTTAATAAATTGGTCAACGGGGAAACTACCGTAGAAAAATTACAACAAAAACTACGATAATAACCGATCATACCCAAAAAACGCATCAATTCCTTCTTTGTGGCCGGCGGGGAAAAATTCTCTACGGCCACGACCTTCGCATTGACTGGGCGCACCTTACCTTGGCCCACTACCTTACCTAAATAAACGACAGTGGCCTGAGCAAACTCACATTTAGCAAGATTAGCTGTAAGAGTTGCTGCCTCCAACCTCTGGAACAGTGCACGAATACGTGCCAGATGGTCATCCCACGTATCGCCGTAACAGACCACGTCGTCTAAATAAACGGCACATCCCTCCAACCCAGCAACTACCCTATTCATGAGACGTTGAAAGGTTGAGGGGGCGTTCCGAAGGCCAAAACTCATCCTAGAATAAGAGTACAACCCAGAGGATGTAACAAATGCAGACACTTCCTGCGCTCTCGATGTTAGTGGTACTTGGTAATACCCTTTTAACAAATCAAACTTACTAACGTACCGTGCACTACCAACCTGGTCCACACAATCCTCTATACCAGGTAATGGAAAGGAATCGGGCTTTGTCAATGCATTAACCTTCCTATAATTTGTACAAAACCTATATGTTTGATCCGATTTCTTAACCAACAAACACGGTGATGCCCAGCTGGAATAGGATGGTTTTGCCAGACCATTATCGAGAAGATATTGAACACTGGCCTCCATACTTTTACGCTTCTCTAGAGGCAATCGATAAAACCTCTGCTTAACCGGACGGGCACCCTGTGTATCAATATCATGCTCGATCCAACTTGTACAGGTTGGAGTGTCAGAAAATAAAGACAAAAATTCCGAAATTAAAACCTTTAACTCATCGCGCTGTTTCCCACTTAAATGCCAGCTTCTGCGTGTTATTCAAGCACCCATGTAAAACTGCATCGTCCGGAAACTGCACCCCATCCTCAGCTGCCACCTGAGCAACGTTCGTCAGCTCCTCCACTACAGCCAATCCCACAGGACTCTCCGTGTCACCACCCACTAACCCCGAAGATGTGGAATAGTACGGCTTCAGCAAATTAATATGGCAAAGCTGCGTTAATCTCCGACGTTCAGGAGTAGACACCAAATAATTTGTCTCAGAGACTTTACGCATGATCGTAAAAGGGCCAGAGTACTTTGCTGTAAAAGTCGAACCTGGGATTGGCAGCAACGCTACCACCTGATCACCAGGATTAAACACCCTGGCCTCCGCCTTACAATCATACCGCTGTTTCATTTTGTCCTGAGCCGCACTCAGATGTTCCCTAGCCAACTTCCAAGACAAAAATAATTTACGGCGGAAACCATTCACATATTCCACCAAACTAGCAGGGGTTTTTGACTGGTCCAATTCAGTACTCAACACAGACAAAGATGTTCGTACTTTGTGACCAAAAACTAAGTCATTAGGACAAAACCCTGTGCTCTCTTGAACCACTCCACGGGCCGCCAAAAAAAGCCATGGCAAAGCCTCTTCCCAATCCTTCCTCATTTCAATGCAATATGCGCGTAACAGAGACTTCAAGGTTGCATGAAAACGTTCCAACGCCCCCTGGCTTTGAGCATGATAGGCACTGCTCAAATTGTGCTTCACACGTAACAATCTCAGCGCAGCCGCAAACGTCTTGGAGGTGAAGTTCGAACCTCGGTCGCTTTGAATTACCTTTGGGATCCCAAAAACAGAAATAAACTGCGACAAACACTTCATAATGGACTTCGCTGTTATTGCCCTTAATGCATATGCAGCCGGATACCGTGTCGCCTGGCACATTACCGTAAACAGATACATACATCCAGTTTTTGATGGAGTTAAAGGACCTACACAATCAATAATGATGTGCTCAAACGGCGTGCCTAGGGACTGAATGGGCTGTAAGGGAGCAGGCTTGATTGTAGCATTTGGCTTCCCTGCCACTTGACAAAAATGACAAGTTCTCACAAACCTCCTTACGTCCCGCTTGATCCGTGGCCAATAAAAATGCCGCAGTATATGACTATTGGTCTTTTTAACCCCAAAATGTCCAGACTCTACCCCATGTGCTGTTTTTAAAACTAAATCACGATACTTATCAGGTACCATGACCTGCAACACCTGATCTGCCACATCAGGATCAACACAAGATGACCACTTTCGGTTCAAGAGACCATTTTGCACCAGATAACCTTTACCTGGGTCAGCTGCAGCTAGAGCAAAACATTTTTCCAGACTCTGGTCTTTTCCTTGAGCTTCCACCAGCTCATCATAAGACAACGGCGCGGGTAATTCTGGAATAAACAAACCAGACACAGACATTTTAGACACATCAGATGGTGAACCTACCTGCGCGCGAGCCATTTCACGCGTCACAGCGCAGGCAGTAAAAACCTCTGTAAAATCTTGTAAAAACTTATCCGGCTCCTCTAATGGCAAAGGCGTAACTGTAACCACAGGCGGTGGGGACACTAAACACCCCCCCAAATTATTGCCCAAAATGATATCAATGCCATCTACTGGTAAAGAAGGTCTCACGGCTATCGTAATCTCGCCCTTCACAAATCCTGAAAATAATTGAACTCTGTGCAAAGGCACCGGGAAAGACTGAAGGCCTATTCCCCGAATTAAAACACACTTCCCAGTATCTGATACCGAAGAAAATGGCAAAACCAAAGCACAAATAAAGCTCTCTGAGGCTCCTGTGTCCCTCAAGATTTTCACTGGGACCCTGTGCGCATCCCCTACCCACAGGGCAAAACCGTCACTTATGAATGGCGCATAGTTAGACACATCAGACACCCCAGAAGTTCCACACTCACCCCCAGACACAGCTCCAAGATTTTCCTCCTCACCAACGTCAGACCAAACGACCTTTTCAACTTCCGAACTAAAGAACTGATCCCCATGAAACACCACAGGCCCATCTGAACGCACAACAGAAGACACGCAACCCACAGCTTTTCCATTCGCAGTTCTAATCTTATTTCGCGCACCCAACACTGGACACTCTCGCTTCCAATGTCCACTTTCCAAACAATAATTGCACTTCTCACCAACAACCTCAGTCTCTCGTGTTTTATTCTTCATTAGATGATCAAATTTAATCCAACCTGATCGATATTCCCTATGGTCATATTCATTTCGTGGAAAATACTCACGTACTTTACTTTTGTGTGTCAACACAAAACCGTCGACGAGAACAGCAGCCTCCACCACAGTCTTAACTTCATGCTCATTCACATAAATAGCTATTCTCTCAGGCAAGATATTTTTAAACTGTTCCAGAATCAGCAAATCTCGCAGCGCATCAAATGTTTCCACACCCTCAGCGGCAAGCTAACGATTGAAAAAACTACTCAAATCCCTTGCCACTTCGGTATGGGTTTGTCTCTCACCTATTCGCCAATTTCTGAAACATTGCCGATAAGCTTCTGGAACGAGTTCATAACATTTTAAGACTGCCTGCTTTACGCTGTTATATTTCTTTCTCTCGGCCGGTGCCAAAGCCACAAACGCCTCTTGGGCGCGACCCACTAATACAGTTTGCAAAAGTACTGTTTTGTCCTCATCATCCCAATCACGATCTGTGGCTATGTTCTCAAATAACGAAAAAAATATATCCGGTTCCCGTTCGTTAAATTTTGGCAGGAACCTTATCATCCCAGCTAGATCTGACTTACCGGTAGAATTTCGATCAATTCTCCCCTCAGAAAGTAGTCTCAGTCTAGTTCTTTCCACTTCTCGTTCCTCTTCTCCACTTCTAAGTTTTTCTAATTCCAACAAACGGTCTTTCTCTTTTTCGTATCCTTCCAAACGTTTTTGCTCATTTTCCTGCTCTAAACGCTTCTCCAGCATTTCCTGTTCCTTCACCAATTTAAATTGCTCAAATTCTAATTTCTTTTGCTCCAACTCTAACTTCTTTTTCTCCAATTCCATATCCATCTCTATTCTCAACAGTTGTTTTTGTTGTTCAAAGGTTAAATCGCTGGACTTAAGCTGCATTTTCGGCTTAACGACAGACTCAGACATATCAGCAATCTCGTTTATTTGTATTTCTGGACTAGGACTGATTGGGGTTACTTCTGGCAAAACCTGCTTCTCCTTTAAGAACTCGCGAATAAAACCCACAAATTCCTTCTTCTTAGCAGATTTAATTACGGCCGTCAACTCGATCGTGTAATACTCAGCCACCTTTAACAATTGTTCCCTAGTTAACCCCACCAACAAACGCTCAGACGGAGCTGCTAAAAACTCCTCTAACATGATCCTTTTCAATCCACCACAAATTCAGCCAACCCGGTTCTAAAGTCGATACAGTTCAGGTAACCAGACAGACTAATGCTGGAGCATCCCCCTAACATTTACCCCCCTACTATCCTAACCTATCTTCACACCAAGGTCCAAGAACAAGGATAATTCACTCACCCATACCACTGGAGTCGTACTGTCCCGACAAAGTCACTCTAGCCGGTGCTCCACTCAGTGACAGTAAGCTAGACCCACAACGCCACGGCGCACTAATTGGGGACAAAACAAAGCTCCACAAAATTCCGTCCAGCCACCCAAACTGCTACCGAACCTCACTCACCGAACGGCTGAAAACCAACGCCCCCCTTTCTAACTCTCCCTCCTACACACACCAAAATCAGTGTGGCTCTCCCCAAAACAATCCACGAGCTGATAACGTTCACAAACTCAACTTACAGTACTTTCCTTATTCTTAAACCGACAGATTTACATAACGCAGCACTACACACGCTAGTAGCCCACTACTAGGAATTAAAGCAGCCTAACGTTACTTATTAAACTCAGAGACTAATCGGACGAGCCCCCATATGTTACGACCACTGGGCTCATACAGTGATCGCAACATAAAAGGGGAGACCACACTGATCACTATATTTAACAAAGAATGTTTATTTAACATAAAATAGAAGTGTATCAGTAAATGTCATGGTTAACCAAAAGTGTAGTGTAGATCAGTAGATTAAACGGGTGGGGAGAAGAGGTAAGCGCGACGAGCGAAGCAACCACCAGCCGCACCGACCAACGGTCATGACAGTTATAAGATTGATAATATTAGGAAAAAAATTATAACTATGCAACCGTCTACTACAGTATCGCATCAGACAGTGCAGTGTAGTCTCACTGACGAAAAATTCAATTCATTCATTGCTATAGGAGAGGAAGAATTTTCTAAACTCGTTAAATCATCTAAATCGACATTATGTATGTTAGACCCTATACTGACTAAACTTTTGAAAGAGATGCTTCCAGAGGTCATAGATCCTCTTCTCAATATCATTAATTCATCTTTGTGATTAGGATACGTACCCAAAACTTTTAAGCTTGCTACGATTAAACCACTAGTTAAAAAAACGCAACTTGATCCTACAGAATTAGTCAATTACAGGCCGATCTCAAATCTACATTTTCTGTCAAAGATACTAGAAAAGGCAGTATCCTCACAACTATGTTCCTTTTTAGAAAGAAATGGTATCTGTGAGGATTTCCAGTCAGGATTTAGACCGCACCATAGTACTGAGACAGCTCTCATTAGAGTCACAAATGATTTGCTCTTACCATCCGATCGTGGTTGTATCTCTCTATTAGTGCTACTCGATCTTAGTGCTGCATTTGATAATATCGACCACAAAATTCTTTTAAATAGACTCGAAAATGATATTGGCATTAGTGGAATTCCATTAGCATGGTTTAAATCATACTTCTCTGACCGTTATCAGTTTGTAGCTGTAAATGAAGAGATGTATTATCGATAAAAGGTTCAGTTTGGCGTACCACAAGGCTCAATACTAGGACCGCTGCTGTTCACTCTGTACATGCTACCGTTAGGAGATATCATTAGGAAGCATGGCATTAGTTTTCACTGTTATACTGATGATAGTCAGCTCTATATTTCTTCAAGCCCTGACGAAACTTACCAATTCACCAAATTAACGGAATGCATAGCTGATATAAAAAAATTGGATGACTAGTAATTGCCTACTACTAAATTCAGAAAAAACAGAGATTCTAATTATTGGACAAAAAAAATCCTCACGTAATAACCTAGAATACTGTCTAACACTTGATGGGTGCTATGTCAAGTCCTCGTCGTTGGTTAGGAACCTTGGTGTGCTCTTTTATAGCAATATTTCATTTGAAAGTCACCTGAATAGTGTCTGTAGAACCGCATTTTTCCATCTAAAAAATATATCTAAATTATGTCACATGCTCTGACAAAATGCAGAACAATTAGTTAATGTGTTCATGACATAAGGGCTAGATTATTGTAATGCTCTTACGGGTGGTTGCCCTGCACGCTTAATAAACAAACTACAGCTGGTCCAAAACGCAGCAGCTCGAGTTCTTACCAGAACCAGGAAGTATCACCATATGAGCCCGGTTCTGTCAACACTGCATTGGCTCCCTATTAAACATCGTATACATTTTGAAATATAGCTGATTACTACAAAGCACTAAATGGTTTAGCTCCCCAGTACTTCAGCGAGCTCTTAACGCATTATAGTCCTTCACATCTATTGCGATTGTTGTAATGTCTGTCTGTGTTCCCCCGGTCTTTGTGCTTTTGGTTCAGTCCTGTTCAGTTTTCCCGCTCCTCGTTTGTGTTCATGTATACCACGCCCCCTTGTTATCTTGTTTAGCTTGTTTGGCCTTGTATTTAAGCCCTGTGTTTCAGTCCAGTCTTTGTGAGTTCTTAATAATGTTGTTGTTGTACCTTGATGTTGGTGGTTCTGTTCCTTAGTCTTGTGCCCTAGCCAGTGTCTTTATGTAGTTTGAGTTTATTAAATAAAGTGTGCTGCAATTGGATCCTGCTTCCTCCTTGCTTCCACCTCATCGTGACAGAAGAACTCACCGCCAATGGATCCAGCAGTTGTTAGCAACCAGGTACTAAGAAGATTTCTAGCCTCTATGTTTCAGGATGGCCAGCGGATCGAGAAGTATGTGAGGGACTTTTTGAACTGCTGCCATCTGGGATCGCTGAATGACATTGAGCTCATGGACCTGTTCTGGAGCGGGCTGGATGCGGATATCGCGCAACTGATGCCGGATGATTATACCGGTTGGACCCTAGAGGGATATATTGACCTGGCCCTTTACTTGGGGGGTTCGGCATCTACGGTGGGCTTGGCTGATGAAGCACCCTGCCAGTTCACAGTATCCCTGGAGCCTATCCACGTCCCGCCTGTCCAGCCAGAGACCGTCCAGCCAGAGACCGTCCAGCCAGAGACCGTCCAGCCAGAGACCGTCCAGCCAGAGACCGTCCAGCCAGAGACCGTCCAGCCAGAGACCGTCCAGCCAGAGACCGTCCAGCCAGAGACCGTCCAGCCAGAGACCGTCCAGCCAGAGACCGTCCAGCCAGAGACCGTCCAGCCAGAGACCGTCCAGCCAGAGACCGTTCTCGTCACGTCTTCCCAGTCAGAGACTGATCACGCCACGCATGCGCCGCCTGAGCCCTCAGTGACCGCAACACTGGCCATTATGGCCACAGCCATGTGGTGTGTGTGGGCTACGCACACACTTGAGCCGGTGTCCGCTGATCCTGCGCCAGAGCCCGCTGATCCTGCGCCAGAGCCCGCTGATCCTGCGCCAGAGCCCGCTGATCCTGCGCCAGAGCCCGCTGATCCTGCGCCAGAGCCCGCAGATCCTGCGCCAGAGCCCGCTGATCCTGCACCAGAGCCCGCTGATCCTGCGCCAGTCCTGTTCAGCCCAGAGTTTCCTTCACCGCTGGTCCTGCCCAGCCTAAAGCCCTCTTCACCGCTGGTTCTGCCTCTTTCTCCTGTGCTGGTGCCTTCTCCAGGCTACGACCCCGTAGCTACCCCCAAGAATTTTTTGGGGGGGGGCAGTAGGCCACCACCATGGCCACCCGAAGGGTCCTCTCCAGCATGGCCGCCCGAAGGGTCTTCACCGCCGTGGCCGCCCGAAGGGTCTTCACCGCCGTGGCCGCCCGAAGGGTCTTCACCGCCGTGGCCGCCCGAAAGGTCTTCACCGCCGTGGCCGCCCGAAGGGTCTTCACCGCCGTGGCCGCCCGAAGGGTCTTCACCGCCGTGGCCGCCCGAAAGGTCTTCACCGCCGTGGCCGCCCGAAGGGTCTTCACCGCCGTGGCCGCCCGAGGGGTCTTCACCGCCGTGGCCGCCCGAAGGGTCTTCACCGCCGTGGCCGCCCGAGGGGTCTTCACCGCCGTGGCCGCCCGAAGGGTCTTCACCGCCCTGGACGCCCGAGGGTCCGACAGCTCCGCCCTGGACGCCCGAAGGGTCTGCTCCGCCCAGGACGCCCGAGGGTCCGACAGCTCCGCCCTGGACGCCCGAGGGTCCGACAGCTCCGCCCTGGACGCCCGAGGGTCCGACAGCTCCGCCCTGGACGCCCGAGGGTCCGACAGCTTCGCCCTGGATGCCCGAGGGTCCACAGCCTGCTCCGCCCTGGTCACGCCCTCAGCCTGCTCCGCCGTGGCCTCGCCCTCAGCCTGCTCCGTCGTGGACACGCCCACAGCCTGCTCCGCCCTGGCAGTCTGTTCGTCCAGCTCCGCCCATGTTCCATGGCCCAGGTCCGCCATCGCAAGACCCCGGTCCCGTTCCCTGCACGGACCTGGCCCGCCATCCCTCCCCCGGGACCGCCTCCGCTCCACCACCCTCCCGAACTATGTCTCTAGTTTTGATGGGCGTCGGGAGCCGCCCATAGAGGGGGGGCTATGTTGTAATGTCTGTCTGTGTTCCCCCGGTCTTTGTGCTTTTGGTTCAGTCCTGTTCAGTTTTCCCGCTCCTCGTTTGTGTTCATGTATACCACGCCCCCTTGTTATCTTGTTTAGCTTGTTTGGCCTTGTATTTAAGCCCTGTGTTTCAGTCCAGTCTTTGTGAGTTCTTAATAATGTTGTTGTTGTACCTTGATGTTGGTGGTTCTGTTCCTTAGTCTTGTGCCCTAGCCAGTGTCTTTATGTAGTTTGAGTTTATTAAATAAAGTGTGCTGCAATTGGATCCTGCTTCCTCCTTGCTTCCACCTCATCGTGACAGCGATCTCAAAATTACGGCCAGGTGATAATACCTAGGATATCTAAATCGACTGCTGGCGGTAGATCCTTTTCCTATTTAGCACCAAAACTTAATCTTCCTAACATTGTCCGGGAAGCAGACACACTCTGTCAGTTTAAATCTCTAACCCAAAATCTCTTTGACCTAGCATACACAACATATTTTAGACTTCTATAATTCAATGTGAGTCTGCATAGTTTAGATCAGCTGGAACCGGGAACATTTCCCATAAATCCTGATGTACTTTGTACATCATAAGAAGGATGGCGTCTACGCTTATATTAGTCTCTCTGTTTATCCCGAGGTTTACCTTAGTCCGCCGAATCCAGGCCGTATCCGGATCTGATGAAGGACCTGCGCCTTGACACACACACACACACACACACACACACACACACACACACACACACACACACACACACACACACGACCTGCGCCTGGACACAACGACAACGCAGTCCTGAAGTCTCTCCCTTGTGAAGGCCTCCTTCCCTTTACCTCTTTACTGATAAAATGTTGTCGGGAAAATTCTGTATTATACATTTTTCAAGGCTTGTATCTTGGAACCTATTTCATGGTTTGCGTTCTCGAGCCACCAGGCAATGTTTTGTGCAAATGAGCGGACGGATCGCATTAAGGATTTTCTGTTAGAACGGTGTCTTGTTAGCGGCCCCTAAAGTTAATAACTAATGATTGTTGCAACAGAAGTGAATCAATCAAAACTAACTTTAGCTGGACAATAACTTTATTCTAGGCAAGGCAAGGCAAGGCAAGGCAAGTTTATTTATATAGCACATTTCATACACAATGGTAATTCAAAGTGCTTTACATAGAAGAAATTAAAATAATCAAAAGAAATCAGAATAATTAAAACAGTTTAGAATAAAAGATAAAATACAGAAATAATCAAATGAAATCAGAATAATTAAAACATAAAATAAAATACAGTGCAAACAGTCGGACGAACAGTGGCACAGTGCTCATTCAGTAAATGCACAGCTAAACAGACTGTTTTGAGTCTGGATTTGAATGTGACTACTGTAGGAGCACATCTGATCTCTTCTGGAAGCTGGTTCCAGCTGCAGCTGGCATAGTAGCTAAAAGCAGACTCGCCATGCTTAGAGTGAACCCTTGGTATTTCTAGCCGATGTGATCCTAATGATCTCAGTGATCTGTTGGGTTTATATTCAGTGAGCATATCTGCAATGTATTGAGGTCCTAGGCCATTGAATGATTTATATACCAGTAATAGTACTTTAAAATCAATCCTAAATGTAACTGGCAGCCAGTGTAAAGAGCTGAGGACAGGTGTGATGTGTTCATATTTTCTGGTTCTGCTCAGAATCCTAGCAGCAGCGTTCTGTATGAGCTGCAACTGTCTTATGGTCTTTTTGGGAAGGCCAGTGAGAAGTCCATTACAAAAATCCACCCTACTGGTGATGAAAGCATGCACAAGTTTTTCTAAGTCTTGACTGGAAACAAAGCATCTAATTCTTGCAATATTTTTCAGGTGATAGTATGCTGATTTAGTTATTGCTTTGATATGACTACTGAAACTAAGGTCTGACTCCAGAGACACACCCAGATTCCTGACTTGATTTTTAGTTGTTTGACCCCTAGACTGAAGGTATGCGTTCACCTTGAGAACTTTATCTTTGTTTCCAAACGCAATGACTTCAGTTTTGTCTTTGTTTAACTGAAGAAAGTTTTGGCACATCCAATTGTTTACTTCATCAATGCATTGGCAAAGGGAGTCAATGGGGCTGTAATCGTTAGGCGATAGGGATAAGTAGAGCTGTGTGTCGTCTGCATAGCTATGGTAAGCGATTTGGTTCTTTCTCATTATTTGGCTCATTGGGAGCATGTACAGGTTGAATAGGAGTGGCGCAAGAATGGAGCCTTGAGGGACTCCGCATGTCATTGATGTCCACTCAGACTTATGGTCTCCTATACTCACATAATAACCTCTGCCTCCTAAGTATGACCTGAACCATTTTAGGACTATCCCAGAAAGCCCGACCCATTTTTCCAGCCTGTCAAGAAGTATTTTGTGATCGACAGTGTCAAATGCAGCACTGAGGTCGAGTAGTACCAGCACTGATAATTTGCCTGTATCAGTATTTAAGCGAATATCATTTATTATCTTTATGAGCGCGGTCTCTGTACTGTGGTGCGGTCGGAAACCAGATTGAAAATGGTCAAAGTACCCATTCGAGCTTAAGAATTTGTTCAGCTGATTGAAGACAACTTTTTCAATGATCTTGCCTATGAAAGGAAGATTTGAGATCGGTCTATAGTTGTTTAATATGGTCTTATCCAGATTGCTCTTTTTCAGGAGGGGCTTGACAACAGCAGTTTTCAGGGAGGTCGGAAAACTCCCAGAGAGAAGTGAGGCATTTACCACTTCTAGGAGATCTGCTTCTAAGCTGTGTAACACATTTTTGAAAAAAGATGTGGGAAGTGCGTCAAGGGCGCAGGTTGATGTTTTTAGGTGCTGTACGGTTTCTTCCAAAATTTTGCCATCAATTTCTTCGAAATCAGACATAGTGGCTACTTTCTCGTGCTGTTGTCTGATCTGCCTGACCCCAGCGCAACTCAAGGAGGAGCTGATCACCTTTCTGATATTATTGATTTTCTCAGAGAAGAAAGAAGCAAACTCACTGCACTTTCTCACTGAGAGCATTTCACTGGGAATCTGGCTTGGGGGGTTTGTCAGTCTCTCTACAGTAGCAAAAAGAGTGCGCGTGTTGTTTATATTGCTGTTTATAATATTCGAGAAGAAAGTCTGTCTAGCTTTGCTTAGTTCCTTATTGAAAGCATGGATGCTGTCTTTGTAGATGTTATAATGGACTACAAGTTTTGTCTTCCGGCACATGCGCTCTGCTTTTCTGCATTGTCTTTTCATATTTTGCACTGCTGTTGAGTTTCTCCAAGGTGCTTTTTGTCTGCCACTCTTCTTCCTGACTTTCACAGGAGCAATATCATCAATTACACTCTTAACTTTTGAGTTAAAAGAATCAAGGAGAAAATCAACAGAGTCAGCAGATATGCTTGGTGTTAAAGATATAGCCTTCATAAATAGTACACTAGTGTTCTCATTTAAGCATCTCTTCTTGACAGACACAGATCTAGCTTCAATGGCAGGAGAGACCAATATATCAAAGAAAATACAAAAATGACCAGACAGTGCTACATCCTTAATAACAATTGATGAAATGTTTAGACCCTTACTGATAAGTAAATCTAGAGTGTGTCCACGATTATGTGTGGGTCCATGTACATGCTGAGTCAGATCAAAAGTTTTTAAAACAGTTTTGATTTCTTTTGCCATATTGTTTTCTGCATTATCTATGTGAATGTTAAAATCTCCAGCAATGGCAAAGCAGTCAAACTCTGAGGAAATTGTTGATAAAAGTTCTGTTAAGTTCTCAGCAAAAGCTGGAGAGTATTTTGGAGGCCTGTAAACAATGATAAGTAAAATGCGTGGAGCACCTTTTAACACAATACCTAGATATTCGAAAGACGGGTAATTCCCAAATGATATTTGCTTACATTGATAGACATCTTTATAAAGAGCAGCTAAACCTCCGCCTCTTCTGACAGCTCTGCAGACACTCATAAAAGTAAAGTTAGGAGGGGCTGTTTCATTGAGGACTGTTGCACTGCAACTTTCTTCTAGCCAAGTTTCATTTAGCAACATAAAATCCAGGTTGTATGTGGTTATTAAGTCGTTGACTAAAAGTGATTTATTTTTAAGTGAGCGGATGTTTAAAAGTGATAACTTAACAGTCTTACTTTTTGTCCCCACAGCAATCTTGGTATGTCGTGTAATAGGCACCAGATTAGATGGGTTTGCTGTATGGCTTTTGAAGGCCTTAGACTTTCTATCATGTAATCGAACAGCAATAGAAAAAGATACAGGCACACTGGGTTCCCGCTTGTTCTGTAAACATTTGAGAAAGTTATTGTTATCATAGCGGGGACCCGACGCATATCACTGAGAGCTGGTATCAGTTGTTTTTGGTTCACCTCGAGCCGCTGGAGGGGGGTGTGGGCCCTGGCGCTGTGGCAGAGGCCGAATAGCTCTCACAGGAGGAGGGGGAGGGCGAGCTGGGCCCGCAGGCTTTGGTGGTTGTGGGGCCTGGCGTTTTTTGGTTGGTATCTGGGGGCTCGCAGCAAAAGAGTGGGATAGTCTAGTTCCAGCATGCACCAGTTGTTCCATTTTCTCTGAGAAGCACAGAAGTGGAGATGCTGGAGAGAATGGTAATGTTTCCGGTGAGAGGGATTTTTGCTCTGGTGTTATTGGAGGCTGTAATATGCTGTCCTGGTTTCCCTGGCTGTTTTCCAGAAAGTCATCCTTGGGTGCTGTATCTTGGAGCAGTGCTGGTATGTCACAGTCTGTCTGTGGTGAGCTCTGTGGGCAGGGCTCAGCTGAGACTGTGTCCGTGAGCAGAGGTTGTTGTGGCTGAGTGGTGTTATCACTGTCCTTGTGTGATGTGTCAACCGCATGTCCATTCAGGTGCTGAAGTGAAATTCTGTGGTCATTCATACTGTATCCAGGTGTTTGTGTGCCATTCAGGTTGAGTGGATTGGCACACATTGCAGAAGGATGACGGAGGGATAAGTAGATATTGTCCTTTAGCACTCTTGAACCAAGTTTGTTTGGGTGGTGGCCATCCTGTTGAAACAGTTGCCTCTGACTCCAGAAAAGATTGAAGTTGTCAATAAAGTTCACTCCTTTTATATTGCAGGTTTTTTGCAGCCATTTATTAAGCCCAAGCAACCGTGAAAACCTGTTTGTTCCTCTTGCTGGGAGTGGTCCACTGATGAATGTTTGAACTTTCAGTCTTTTAAGTGTTTCAAAAAGTTCATTGAAATCCTTTTTAAGAAGTTCCGACTGCTCTTTATGAATATCATTCTTCCCCACATGAATGATGAGTCGATTTGCAGTCTTATGTTTCATCAGAATGTTCTGAAGTTCCCTGTTTACATCAGATGTTGTTGCTTGTGGAAGGCAGCACGTTGTTGTATCCCTGCTATTAATGTTTCTGATTACGGAGTCGCCCACTATCAGAGTCCTGGGCCCGGCTGCACTGTGAGCTGAGTGCCGCTGTCTGGTCGACCTTGAGCCCCAGTTAGCATCAGTGTTAGCTACTGGCTGATTCAGTCTGTGTGCGATCACATTCATCAAATTTGGGGATTCCTCATTCATTAATACTTCAAATCTGTTCTCAAGATGTATAGGCGGTGGTAGGAGACCAGTGTTTGCAGTCCTTGTCAGAGCCGTATCTGGGGTAGAGGATGCTACTGCAGTAATATGTGATGCTCGTGACAATCTGATGTCTCGAGTGCCTTTGGGTCTCGCACCCTGTTTGTGCCATCGATTAGTAAAACGATCGGCTTGTTTCTCTACACTCAGTATGGCCTGTCGAGAAGCACTAGATTCATGGGACTCACCGGCTGTATGCTGAGGACGTCCATGACGAAGCTCTGTTGTGTATTCCGTCTGGTTTGTTGGTCCCGCAATTAACTTTGTTTCAAGAATTGCAATCCTTTGTAAAAGTCTGTGGCAGTTGGAGCAGCAAGTAGATTCCAGAGGAGGCATTTTCTTATCCTTATGAATGTAAGCAGTTGTGTTTTCTCTTCCCCGGAATGTAAGCTTTCAGTGAGAGGCTGGTCGAATAAAATAATTCTGCTTTTTTTTTGTAGTAATCCAAGCGTTTGAGCACTGTGCTGATTTGCTGAAGTTAAAATTAGGTGATAAAAGGAGATAAAATATAGAAATATAAAAGCGATAGAGCAAAGCGCGGAGCAGTAAGCGAGAGCGTCCGAACAGTAGCTGAGCAGGAAGTCATTTTAGAGCTGCTGTCAAGCCAAAACAATCTATTTTACTTTAATTTCCTATTATCACTGTAATGCTGCTTTGAACACATCTTCTGATGTGTTCTGATGGGCGCTATTACACATCTTTTGAAAGAGAACTGAATTTCCGGATCAAAGCACAGGAGAAGAAGAAGTAGAAACAAGCGATAGAAGTTTGCTCATTTAAATGTAAAATAACATGATCATCAACATTAAACAGCATATAAATCAAAACTGCCTAATGTTACTGAATGAAATGTCGAGCCAGGACAAGCTACAAGGCTGAGAAGCTTTGAGGTGTTGATGGACTCGATCGACTCCATCTGTGTTTGATCATCGCTCTGTTTTTTAAATATTATTTGCAAATAGTTAAAAAATTATATTTCCCAACTAGAATTAGAAAAAGAATTTCATTCACTGTTCTGTAGGCTTTATAAAAAGTTAGGTTAGGGTTAGGGTGTACCTCCATCTCTCCTTCATTCGTGAGGGGGCGTCAGTAAGTGCGCACTCTTTCTCTCAAACACTCGTACACTACACAGCCGTCCACAACTAGCTCAAGAAAAAGAGCCTGCAACCCTGCTCTCCTACCTGTCTTCCACTTCACTGCAGACGGGCAGGATCTCGGCATAATGAGCCGCAGAAGAATATCAGCGTGAGCATTTGACTGAGGGCCACAAACGCCCTTGTCCAGCATGCTTTAGGAACTGCCTGATGGTTTCTGCAGCTGTGTCATCTGGAGTTATTCCCTCTCAGATCCTAAACCCACAGACTGACGCTCATCTGCTATGGGAGCTCGACTTAACAATCCCTTTCACTGTGACCACTGAAGAAACGGCCGGCTCGGTCTGTTAGCTGTTATTTATTTATCTCTCTGGGTTTTATGTCTTGTGCTGCTCCTGAGGGTTCTAGATCATTGATTTCCCACAGATGATGTCATAGTTCACTCAGCACAGAACAGCCAATCACAGCAGCAGAAATGTGTTGGAACAGGGTTTGTACATATTATTAAAATATTATCAATTAATGTTCTTAATAATTTTAAAAATATTAATATAAAGTAAAATAATAAAAACAGAAATGTCATAACCTGACTATTCATGATCCAATCGAACCTCAGTGGAAAAAAAAATCTAGTCCTGCTCTGCATTTATTTCCTGCTGATTTTATTTCACTTCAGAAATGACCTTAAGGAGTAGTTTGTTTTGGCTGAATGTTTTCAAATGTTAATGATGTGATGTTTTGTATTTCTGTATTTTTGTATTTCAAATGTTTAGATAGGGCTCTTAAATGATCTATGGATGAAATTTAATGTGTTCTCCATCCAGCATCAGCTCAGCGCTGTAAATCAACACTGCCGACATATACAGCACAGCACTTGAAATGTCAGTGTTGGTGTTCAGCAGTGTTTCTGTCTCACTGGAGTCTCCAGGGAACATGCAGGGATGAGAGTGATAAGGTTGGAACAGAGTTGTTCTGTCTTCATATTGCACCCGCAGAAACTGTGGAGAGGTTCAGAAAAGTGTCCATAATCATCAATATCTCAGTTGTCACTTAATTTATTGCACAAGGAAGCATGCATATGAATCAGAGCAGGGTTTTAAGATCTGTGAGGATTAGCCTTTCCCAGGTATTAATGAACAGTCCTACAGGCTGTTTATATAGGGCCTTTTATAGTCAGGTTCATTTTACAAAGGGTTAGTTATTATTATTATTATTATTATTATTATTATTATTATTATTATTATTATTATTATTATTATTATTTCTGTAAAAACATTACTGTCTACAGCTTTAAAATAATTTGAAAAAAGTTTGAAATGTTTGTCAGTTATGTTGCATATGTTTGTTGTTTGAATTGTGTTGTCAATACTAGCAGTATTAGGGCACCAAGTTGATAATGAAATTGTAAATATATAATGTTCCTTCCGGTATAAAACGCTACAGGGTTCTGTGTGTATTTGTGTTTGCGCTGCAAGGATTGTCAGAGGTTTCGTTCAAAATGTGTTTTTGAAGCGTTGAGCTTTGTAGCCAATCACAGAGATGTCTGTTGAGCTCATGAGCGCAGTGGCCAATCAGAAGTGTTTAAGTTACTCAGAACCCTCTAATTCTGTAAACACGGTGTAAATAAGAGATTGATTGTGCAGTGAGGTCAACTTTGATTATAACTGGAGTGCAGAAACTCACTGCAGTGTCAGGAGTGACAACTGCATTTAAATGAAGCTAAATTAAAAACACACAGCATAATATTCACACTACTTTTGGTCTCAAATTATTTTCAAAAATATACTTGTATGTAACATGACATTTTCTACTAAATAAAAGCATGTTGAGTAGCCCTGCTCTAGCCAATGCCCTTCAACTAAAACTGGCCTGTAAACTCATAATTAACTGTCAGCCACATTTTAACTTTAGAAACGTGTGTATGTGTTAATCATCAGATCTCTGCAACAGTGTTCAACACACACAGCAGTGAAGAATCACCTACAAGCATTTAATTAGTTGAGCTTCAGGCGGAGAGAGAGAGAGAGAGAGAGAGAGAGAGAGAGAGAGAGAAAGAGAGAGAGAGAGAGAGAGAGAAAGAGAGAGAGAAAGAGAGAGAGAGAGAGATTTAACAAGCAATTTATTATTCTATAACCCTTACATCACATCACATTACTGGCAGTTATAAAAAAAAATAATACAAATATATTAATTTATAATTAAAAATTCACAATGACCTGATCATTTTGTACTATACATAGTACCTCATTAAAACACCATACATACCAAAAGAAAACCACATAATTTGTAGGTCTGAAATAAGTGAATTCGATTTCCAACTGTCTTAACATCATTTCAGGATCTATCGTATCAAGTTGATATTTGTTCTTTCTTGTTTTCCAAATTGCAAGTTTATCTGTTCCCATCAAATAATTTCATAAACATATTTTCCTCCTCATTGAAAAACTATATTTCATTCCCCCAATAAACACTTAATCGAAAAAATTAAGTTTTTTAAACTTATTAAAACTACTAAACCAAGTCTTAAGCAAAACAAAAAGGTCTTGTTATCTGTTACACCTTAAAAACAAATGTTCTAGATCCTCCTGCTTCCCACAAAATCTACATTCCCCAACTATTCAGGTGTGCCAGCAGGCCTGTAGCTATCGAGCTATACCTGTATAGCTATACAGTCCAGTTGTAACAGTTCTGGCCATCTAGAAGCTTTTTACCTCTTCAATGAATCTCGATGTGTGACTTTAACTGTAGTGCAGTATATTGTTGGTCGTGCTTTCACACTTGGTTCGATTGCCTGTTCCGAACCCGAGTTTGATTGCTCCCCCCTGCCCCTGCCCACACCCCCGCCCCCATTCATATCAGCAGCGAACTGTACTGGAGTTCACATGAACCGTACCCCAGAACACCCTTCTTAAGCAGACTCGAGTACAGTTCGCGGGTGCGCACCCGAGTTTGGAAGACAGCATTCACATCATCCAAACAAACCGAACTCTGACGTCATTCGAACCCGGTTGCGCTCCAAAAGTTCTTGTGTGAAAGCCCCCTTAGACACATTTTTAAAATGGTCTCGCTGAGTGGTCTTGAAAGATAAAATCGAGTCTGCAACTTCACCTTTATCTTCTTCATTTATGATAGGTGAAATTTTTATTTCTGGAAAATATTGACCAGTTATCATGTCCTGTGTTTGTCTCAGTCCTATCCAAGTCCTGCAGCAGCTTGGTAGTGCATTACAGATTTCTTCTTTCAATTTTGAAACAAGACGCAAAGACTTTAACCCCGTCATCTGTGGTTCCTCAATGGATTTCCAACCCCTCTCATCCAGGAGATGTCCAAGTTTCTCATTCCTCAGCAAACATCTCCTCACACTCACGGAGGACAACAGCCTAGTCTGGACCATTGGGTTGAAAAATGTCTCGGTTACGTATGTAACCCTCGTTCCCTGAGGAGGGAACAGAGATGTTACATCAGTGAATGACGGAATGGGGGTTTCGCTTAGAAGCCCATCACCTTCGAGTTCTACAAAATGAGCCAATGCCAAGGAAATGCCATGGGTCTGCGGAATTTCCATAGTGCAACTCCGCCCCACCGCCTGGGTATGAAAGGAGGGATGCTGGCAATCTCGCATTATGTTTTCCTGCTGAGGAGCGTAGACTGAAATCCAGGCCGTTGTGGTTGTACAGTGGTTGTGGCAAAGGAACGTAACGTCTCCGTTCCCTCCTCAGGGAACAAGGGTTACATACGTAACCGAGACGTTCCCTTTTGTTCAGTCACTGCAAGTTACGTCAGTGAATTATGAAATGGGGGTCCCAATCTAATCATGCCACATCTCTTCCAGTGCCCTGCGTAAATCTGAGCTCCCTGTTGGGAGACTAGCACAAACGAAGGACTCCTTCTTAACACAGGAATACCAAGGTACACTGGTAAGCATATTTCAGTCGAAATATGCAACAAAATGCCTGCCCGAAGGGAGGACTTACAGAAAACACATATGACCCGAGTACGGGATGCATATGGAAAACTCAGAGGTATCCAGCCCACAGGGTGGAATGTTTCAACCTCGAGAGAGAGAGGGAAAGACACAAGCTCGATAGAGACTTACCGTGGAAATACACATGTGGGGGTCACCCAACGGGGGAACCATGCATATGGAACACCTAGCCAATCACTAGGGCTGACCAACCGGGCATTCACTCTGGGGATGGCATCATCAGTATAGGAGGAACTCAGGGTCTTGGGAAGAAGAACTCATCTGAGTGAAATATCGCACGTATCCACTCCGAGGAGTGGAATGGCGAGCAAGCAATAACACTGAGCAGCTCCTTTTACCAGCCACTGGGGGCGAGTACACGAGAGGACACTGGCTCCACTCAGAGATTGTAGAATCTGGCAAATGTGTTGGGTGTCGCCCAGCCTGCAGCTCTGCAGATGTCTGTCAGCGAGGCGCCATGCGCTAGAGCTCAAGAGGAAGCCACACTGCGGGTAGAGTGGGCTTTCACACCAAGGGGGCATGGTCGACCTTGCTACTGGTATGCCAAAGCAATGGCGTCCACTATCCAGTGAGACAACCTTTGCTTGGTGAGAGTCTTTCCCTTCAGCTTCCCACCATAACAGACAAAGAGCTGGTCTGAGATGCTGAAACACTGCGTTCTGTCTACGTAAGCACGGAGGGCGCGTACTGGACAGAGCAGTGCCAAGGCTTGGTCTGCCTCCTCCGAGGGCAGCGCTTGCAGGTTCACCACCTGATCTAGAAAGGGGGTGGTGGGAACCATGGGCACATATCCAGGCCGGGGTCTCAGAATCACGTGAGAGTTAGCCGGCCTGAATTCCAGGCACGCTTCGTCAACCGAAAATGCCTGCAGGTCCCCTACCCTCTTGATGGAGGCCAAAGCGACCAGGAGCACTGTCTTCATAGACAGGAGCTTAAGCTCCACTGATCGCTGGGCTCAAAGGGAGCTCTCTGCCGGGGCAGATAACACCATTGCGAGGTGAGAGAGTACAAAATCAGAATTCTGATTCTGATTCTGAAAAGGAGAGCAAGGACGCTATTGTGGCCGTGTTGTCTGAATGAACTAGTACGTGTTGGTCCTTGAGCAACGGCCGGAGGCGGTGCAGAGCCAAGCGTACTGCCAGCAACTCGAGGCAATTGATATGCTAAAGGTGCTGGGGTCCTGTCCAGGAATATACTTTTTTGACTATAATAGTTCTGTTGCTCTACCGCATGCAAGCCAGCAGTGACAAACATATAATCTGAAGAACTTTAAAAACACATGGTGTACAAAAAAGGTTTTGAACTACTCTACAATTTAGACCAACCAGACATCAAGAATCAGCGTATGAATCTCAACAATGGTAACAATCAACAAAATAATCAGATAAAACTCTGAACATACCAAAACAAGCTACTAAAATGTTGCAACAAAAACAGCAGCAAAAATAAAAGCAGATAATAATAATAATAAAAGAAAATACAGTACTAAGGCAATTCAGCATAATTTAATCATGCTTCAATGCATGCTGGGAGATATTGATGAGTTTTGATTGATGGCTCCCATCATTCAATGCACTTATATCATCAGTGATGTTGAGATTTATATGCTAATTCTTAATGTCTGTGTGTGTCTGAAAGATGCAGTAGTTCAAACCTTTTTGCACACAAGGTTTTTAAAATTCTTCAGATTGTCACAATACTATTTGATCATATGCTGTAGAATCATAGGTCTACTACAATCAATAATGTAATATTAATGACCCGTATAATCAAAGATAAGACTCTGTATGAGTACAGTGAATCAGGCCACAACATGATGATCATGTCATCATCAATACATAACCAACATAACCTGATTAATTTTCTCTCTGATTTTCTTGTCATAACTAATGTGTCGTATAAACACAGATTTACAGCAGACAGAGAAAATAACTACTAAAGAAAACACTGATCACCATCATGGTGACTTTTTGGAGTCATGTGTGTGTCACCATGATGGTGTTTTGTATTAGTGTGTATGATACTGTGCACCTTCTTTATATTAACATGTGGCTCAGCTTTTGGGAAATTAATGCTGATGAACTTTGAATCATCATGTGGTTTTCCTTTTTACCGCCTGTATTATTATGGTGTTACCAATATATTACAAAGGTATACAGATTTTAATACTTTAGTGAAATTGAGTGATGACGTTTATCAGTTAATGAAATATAAGGGTTGGCCCGGGAAAACTAAAGGGTTTCTACTGTATTGTTTATGGTAAAGTACTGGGAACCACAGCTGGTGTTTTTTTTGTACCACACATTTAAGTCCTGCTGATGTTTTCTTTTCTTTTTTCTTTTTTTGCCGTAATTGTAAGTCCAAACTAAGGTATCTACCTTATTATTTATGGTAAAATACTGGCAACCACAGCTGCTGTTTTTTTACCATAAATTTCAATTTTTTACAGTGTTGTTTTTTCTTTTTTAACGCATCACAATGTACGCCTTCATTATTAGTTACAAGATTTTTTTCCAACAACTCAATGTCCTTTTGTGTAGAGTTTTTACTGTTGTTTTGACCATAGTTGATGTATGAAAAGCATCATTCCGACAAAATAATCTTATATTCGCCTATCCTAAATCTCACCATTGACAAAGATTCTCAAACAAAAGCTTCTTCAACGTCCATTCACTCCAAAACACTTTAAAACTCTCACAGATAAAAAACATCACGTAATGATTTAACATTCAAATGCCATTAATAATTAGATCTTAATGTCTTCTTTAAATTTAAAACCAAAGTGTTCATATGGTGGTCTGAAAACCTGTTTGGCAAAATACAAGGATCAATTACTCTATTATTCCACATTTCTTTCATATAAAACCTATCCAATCTTGCACCCTAAAATCTATTGTCACTCACTTTCAACAATGTATACTGTTTCACTCCGATATTTCTTGTTCTCCATACATCTATTAATTGAAATTCATGAATAACTTTTAACAGTGTGCTACTTGAATGACTATGAGGCTCTTCCCCATTTCTGTCCACTGTTAAATCTGTTGTACAATTCCAGTCCCCTCCAATTACAAGACACACACTATTGTCATACTTCTGGATGGCATTTCTTAATTTAAAAAACAATATCTTTATACCACTATTGGGGGCATAGACATTAACAAACACAAACATATTTCCCTCATACTCAATTTTTATTAGCAATAATCTACCTTAAATGTACAATAAATAGCCACTCTCTCACTATTAAATGTCCCATGGCTCAGAGCAAACTAGCATCCCACCACATACCCCATTCAATTTCATTATCCTTATTCGTATGTGTTTCTTGTAAAAAAGAAACATTGACCTATTTAATTTTAAGAAATTCTTAAACCACTGCTAATTTCTCCCGTCTCTTCCTACATTAATATTTAGAGAACCCACCTTTAAATTATCCATGTAAGAAGAGAAGTATAGAGTGGGGAGAGACAGAAAAAACACAGCAAAGTATAAAAGCCACCACGTGAGATTTAGTCATCTTGATGTCTTTGAGAAACAAATGTATCTTTTCGCAGATTTGTTACCATCTTCTTCAATCGAAATCTTTTCTTCTTATCCAAAGCCTCAAAGCTAATTGTTCTCTGCAACAACAACACTGTCGCAATAAATTTCTCAGCGTCCGTGAAAAAATCTGTCACATCAAAAGTCTTACCAAATGTCGAATCTAGAAAGTCATTTATCTCTAAGTGATTAAAGTGTACACCTCTCCCACTATCTTTGAGCCCATATCAGAAATCTCAGAAAGTGTATCATCATCTTTTATCTCTGTATCACAACTTTCAACTATCAACATTAGCACTTGCCACTTCGCCATAAATCTGGTCACTCACATCACCGTTCATTTCACAATTTTCACTTGATTCTGTTTCAACAACTACTTTCTCATTTTAACCGTTATCAGTAACGCTTTCAGTCTGTTCAACAACTTGAGCGTCATCTGAGGCTCAACACACTAGTCCCACTTCTCCCAGCTTTATGTGGGCACGCTAGTCTCTTATGACCAACATCCCTACACTCAAAGCATTTGAAAAAGCCCCTAACCTAATGAAATTACAAAGAAAAAAACAAATCACCTTCACAAACTGCACACAAAGCACCATGACTGCACCATATCAATTTAAAAGTTGAAAGATCTCCCATAGTTTTATAAAATCGAAAATCAATCAAAACTCTAGATTTTATAAAAGTTAAAAAACACACGTTCACATCAGCGCTACACCTTTGTTCCACTTTGTTTTTCCTGCTGATATAAATAGCCATTTTTGCTTCCCTTAAAATAAAATTAAACAATTGACAGATGAAACTTTTTTTCTGAAAGTACTTAAAACCCAAAATAAAAGTCTCAATACAAAAAGTTTCATAAAACCTACAAAACAATTATTTTAATCTCATAAATAAAGATTCTAATCTAAAACAATGCATGAAAGCATGAAAAACAGTTTTCCTTTGAAGACAGAAAGGGCAAGCAGAATTAACTTCTGGATTCAACACCGAGATAAAAGAGTTGACAGCAATGGCACCATGGATAATTCTCCATTGTATATCACCAAAGCTTTTTGAAAATGGTGGCTTATATAATGATCGTCTCAGGTTACGTATGTAACCCTGGTTCCCTGAGAGGGAACGAGACGCTGCGTTTAGACGCGGTGGGAACGCTCTGCGTGATTGCGTCGTGAAGCACGTGTATAATAAGTCCAATGGAAGAGCTAGACATCATAGGCGGGTGACGTCATAGACCAGGAAGCTATAAAGCACACCTGAAAACAGACTGCGACAGCTTCTGATAAGCCTGAAGCAAGCCGATCAGGGCATGCAGGAAGTATGGCAGGAAAACGCAGCGTCTCGTTCCCTCTCAGGGAACCAGGGTTACATACGTAACCTGAGACGTTCCCTTTCAAGGGAACTCGAGCTGCGTTGAGACGCGGTGGGAACCCAATACCCACTACGCCATAAAGACAAATGCCCGTTCTGTGTGAAGTCCTTGCGCACACTAAGAAGCAAGCAACCTAGCCCCAGGAGTGGAGAGGTGTAAGTCATAAAATCTGACAAATGTATGTGGTGAGGACCAGCCTGCCGCATTACAAATGTCCTGAAGGGGAACACCCGAAATTAAAGCCTAGAGGCAGCCATACTCCTGTAGAATGGGCCTGAACAGCCATAGGTGAAGGCTGTCCGACCGCTTCATAAGCAAGTGAGATAGCCTCAACTACCCACATGCTCATCATCTGTTTAGATGCCGGGCAACCTATCTTAGGTGACCCGAAGCAGACAAAAAATTGTTCTGATATACGCCACTGAGCAGCTCTGTGGACATACGCATCCAAAGCCCGGACAGGGCGTAACAGATTAAGTTTTTCCTGATCTGGGGTATTTAAGGTGGAGGACAGAAGGCCTGCTGCACAAATGACCCACACATTTAGTAGGGACCTAGGGTGAAGAAATAGGATCACCATAGCAGGTGCAAATCCAAGTACGTGCAGGCCTCAGCCTCATGTACCACGGAGAAGACGAAATTAAGGATCTCTCCTCAGAGATAACCCAGCAAAGAAACATTCATACAGAAATCAAGTACTGTACCAACGGGACAGAAACAAGATTCAGAAGGTGTTCTCTGCACCAGGCAGAGAACAGCATATTTAGTCTTCTCGTGGAGGGAGCTCTAGAGTATTGTCTCCATGACCTGAATCTATGAGCTGGGCCCCCTCAGAGGCTGAGCCCACAGTATCCACAACTCCAGAGCTCCCAGGAGCAAAGATATCGGGAACAGCGTATAGGTGTAGCGGCAACCACACCTATTACATCATATCCAGTCCCAGCGGAGCTGGATGAGTGAGGGAGAACCACAAGGGCAATGCATTGTACAAGCGATGCGAAAGGTCGACTTGTAGTTTGACCAAAGTTCTACCTAAGAAGCTCCACCACCTCGGGGTGAAGTAGCCATTCCCCGGGCCACAGCCCCTGCCTCAACAGGATATCTGCTCTGATATACGAGACCATCAGTGTGTTGTCCGGACCCTTCGCCGAGCAATCCTCCTTGATTGCCCGCGACTTGTGAGGGAAGCATCCGTCGATAGCATTATGTGTCGACAAGAAGCCCCCAACACTGGGCCTGGGCGAGGAACCAAGGTTCTTCCACATGACCGAGGCATGAAGGCATAGCCGCGTGACCTTGATCATGCGAAAACGGATTTCCCCTCGGAGAAAACCCCTTGGTCTTGAGCCACCACAGCAGGGGTCTCATGTACAGAAGGCCAAAAGTAACTACGTTGGACGCAACTGCCATGCCAACCAAGTCAAGTCAAGTCAAGTCATCCTCATTTATATAGCGCTTTTAACAATGTAGATTGTTTCAAAGCAGCTTTACAGAGATAAACATATAATTTAAGAATGTTTTTTCCAGCTAAAGTTGGTTTTGATTGATTCACTTCCGTCTAAATGATCATTTGTTATTAAATTAGGGGCCGCTAAGACGACACCGTTCTCTCTAAACAGACTTTAAATGTGGACCTGTGATAGACGCTGATGGCGTTCACATGCGCATTAAGAATTGATTCTATAGTTATGTGCGTTTGATTATATGTGCGCAGGTTTGTAATTCTTACAAACCATGCCTAAACAAACGACTTGTCTATAAATTTTGATGCAGAATTTTATTTTATCTTATCACTTCGGATAGGTGCGCGAACCAAAAAATTCCACAACGCTTTATCTGTAGAGTGGTATAGGGATCCTCCATAGGGAGAGGCTAGTTGGCACTTCAGCACTGCATTGTCATCGGGTCCAGGCGAAAGTCCTTCGTCAGATCTGGAAACGGCCTGGATCTGGCAGGCTGCGGGAAAACCTAGGGATAAACAAAGACACTTAAATTAGCGTAGATGCCATTCTTCTTATGATGTAACGAGTACATCAGGATTTAAGGGAAGTGTTCCCAGTTCCGGCTGACCTAATCTAAGCAGCCTAATTTGAATTATAGAAGTCTATAGAGTGTTATGTGAATGCTAGGTCAAAGAGATGTGTTTTTAGTCTAGCTTTGAACTGACAGACTGTGTCTGCTTCCCAGACAATGTTAGGAAGATTGTTCCAAAGTTTTGGTGCTAAATAGAAAAAGGATCTACCGCCAGCAGTTGATTTAGATATTCTAGGTATTATCAACTAGCTAGATTGCAATAGACGTGAAGGACTATAATGTGTTAAGAGCTCGCTCAGGTACTGGGGAGCTAAACCATTTAGTGCTTTGTAAGTAATCAGCAATATTTTAAAATTTATACGATGTTTAATAGGGAGCCAATGCAGTGTTGACAGAACCGGGCTAATATGGTCGTACTTCCTGGTTCTGGTAAGAACTCTAGCGGCTGCGTTTTGAACTAGCTGTAGTTTGTTTATTAAGCGTGCAGGGCAACCACCCAGTAGAGCATTACAATAATCTAGCCTTGATGTCATGAACGCATGAACTAGTTGTTCCGCATTTGTCAATGAGAGCATATGACGTAATTTAGATATATTTTTAAGATGGAAAAATGTGATTTTACAGATACTAGACACGTGACTTTCAAATGAAAGATTGGTATCAAAGAGCACACCCAGGTTCCTAACTGACGACGAAGACTTAACAGAGCAGCCATCAAGTGTTAGACGGTATTCTAGGTTATTACGTGTGGAAGTTTTTTGTCCAATAATTAGAATCTCTGTTTTTTCAGAATTTAGTAGTAGGAAATTACTAGTCATCCAATGTTTGATATCAACTATGCATTCTGATAATTTTGTGAATTGGTGAGTTTTGTTAGGTTTGGAAGAAATATAGAGCTGAGTATCATCAGCATAACAGTGAAAGCTAATTCCATGTTTCCTAATGATATCTCCTAAAGGTAGCATGTACAGAGTGAACAGCAGCGGTCCTAGGCCTTGTGGTACGCCATACTGAACTTGTGATCGAGAAGACATCTCTTCATTTACTGCTACAAACTGATAGCGGTCAGATAAATATGATTTAAACCATGCTAATGCAATTCCACTAATGCCAACATAGTTTTCTAGTCTATTTAAGAGAATGTCGTGGTCAATGGTGTCAAATGCAGCACTAAGATCAAATAACACTAATAGAGAGATACAACCACGATCGGATGATAAGACCAAATCATTTGTGACTCTAATGAGAGCTGTCTCAGTGCTATGGTGCGGTCTAAATCCTGACTGGAAATCCTCACAGATATAACCAAAGACCTTTCACCGACCGGCCACTCATGACCTCCCCCCATCCTGTGAGGGAAGCATCCGTCGATAGCGTGATGCGTCGACAAGAAGCTCCCAGCACTGGGCCCTGGGCACGAAGGCATAGCCGCGTGATCTTGATCCTGCTAAAACGGATTTCCCCTCGGAGAAAACTCCTTGGTCCCGAGCCACCACTGCAGGGCTGCTGGCGGTAGATTCTGTACACTGCACTGTACAGAAGGCCAAAAGTAACTACGTTGGAAGCAACTACCATGAGCCCCAACAGTCTCAGAGACTGTTTTTCAGTGAGTGACTGACCTAGTTTTACATTCTTTACGGCTGTGAGAATCGCAGAAATACGTGCAGGAGACAGACGTGCTTGCATTGTTGTCAAATCCCATAATACACCTAGAAAAGTGGTCCTCTGAGCTGGGAGTACACTCTTTTTGGTGTTGAGCCGCAACCTCAACCCCCTTATGTGGGACAGAACGACATCTCGATGTTGAACTGCCAAAAGCTCGGACTGAGCTAAAATCAACCAATTATCGATATAATTTAATACGCAAATGCCCTGGAATCTCAGAGGAGCCAGAGCTGCATCCACGCATATTGTAAAAGGTGCGGGGTGATAACCTAGGCCGAAAGGAAGAACCCAATACTGGTATGCTTCACCCCTGAAAGCAAACCTCAGGAATATCCTGTGATGAGGATGGATAGATAAGTAAGCATCCTTTAAGTCTATTGTGACAAACCAGTCCTCGGACTGAGTCTGTGACACAATCATATTTAGCGTAAGCATACTTTGAACTTAAGATTCTGAAACCTGCTGTGTAATTGACGCAGGTCTAGAGTAGGACGCAACCCCTCATCCTCTTTTGGAACAATGAAGTAATGGCAGTAAACCCCTGACTGTCTGCCGGGAGGAGGAACCCCCTCTACAGATCCTTTTGCAGAGGTGTCAGTACTTCCTGCTCCATAACCAAAGCATGCTCGGGGTCCACCACAGTGGGGAGGACCCCTGGAAATCTGGGCGGACAAGAACCGAATTCTGAACCCTTTTCTATAGTGTGCAGGACCCACCGAGAAATATGTGGCAGTAGTTTCCACGCTGCCAGAAATTCCACTAGGGGAACCAGTCTCTCAAGACTGGCCTCTGGATTTGGTTGAACAGTCACTACGGTGCCCTGAACCGGCGAACCGGCAGGGAACAACCGAACTGACCGTTCTACGACCCTCCTCGGAGGATCGTATGGGGACGCTGACACCTCGGTGCCCTGAACGGCGAACCGGCAGTGAACAACCGAACTGGCAGTGCTGCGACCCTCCTCAGAGAGTCGCACTCCAGAGGGCACCGAGGAGAAACGATTTCTCAAAACCGTCCCTGCCCCGGAGGAGCCCTCAGAAGCCTGATAGTCTCGTTTTTACGACAGGACTTCCTGTCTAAGCTTTATTAGAGATGAAGACAGTCCTCAGATCTTGCCTACCTCTAAATAACTTAGTTCCTACGACCCTCCTCGGAGGATCGTATGGGGACGCTGACACCTCGGTGCCCTGAACGGCGAACTGGCAGGGAACAACCGATCTGGCAGCGCTGCGACCCTCCTCAGAGAGTCGCAACCCAGAGGGCGCCGAGAAGAAACGATTTCTTAAAACCATCCCTACCCCGGAGGGGACGACCCTTTAGAAGCCTGATAGCCTCGGCGTCAGGGCTCCCTATTTGTCCAAGCTTTTTTAGAGATAAAATAGTCCTCAGATCTTGCATATCTCTAATTGGCTAGACTGCTACCGCCACCCAAGTCCCCCTCGATTGTGGAGGAGCCCAAATGGCGATGCTCATTTTGCACTCTGTGCTGCGAGGAGCTTAGTAGACCGAGACTGCTCTGCCCAGCAGTCTCAGGAACATTAGATTGGTGAGGAAGAAACCTCAGGATCGTCGCTGAATGGTTTATTTCTTAGTTTTTTTGAAAGCGGAGCGTCCAGAAGAACAGACATAATTTTATCTTATTTTTCTTTAGTTTTAAATCAGAAAAACGTATATATATATATATATATATATATATATATATATATATATATATCACTCTGTGGCCTCCTCAGAGAGTCGCCCCCCAGAGGACACAGAGGAAAACGATTTCTCGAAACCATCCCTCCCCAGTATAGTTTATCTGTTTTTGCATGACGCAATTCTCGAATAGCGTCAGTGCTGACAACCTCACATTCATCCATGTCATTATAATTCACCCACCAGCGCTGCCTAATAAAAATGTTTCTTTATTTATTTAAGATGGCTGGTGGGTAATGTCGGGTTAAAAATGATGACGCCGACTCGGGAGAGAGAAAGCTAGCAAGCGTCTCTTTAACCCGAGGCACTGTCATACCATGATACTTAATACCCATAGCATTACTATAGTTGGACGTTTGGGCATTAAACGCATAAAATAGAAACCGGCTTATTCCACTATCTCGACATCTCAGTGTGGTGTGGAGATAGGGAAAAAACGGCAGTCCTCGACGAGGAGGCTGAGATACAGAGTTTTTCTGTTTTTAGATATATTTCATCTAATAAACTCTCTTTTTCACTCTCATAATGTTCAGCTGGCCAGAAAATATTTAACTAGCAACAGCACTAGATAAACCTCCTTTTAAAGCTCCTCTTTATTCAACAGAGTTATGAGCTGAGTTATTTATTCATTTATTGAAAACTCAAACATCTGTCTTTTTTTTCTTTTCTTAATATCTTTATTTGTTTTGTTCTCTTTTTCTAAACAAAACACTAACGATACCAATTCCTCGGAACTGGAAATCGCCAGCACTGGATCTGGCAGGTGAAAGCTGAGATAGGGCGGGGCCCGTCCCAACCCCCGCTGTCAGATCTGTTTGCGAACCCCACAATGCGAGTCGCCGCCGTGCATCAGCAACAGCGGGACCCGCGTGGGGAGCACGAACCGAACCGTCCTCCTCGAAGAACGCCCGGCGGGAGCGGAGCGTCCTCACGGACAGCTTCTCGCAATGCTCACAGTCAGCCCACTCGAGAACTGACTGTGGCATGCTCCACTCCCAAATAGTAACAAAAAGCTGATGTGTGTGTCCCCACCCGTGATATAACGTGGGCAGGGAACAACACGAAGCTGCTTGCTCTCTTTTGCCATAATATATATATATATATATATATATATATATATATATATATATATATATATATATATATATATTGCAACTTAACACACAACAATATATATGACAAGGACAGAATACACAGATCGCATGCTGAAGGCACAGAAGCTGTCGCGGTCTGTTGTCAGGTGTGCTTTATAGCTTCCTGGTCTATGACATCACCCGTCTATGATGTCTAGCTCTTCCATTGGACTGATTATACACGTGCTTCACGACGCAATCACGCGATGCGTTCCCACCACGTCTCAACACAGCTCGAGTTCCCTTGAAAGGGAACTCCATTCAGGTTTTACATCATTTCTCAGTTAAAGGACAGAACGACATGGCGTATCTGTTTTTTTTCTTTTTCTAACATTTTCTTATTAAAAACCAAAACACAGGCTCTATACAGTTTTTTACCTTCACTTGACAAGAAATCTAAAAACAAAGATTCACCTGATTTTAGCAAAAAACCTAAACCCTCTTCAAAATAGGGTTGAATAATCAAACACAGAAAGGGATCCTCACCATCACGAGTACAAACCCCTGTAAGAAATTATCTTAACAGGTGATCTTCTTCAACTGTAAAGCATGATTTAAGTTTGACCAAAAAACGGGTTAATAAACAAACAGATTTGATTCCTAAATGTTTGGATACTACATTCACATTCTCAAAATGAGGCCCAGTTAAAGTCAACAAATGTCCCAAAGTAAAAACCTTGGATTTCTGAAATATGGTGCTGAAACCCAGCAAATAGAAGTGAGTAGCAATGTAATCAGTGGTTCCCCAAGTATCAGTGGTTCCTGCAAAAGCCAGTGGAGAGAAGTTCTCAGTCTTATGAACACAAAAAAAAACTCCACACCTTGAAAAGATTTAGAAAACAGGAGGTTCAGATAAATCCAATTATGTTGGATCCATTAAAAAGAGGGATTTATCCAGTCCAAATCCCCCAATAGTGTGCAAAACAGTGCAACTAGCTGCACGCCAGCTGAAATCTATAGAACCATCAAGTAATCTTTGTAAAAATTTTAACTGAAAGGCAGCCATTCTACTTTGTAAGTGAATCAAACCTTGCCCACCTTCATCTTTGGGGAGGTATAAAACACTCTGTGGTACCCAGTGCAGTTTGTCCCAAAAAAAAAAAGTTCACAAGAGCAGCTTGAACTTCTGCTAAAAACTGTGGTGAAGGGCTGAGACTGATCCAAATGCAACCGAAAAGTCAGACAAAGGTAACTCAGGATTATAATAATAATCAGGGGTGGTCAAAGACGTGAGTAGAACCGGGCAGGAGGTCGAGGGCTGGCAGCGAGGCTATAGAATCCAGTGACAGGCTTAGGGTCAAGGCAGACGGCAGAGAATCAGAATCCGGTACGGGCTGGGGGTTGGGAGGCAGGCTGCGGACAATCAGACAAGTTTAGTTCAGCAAGGGTCAGAGATAACAGGGCGACTGAGGAATAGGGAAAACGCTCGGACATGTACACATTGAGAGGCAATACTTAGCAAAGAACGTTCTGTGAATGAGGCAGATAAAGGCTGGGCAATCAGATATGATTCGGAACAGGTGGAGGTAATCAGAACGCCAATGATGCATACTAAGGGGAAAGTATGCAAATCACTAGAATTCAGGAGAGGGCGCTCGTGGCTGTGAAATGGTGGAACCAGGGAGACTGAACGCCGTAACACCAATCTATGCCAAAGTGAAGATGCCACTAGATTGTTGATAATGAGAGTTTGCCCCCTATAGGATATATTCTGTAATAACCATTTCCACTTATCCAAGTGCCCTTTAACTTTTTCCATTAGCCCCTCCCAATTTTTCTGTAACACACTGTTATCCCCTAGATAAACTGCTAAATATGTTATACCCCCATTTCCCCAACACAACCCATCAGGAAGGCAAGGTTTACCATCAGTCCATTGTCCTAACAATAAAGCCTCACTTTTTCCCCAATTAATCTTGGCAGAACACAACAGTCTAAATTCTTCAATTAAATGAAGTAAAATCTGCTCACTTTGTCTGTTGATCAGCACCACAATTTCATCTGCATTGGCTGACAAACAAATGTTATTATTACAACCTGGTAAAAACAAACCACTTAATTGACCTGTTATTTGTTGAACCAATAGCCAAGGAATACAACATTCCAGACAAGGAGGAACCTTGTCTGATACCTTGTCTGATAAACCAAAAGCTGTTAAAGCACTCCACAAATAAGAGTGCTCTACTTGGTCAAAAGCCTTTACCTGATCCAAAGATATCAATCCACAATCTAAATTTAACAATTTAGAGACGTAAAAAATATCTTGAATTAAAGAAATATTGTTGAATATATAGGTGCTGGTCATATAATTAGAATATCATCAAAAAGTTGATTTATTTCAGTAATTCCATTCAAAACCCCCTCTGAATCCGACCCACACCTCAACGTGGTGAGGGGGTGAACAGTTAAGTAGGGGATTGCCTACTCGGGCTATGCCATCAGTGATGAAGGTGCTCGCACTGAAGTATCACCTAGGGCGTTGCGCGAGATGGAAAGGCCTTGCAGGAACCCTGAAAATGTCTGGCTAACTGGGCTCCGGCAAAGACTGCCATAGTGTCTTCTGGCTACAACTCGGCACGTCACGACATTGGCGAAGACAGCAACGCAGCGGAGCAGTCACAAGCCACTCTGGAGGGCGTTAGGGCTCCCATCTTGGGATCACTTCCGGCCAGCTTGCTGCACCAGCAGTCACCAGTCTGCACGTCTCAGGTTCTTAGCTTGCTGGCAATGGTCACTGTTGGAAGAGTGGGATTGGTCACACAAGCTTTTCCCACTATAATCCATTGATTGTGATGGTATGTCACAGATGCCAAGTCCTGCAGGGATGGGCAAGTGGCGACGGGTGCAGGTGGAGGATACCACTGGGAGCACTTTTTACGAACCTGCATGTAGGCGGCCTGGGTGTGATGGTCGTTTGATGCTGACCTGGAATGACAGTACCATCCGTACCCCGCCCAGGTGACTAAGCAGCCCTTTTCAGGGACAGCGCTGCTCTCTTCCACTGAAGAAGGGGATAGAAAAGGTTCCTTAAACATCGCTTGTTCCACTCACTCTGCTGGTTCACCGCAACCAGCTGAGTATCCAATTCTGCGGTCGACAAAAAGTACAAAACATAAAGACTAAACTGCGTCTGGCCTCTTGGAATGTGCGCACACTTTTGGACTCTGCTGATCGTCCAAACGGAGAACTGCAATCATTGCCCGTGAACTGGCGAGATACAGAATAGACATTGCTGCTCTCAGTGAGACAAGAATTCCTGGAGAAACCAAACTCACAGAAGTCAACGCCGGCTACACATTCTTCTGCATTGGGCAGCCTGAAGGTCAGCCAAGGCAGGCTGGAGTTGGATTTGCAGTGAAGACATCATTGCTACCACTCCTAGAAGTGCAACCTCGTGGCCTGTCGCCAAGGCTGATGACCTTACAGCTGATGCTCAAGAATGGCAACAGTGCTGTCTTGATTAGTGCCTATGCACCCACAGTGACCACCAGTGATGACCAGAAGGAGTCCTTCTATGAACACCTTAACACTGCCTTATGTTCAGTACCTCACAAACACTGGCTCTTCCTTATGGGAGACTTCAATGCGCGTGTGGGACGTGATGTCATTGCATGGCCGAAAGTCTTGGGGCAACAATCAGTGGGAAACGAGAACACAAATGGCACGCTGCTGTTGGAGATATGTGCGCAACATGAGCTGGCGATCACAAACTCCTTCTGTCAGCAGGCGAAACAAGTACAAGACCACGTGGCAACAACCTCGATCAAAGCACTGGCATGTGTTGGACTACATCATCACCCGGCAGGAACATCTCAGGGAGGTCCATATAACTCGAGCCATGCGAGGCACAAGCTGTTGGTCTGACCACCGACTGCTGCGTAGTGTGTTGTCTCAGGACCTTGCTCCATCTCGTCGACATAAAGCCAAAAGGCGGAAGCGACTGGATGTTTCTAAGCTTTGTGTTGACTCTTGCCATACTAACTTCTGTCAGACCCTTTTAGACAGGCTCAGCACTTTGGACAATCAAGCTACCATTAATGTTGAGGAGACATGGTCCAAAATCAGGGATATCACGTACAACACAGCTGCTGAAGTCCTCGGCTTCACCACATCGAAACATAAGAACTGGTTTGATGATCAGGATGTTGAAGCTCAAGCCCTGTTGAACACAATGCACACAGCTCACTTGGTGTGGGTCAATGATAAATCCAGCACTGCGAAAAAGTCAGCATATACTAGGGCAAGAAATGTACCACAGACCCGCCTGCGTGAAATGAAGAATAGATGGTGGCAGTCAAAAGCTGAGGAACTCCAGTTTGCTGCAGACCGATATGATATGAAGGCATTCTATCACAGTCTAAAAGCAGTCTATGGGCCCCTGAGAGCTGGTTCTACACCTGTACGTGCCATTGACAGAACCCTACTTTCTGACAAGGCTGAGATCCTCAGACGCTGGGTAGACCATTTTCAATTGGTATTGAACCAGCCAGCTGCTTTCGATGAATCACTGCTTGGTGTTATTTAATAAAAAATGATCATTTAGCCGGAAGTGAATCAATCAAAACTAACTTTAGCTGGAAAAAACATTTTTCAAGAGCCACTATAAAACCAAACCAATCTCTGTTACCTTAAATTATATGTTTATCTCTGTAAAGCTGCTTTGAAACAATCTACATTGTTAAAAGCGCTATATAAATGAGGATGACTTGACTTGACTTGACTGGTGACATAGCGCAGTGGCCAATGGCCTCTGACCTGGACGATATCCCGTCCCAGGAGGAAGTCGCATGTTCCATTAAGCAGATGCCCTCTGGTAAAGCTCCAGGTTCAGATGGTATTCCAAGTGAGGTGCTGAAGGAAGGTAGACTATCTCTTCTCTCCGCACTCAATGCATTATTCAGCAAAATATGGAGCGAGGAAGCTGTGCCTCAAGATTTTAAAGACGCATTGATTGTTCACATCTACAAGCGCAAGGGAGACAGAGCCTGCTGTGACAATCATCGTGGCATCTCGTTTCTTTCCACTGCAGGCAAAGTTTTGGCATGAATTTTGCTGAACCGCCTCCAACAACATGTTTATGACAGTGACATCATCCCGGAAAGTCAGTGTGGATTTCGTGCAGGCCGCGGTACTATGGACATGGTGTTTACTGCTAGGCAGATTCAGGAGAAGTGCAGAGAACAACACCTTGATCTTTATCGACCTCATAAAAGCCTTCGACTCAGTTCCCCGCACGGGGCTCTGGCTCATTCTTCATAAGATTGGATGCCCAGAGAAATTTATCAACATCATCCGTTCATTTCAAGATGGTATGCTTGGTCAGGTGCTGAATGATGGCAAGCTGTCTGACCCATTTGGCATCTTCAATGGCCCCAAACAGGGCTGTGTGCTCGCCCCACTGTTATTCAGCATATTTTTTTCCATGATGCTGTCCGTGGGTTTTAAGGACTGCGACATGGGCATTCCAATACAGTTCCGTACAGATGGCTGTGTCTTCAATCTACGCAGGCTTCAGGCTCGTACAAAGACACATTCTGCAATTCTGCGTGACCTCCTGTATGCAGATGATCGCGTACTGATGGCGCACACCCTTACCGAAGCTCAGTCACTATTCAATCGTTTTCGAACTGCAGCCTCTAGGTTTGGGCTCATTTTCAGTCTAAAGAAGACAGGAGTCATGTTTCAAGCGGTGAACAAGTTAAATTCCAATCAACCGGTAATCACTGCTGGCGAAACAGTGCTGACGGCCTGTTGACAAATTCTGCTACCTCGGTAGCATTCTCGCAACTGATACGACAGCGGACACCGACATTAGTGCCCGCATTGCAAAGGCTAGTTTTGCCTTCGGTCGACTGACCAAGAGAATATGGGAGGAGCACGGCATTCGGCTGGACACAAAAGTGGCAGTATATAAGGCAGCCATCCTCACTGTGCTGTTGTATGGATCTGAGTCCTGGACTATGTATCGCTCGCAGATTACCAAACTTGATCAGTTCTATATGCGTTGTCTCCGTCGAATTGCACATGTCAAATGGCAGGACAAAGTCCCAAATACTGAGGTACTTCAGACCTGTGGTATCACTGGTATTGAGGCCTTCATGCTTGCTGCGCAATTTCGCTGGTCTGGACATGTTGTACGCATGGTTTTTTATGGTCAGCTCCAGAGCGGCATGCGCTCTCAAGGAGGGAAACTAAAGCGCTACAAGGACGGCCTCAAAGCCAATTTAAAACTATGCAACATGGACCCAAATGCCCTTGAAGAGATGGCTGCAGACAGGATATCATGGCGAGCACAGTGCCATACTGCCATACACTCCTTTGAGTTCAGCCGCATCACTAATGCAGTAGATAAACGAAGACGCAGAAAGCACAATGCCTTTACAACATCTATAACAACATCTAGCCAGTTTGTGTGCGACGCCTGTGGCCGGCCATGTGCGTCAAGGATCGGCCTCTATTCGCATCGTAGGACGCACCAACAACAACAACTGTGACGAGATCTGTCGTGTCGACAGCTCAGAGACCACCAATCCATTCAAAAAGTGATATTTGGATATTATATTCATTCATTACACACAGACTCATATATTTCAAATGTTTATTTCATTTAATTGTGATGATTAAAACTGACAAATAATGAAAAGCCCAAATTCAGTATCTCCGAAAATTAGAATGTTACTTAAGACCAATACAAAAAAAGGATTTTTAGAAATGTTGGCCAACTGAAAAGTATGAACATGAAAGTATGAGCATGTACAGCACTCAATACTTATTTGGGGCTCCTTTTGCCTGAATTACTGTAGTAATACGGCGTGGCATGGAGTCGATCAGTCTGTGGCACTGCTCAGGTGCTATGAGAGCCCAGGTTGCTCTGATAGTGGCCTTCAGCTCTTCTGCATTGTTGGGTCTGGCGTATCGCATCTTCCTCTTCACAATACCCCATAGATTTTCTATAGGGTTAACCCTCTGAGGTCTAAGGGGTTTTTGGGGTCCTTGAGGTGTTCTGACCTGCTCTGACATTTGTGCTTTTTTCAGTTATTTATAAACATGTTAATGGCAAAGGTGTAAATTCACTCTATATAGCACAAACGGGGCTACCGTAATATGTGAGCAACATGTATGTACATGTTTGTATTTTTTTGAGAATAATGTTTATGCCTGGTTATTGAAAAAACTAAAACTTAAAGTGTCTGAAATAAGGCCACAAACACATACTAAATATGTGTCCACAAGACTTTTGACTAATGGGTGTTGTTGCTTAGAATTTTTGCTTCAAAATGATCTGAAAATCATCCTGCCTAATCATTTACACAAAACAATACATTGATTTAAATTTTATAAGACACCTTTTGTTTGGAAAGGCAATATGCGTGGAGGCGTGTTCACACCTGAGAAGACAAAGGCCGGATAATGTGCCACATACATAATGAGCTGCATATTAATTAGCCGTTTCACACAGGTGTGTCACTGGGTCCCAAAGAATGCAAGGACAAAATAAATTATCTATATATACATATTTTACAATTAGAAATTGTAACCAATTACAAATAGGTTACAATTACAACAACAATTACAATTTTAACAATATTTCAAGTGTATTTCTTTGTAAAAAGTATACAATTTATCATACGTATTAAAAAAGGTGAGGATTCATTAGTTTGAATATTGGAACAAACACTATCTTCTTAACCTTTATTTAACCAGGGAAATAATCACATTGAGATAAATATCTCATTTACAAGTGAGCCCTGGCAAAGGTAGCAGCACACGATATACATAACTACATAAAACAGTTTAACAACACACACATATACAACAATAAAACGACAATAAAACAAAATTAAACGTTAAGAGCAAGTGCAGACAGATTTGAATAATTTGTTTAAATGTAACATGAACTTATTTATTGAAATAAGTACTTCAAGTTTCAATGAACTTTGGATCTCATTCCAAGCAGCTGATGCGCTATAAATAAAAGCAGTTTTTCCAAACTCTGTCTTCATTAAAGGAACATTTAAAATAATATATCTACTTGAACGTAGATTATACCCTTGACTATTAAAAGTTATTAAGCTATTCATGTATTGAGGAAGCTGGCCGACTAATGCCTTGTATACAAGTATGAGCCAGTGTTTGTACCTTCTTATGTGAAGTGAAGGCCAACCTACCATTTCATACAGTGCACAGTGATGAGTGTGATATTTTGTGCAAGTTATAAATCTTAGAGCAGAGTGATATACAGAATCTACTGATTGTAAGAGAGCTTTAGTGGTATTTCCGTAAAAAACGTCTCCATTAGTGATGCTCCGATTGATCGGCCGCCGATCATGATCGGCCGCCGATCATGATCGGCCGATATTGGCTTTAAATAGCTCAATCGGCCACCCCCAAAAGCGCCGATCAAAAAAGCCGATCACGTGACCTAAATAACTCGCGCAACTTTTCTGCATGTGGCGCGCGCGGGAACACAATAGCAGAGCAGAGCTGGCTAGACAGCAGCAAAATGACTTCTCCTTCTCCCGTCTGGAGGTTTTTCAAAGTGTCAGACAAAGACATAAAATTAGCCATATACAATACATGTCGTGCTGAAATCCCTCGAGGTGGAATACACCAACGGCATTTTAATACAACCAACATGATTAGGCATCTTCGAACACGCCGTACAACAGCTGAATATGCAGAGTATGAGAGACTAAACCAGCCGACGCAAACATCCCCATCCCTCATTCAGCCGACTGTGAGTGATGCCTTTAAACGACGTGAACCATACAGCCGGGATAGTAAGAGATGGAAAGACATCACGTCCAGTATCATGGAATTCATTTGCCTCGACGAACAACCTATCTCCGTTGTGGAGGATAAAGGGTTCCGTCGCCTGCTAACCTGCCTTGATCCACGATACGACCCCCCAGGCAGGAAATATCTAACTGATGTGTGTCTCCCCGTGTTGTACAAATCCGTGCACACACACATTGACAAGCTTCTGAATGATAGCGTACATATTAGCTTCACAAGCGATATATGGAGTGCAGACGCCTGTCCAATGTCCCTGCTAAGCTTAACAGCGCACTTTATTGACTCAAACTTCAAAAGACACAACATTGTGCTACACTGTCAGGATTTCACGGGGTCACATTCTGCGGAGGCTTTGGCGGACGCATTTAGCGGCATGTTTCAGTCATGGGGGATCCAAAAAGAGAAAATCCACGCAATTCTAACCGACAACGCCAAAAACATGCAGAAAGCAATGAGAGACGCAGATTTCCCTGGCCTGTCGTGTATGGCACACACTCTCCAGCTTGCTGTGCATGAGGGGGTATTGTCCCAGCGAAGTATTTTGGATATCACAGCCTCAGGGAGACGCATAGTTGGGCACTTTAAACATTCGCCGTTGGCTTACAGCCGGCTGGAAAATGTGCAAAAGCAACTCGGCAAGCCTATTAAAAAACTTCGCCAGGACATGTCCACTCGATGGAACAGTACATTGTACATGCTCCAGAGTCTATTAGAGCAGAAATTGGCACTTGCTGCATATGCTGTAAAATACGAATTGCCATGCACGTTTACAATTCACCAGTGGAAATTAATCGAAAATATGATCTCCATCCTTGCCCCGTTTGAAGAGCTGACACAACAAATCAGCTCCTCAACTGCGTCAGCTGCGGATGTGATTCCGTGTATAAGAGCTCTCATCCGACTCTTGGAGAAGACGGAGTCTGACCATGGCGTGAAAACATCAAAAACAGTGCTACTGGAAGCTGTCAGAAGACGATTTGCTGACATTGAAACACAGAAGCTATATGCAATTGCGACTATCCTAGATCCAAGGTAAGAGAAACTTATCACTTATCATTAGTCTTCCATTGTCTTTCAGTCTTAGGCCAACTACTTCTTTGTTTAAAATACGTAATTATGCTTTTCTTATGCCTTATTTGAAGGGATCAAATATATTATTAAATTAATATAGTAGGCTTGCTAGGCTTTAGTAATCTAAAATATTTTTAAACTATGTAATATTTTTTGTCATTGTTGGAAATACTATCGAGTAGGCCTATTTCATGTTTTGAGATTTAACCTGAAGGCCTATGCATTGCTCATATTGACCGTTTAACCGTTAACCTAATTTTTTTTGACCGATTAATAGCCTTTTTTTTGCTGCATGGTTAAAAAAAACTAAATGGCTATGCCTATATTTGTTAACTCAATGTGGCGCATCGATACGCAACTATAGCCCTACAGACATATTTCAAAAAAATAAATAAATCCGGTTTTCAGCTGAAAACTGATTCAGTGTTTTCTTTTTGTCGTCATAATTTAATTGTTTAAGTTAAAACAATATTTATTTTAGGCCTATTTTATGTTTTTTATTTATATTATTCTGTTTTTCTCTGTTGACCCTGTCAGAAATGCTGCTGGTGTGTGAACATTTTATATGAATCCAAATTCTGTTATTGATCTAGAAGTGGTAAATGCCTCACTTCTCTCTGGGAGTTTTCCGACCTCCCTGAAAACTGCTGTTGTCAAGCCCCTCCTGAAAAAGAGAAATCTGGATAAGACCATATTAAACAACTATAGACCGATCTCAAATCTTCCTTTCATAGGCAAGATCATTGAAAAAGTTGTGTTCAATCAGCTGAACAAATTCTTAAGCTCGAATGGATACTTTGACCATTTTCAATCTGGTTTCCTACCGCACCACAGTACAGAGACCGCGCTCATAAAGATAATAAATGATATTCGCTTAAATACTGATACAGGCAAATTATCAGTGCTGGTACTACTCAACCTCAGTGCTGCATTTGACACTGTCGATCACAAAATACTTCTTGACAGGCTGGAAAACTGGGTCGGGCTTTCTGGGATAGTCCTAAAATGGTTCAGGTCATACTTAGGAGGCAGAGGTTATTATGTGAGTATAGGAGACCATAAGTCTGAGTGGACATCCATGACATGCGGAGTCTCTCAAGGCTCAATTCTTGCGCCACTCCTATTCAACCTGTACATGCTCCCAATGAGCCAAATAATGAGAAAGAACCAAATCGCTTACCATAGCTATGCAGACGACACACACAGCTTATTTTACGACACTTATCCCTATCGCCTAACGATTACAGCCCCATTGACTCCCTTTGCCAATGCATTGATGAAGTAAACAATTGGATGTGCCAAAACTTTCTTCAGTTAAACAAAGACAAAACTGAAGTCATTGCGTTTGGAAACAAAGATGAAGTTCTCAAGGTGAACGCATACCTTCAGTCTAGGGGTCAAACAACTAAAAATCAAGTCAGGAATCTGGGTGTGTCTCTAGAGTCAGACCTTAGTTTCAGTAGTCATGTCAAAGCAATAACTAAATCAGCATACTATCACCTGAAAAATATTGCAAGAGTTAGATGCTTTGTTTCCAGTCAAGACTTAGAAAAACTTGTACATGCTTTCATCACCAGTAGGGTGGATTATTGTAATGGACTTCTCACTGGCCTTCCCAAAAAGACCATAAGACAGTTGCAGCTCATACAGAACGCTGCTGCTAGGATTCTGAGCAGAACCAGAAAATATGAACACATCACACCAGTCCTCAGTTCTTTACACTGGCTGCCAGTTACATTTAGGATTGATTTTAAAGTATTATTACTGGTATATAAATCATTCAATGGCCTAGGACCTCAATACATTGCAGATATGTTCACTGAATATAAACCCAACAGATCACTCAGATCATTAGGATCACATCGGCTAGAAATACCAAGGGTTCACTCTAAGCATGGCGAGTCTGCTTTTGGCTACTATGCCAGCCGCAGCTGGAACCAGCTTCCAGAAGAGATCAGATGTGCTCCTACAGTAGTCACATTCAAATCCAGACTCAAAACAGTCTGTTTAGCTGTGCATTTACTGAATGAGCACTGTGCCACTGTTCGTCCGACTGTTTGCACTGTATTTTATTTTATGTTTTAATTATTCTGATTTCATTTGATTATTTCTGTATTTTATCTTTTATTCTAAACTGTTTTAATTATTCGGATTTCTTTTGATTATTTTAATTTCTTCTATGTAAAGCACTTTGAATTACCATTGTGTATGAAATGTGCTATATAAATAAACTTGCCTTGCCTTGCCTTGCCTTGATCTGTTTGCACGTTAAACCCGTGATTTTTATTTTTTATTTTTTACGGGTCACAGAAACTCGTAAAATAAATTTTGTCTGTCGAAAATTAACCGAAATGAGCATTCTGACACAAATGGATGTGTGGATGTGTGCATGGCATGTCACTCTAATTGATTTTACATAGTTTTCAATTTTTACATCTATTTCATTTCAGGTACAAAGACAGATACTTTCCAGAGGCACTCAAACCAACTGTGCATGATCTGTTTCGGGAAGCCGTTGGAGCCCATTGCAGGACTGAACTGCCAAGCAGCATGGAGGTGCCCGGTTCCAGCAGGTCAACAGACAAAAGCCCACCAGCTTGCTCTTTACAGGCAATGTTTGCTGAACTGGTGGAGGAGGATACAGGACAAACTGATGAGGAAATCACAATAGTCTCGCAGATCAACCAATATCTAGCAGAGCCCGTAATGTCACACAGTGGACATCCACTTGCTTATTGGCAGGCGAATAAAGGCCGTTTCGCAGCACTTGCACAGGCAGCAAGAGCATATCTTTGTTCACCGTGCACAAGTGTGGATAGTGAGCGACTATTTAGCACGGCTGCAAATGTGACCAGTCACGGAAACTAGGGACACAAGTCGGTTCTGGGGCATTTTGAGTTATTCATAGATTCTGAGAGTGTAATATCCAAGCTTTCCAACGATGTGTAACATGTGGAAATCTGATAATATTTGGAGAAGTTGTGGCCATTTTAAAGTAGGAACTTAAAAAAGCTCAAAGAGGAGAAAACGAGCTAAAGATTGTGCAGTTCTCACCTGTCTCTGCTGCTGGGGGTGACAATAGGGCTCATTTACATCTCATTTAGATAAGCCATACCCCCTGTAAAGCTCCTCCATGTGCTTTACAGCTTTTTTTACACTTCGAATGAGTGCACTTCTGCCGCACTAGGCGAAAAACAATTGTGCTGCCCCTCTATTTGCAACGTACCAGCAACAACACACAAAGACCAATAATGCCATATAGCCTGCATATAACGCGAAACCAGCAACAACACATAAAGACCAATATGCCATATACATATAACGCAAAACCAGCAACAACACACAAAGACCAATATGCCATATAGCCTGCATATAACGCAAAACCAGCAACAACACACAAAGGCCAATATGCCATATACATACAGTATAACGCAAAACCAGCAACAACACACAAAGACCAATATGCCATATACATATAACGCAAAACCAACAACAACAAACAAAGACCAATAAGCCATAGGCCTACATATAGCGCAAATAGTACGCAACGCTCGTGTGCCCAAAATGTCAACAATATTAAAGTTTATGTAGGAGGCAAATGCCTGCTGGCATTTTTCTTTAAGCAGTCATTTCTGCAATTTTCCAAATAATCACATTTCACCTCCTCAAATTACTGTTGCAAATCTCTTTACACCACTTTCTTATGTGCGTATACACACACAAATGAAATGTCCGCAAGCACATTATATCATCAGCAGGTTCAGCATCTTAAATAACGACTAAAGAGCAAATGAAGCTTAACTTACATTTCAGAAACACGCACGGCAGGCCTTCATCGCAGCAGCAAAGGTCTTAACTGCATCCTCTATTTCGATTCTCCGTCACATATGAAACAGCCAGCCACCGCTGTCAGCGAGCCGAGCCGCCGTATTGAAGCACTGAGGGCGAGCGCGCTGCGCCCATACCTCCGGTTCAGTTTCCCGAGCCCACGAAGTGCGGCGAAAACATTTTCGGTGTAACTGCCAGACGGTTCATCTCGTCTGCGACAATCTTTGCGGCATCCATCTTCATTGAATTTTGATATCAGAGAGAGCTGGCCAGAGCACAGCATAATAAGTAGCCATGTGGTTGACTTGGAGGGCGGGGGCAAAAGCGCCGGGTTATTCAGTATGGAAATACACACAGACAATGACACGCCACGCCCCTACTGCATGCTAGAATCTCCGAAAACAAGCCGATTTCAACCTCAAAATGTAAGCTTTTAAATATACCAATACTGCTATCTCAAACATGGAGAGGCTTCTTCGTGATTTCAATTAACAGATTCTCCAAAAAATTGAAAATCACCAATTCTGAAAAAAAAACTCTTCTTTCTCATTTTGCTCGAAAGTTGTGCTGCCGACTTGTGTCCCTGGTTTCTGTGACGGGTCACAAATGTTATTGATGACAAAAGAAACCGTCTGACATCAAAAAATGCAGAGATGCTCATAGTCATCAAGAGAAACTTGCCTTTAGTTTATGATTGAGACCTGAATGATTTTGTCCTTTGTGAGGCCAAGCAAGTTTTCGTTTGAAACATTTTGTGGCAAATTGTTTAATTTTATTACATTAAAAAACACTACATTTTACAAGTAGCCTAGGCCTAAATGTGACCTCATCCTATCCCAAGTTCATGTGGGTTGGTAACTATCTGCTTGGCCTCCTTTTGTTTCTCTGCCTTGTTATTTATGAAGGATGGCATTGGCTTACAGTAGCTAATCTAGCTATACATTATTTTATTTTTTGGATCTGATGTAGTTAGTTCCTCAACTACATCCATTGTAGTCTGCCTGACCCCTCTTTGTTTTGAAAAATGTTACTCTGCCTTATTTGGAAAAGATGGCATACAGTAGCCTTATGTTATCTTGTTTTCTAACTACAATCAAATAAACATTGGTGGTTCTTTAAGATTTTCTTGACTCTAGCATATTTCTACTGATAAAAGATTCCCATTCCCCTGCCATTCTGTGATCGGCAGTGATCGGCAATCGGCAGATCATGATTTTGGTGATCGGTAATCGGTGATCGGCCCCAAAAATGCTGATCGGAGCATCACTAATCTCCATAATCTAAGATAGGTAAGAAGGTAGATTCCACCAACTTTCTCTTGGCTGACTGTGAGAAACATGCACATCTATAATAACATCTTAGTTGATAATTCAATATACCTACTTTATTTTTGACAAAACATCACACTATAGTATATTTAACTATGAGCAGAAATTGGTGAACAAAACAGTACCTATTTAATGTGACAGTAGTCTTTTTTTACAGTCAAAACTTTATAATCTATCCAAAACTAATCACAAAATCTTGTCTAAACATTCATATTTAGTCTTTGTTACAATATTTGTAACATATTGTGTATGATATATTAGCATATACATGTGAATTTGCAGTTTGTTGCTTATATAGACATTTTATTTCAACATATTTCAGTCTATTTTTACTCATCTTAGTAGGCTATAGAAATTTAGTTTGGATGTGTTCATGTAAACATAACCTTTACTAATGTAGGTGCGAGAGTGAATGAACGGCACAGACACGCGCTTTATAACTGTAGTAAACAAAGCGGTCACGCGCCTGTGCCGTTCATTCATCATTTTGTCACGACGCACACACAGGGAAACAGTAGATCCAGTAGCAGTATATTTATTGGGTAATCCGTACACGTAATCCAGTCCAGGCAAGGGTCAAACACCGTATAAGCAATCCAAGAACAAAACAACAAAAACGAGAAACGAGCAGAAACAAACCTCAGAAGTGTGGGGACATAAAACAACGACTCCGTGACATGGACTGAAATAGACAGGGTATTTATACACAGAACTAAACAATGTAATGGAAAACAGCTGCGTGCAATGATGAGTGATGAGAACAGACAAAGGATCGTGGGAAATGCAGTTCCAGAATGAATGGTGACAGTAAGGGAAAGAGACCTCTAGTGGACACCCGGGGAAAACACAAACCAACACTGTGACACATTTAGCCTACACACAGACACGCAATTCATATTTAAACAGTCTTTTTGCCGTTTACAGTCAGACACTATTCAATATCGCAATTAGAACAAAGCACTTAAGAATAAATGACTTACTACATCAGCTGGATCCGTTGCTCCGCGAAATGAAATTACCAGCACTTCTGGTACATTTTCCAGGGTTATTAGATAGTATTATTCCTCACAGCGTAAGGATACACTGTGTACACAGCTCTAGTAAGATACTTACTGAACACGATGCGTTTTATAATCCAGCTGGTGGGCGTTGGCATGTTTGAATGGCTCGCCTTAGATCATTTGCGTTTGAATACCGCGTGTTCTCCGTGGGCGTGGCACATTAACACGTAATCAGGTATAATGAGCTGGAAAGAAAAAGACTGACATCTCTCTCTTTTCATACAGATTACATAAACAGAGTATTTTTTTTTTATATATAAATTAATTCATTTAAAAGAAGAGAGTTCAAGCTTCATTATGGAAAAACACTCGTGCCTGTATGACAAGTATTCGCGGAATTACAGTTAATTTTCGGACGCGTTTCAGAATGGACTTAACTGACAGAGAGAAGGCAGAATGCGCATCATGTTTGTTTTTCTTTATTTGGCGACAAGCACAACACTTTATTTTTATTGTGAGTATCCACAAAAAATAGACACTTATCAGGATCTAATGATGTACAACACTTAATATGTAAGATCAAAATCAACAGAGTATTTTGAGTTTCTTTTGCACTGATAAGAAAAAAAGCGAGACTATCACGCCCGCGCGATTGCCGACCTCAGAGGGTTAAGGTCAGGCGAGTTTGCTGGCCAATTAAGAACAGGGATACCATGGTCCTTAAACCAGGTACTGGTGGCTTTGGCACTGTGTGCAGGTGCTAAGTCCTGTTGGAAAATGAAATCTGCATCTCCATAATGTTGGTCAGCAGCAGGAAGCATGAACTGCTCTAAAACTTCCTGGTAGACGGCTGCGTTGACCTTGGACCTCAGAAAACACAGTGGACCACCACCAGCAGATGACATGGCACCCAAAACCATCACTGACTGTGGAAACTTTACACTGGACTTCAAGCAACGTGGATTCTGTGCCTCTCCTCTCTTCCTCCAGACTCTGGGACCTTGATTTCCAAAGGAAATGCAAAATTTACTTCCATCAGAGAACATAACTTTGGACCGCTCAGCAGCAGTCCAGTCCTTTTTGTCTTTAGCCCAGGCGAGACGCTTCTGACGCGGTGTCTTGTTCAAGAGTGGTTTGACACAAGGAATACGACAGCTGAAACCCATGTCTTGCATACGTCTGTGCGTGGTGGTTCTTGAAGCACTGACTCCAGCTGCAGTCCACTCTTTGTGAATCTCCCCCACATTTTTGAATGGGTTTTTTTTCACAATCCTCTCCAGGGTTTTGTTATCCCTATTTTTTGTACACTTTTTCTACCACATATTTTCCTTCCCTTCACCTCTCTATTAATGTGCTTGGACACAGAGCTCTGTGAACAGCTAGCCTCTTTAGCAATTACCTTTAGTGTCTTGCCCTCCTTGTGCAAGATGTCAATGGTCGTCTTTTGGACAGCTGTCAAGTCAGCAGTCTTCCCCATGATTTTGTGGCCTACAGAACTAGACTGAGAGACCATTTAAAGGTATATGCAGGTGTCTTCAATATTGAACCTTTTCACAATATTCTAATTTTCTGAGATACTGATTTGGGGGTTTTAATTAGTTATAATTCAGTTATAATCATCAAAATTAAAAAGAAATGAACACTTGAAATATATCAGTCTGTGTGTAATGAATGAATAGAATATCCAAATTTCACTTTTTGAATGGAATTACTGAAATAAATCAACTTTTTGATAATATTCTAATTAAATGACCAGCACCTGTAGATCTACCAGGGACACAGTATGTCTGATCCGGATGGATAACCTGACTCAACACTCCAGCCAATCTGCTACCCAATGCCTTAGAAAGCATTTTATATTTTCTTCAGGGAAGCGAGACAGGGCGCCAGTTCTTAATATCTGTAAGGTCCCCTTTTTTGGAATTAGAGTGATCACGCTCTTCTGCAACTCAATGGCAACCCGCCCTTCGACAAGCTGTCCTTAAGTACCTCCAGCAGATCTAAACCCAACTCCAAACAAAAAGCCTTATAGAAGTCAACAGGGAGGCCATCCACTCCTTGCGCCCTCCCAGACTCAATGCTTTGCAGGGCCTTATAGAGCTCTTCCAGGGTCAGCACTCCTTCGGGATCGTTATTAGCCTCCTCTGACACCTTTGGTTGGCTGTCAAGGAAAAGTTCTCCACACAACACCCTGACTTGAGCTCACTTCTATAAAGATTTTGATAAAAATTAACTGCTCTTCCCCGAATACCAACAGGATCTGACAATAGCACTCCATCTTCAGAGCGTAATGCATGAATAAAACGTTTCTGATCATTCTTTTTTTCCAGATTGAAAAAGTATTGGGATGGTGCATCCATCTGATCAATGCTTTGAAAGCGTGAATGGACCAGAGCCTCCTGTATTTTATGCCACAGTAGATCAGCTAACTGAGCTTTCTTCTTTGAGCAGGCTTCTAAATAATGAATCTCGCCAGTAGATTGAGACAAATTTTGAGATTCAATTATCTCTTTTTCCAAAAACTCTAAAGAACGAGTCAACTCCTTAGTAATGTTGTGAGTGTACTGTTGAGTAAATTGTCTTATTTGTATCTTACCAACATCCCACCTCTGACTTCTTTGTTCTGTGAACTTCCCAAAATTACTTAAATGATTCCTTAAAAAAATATACCATTTAACAAATTAGTATTAAAATGCCAGTATGCACTTTTTGGTTTTATTGAGCTTAAAATAAGCTTACAGTGCACCATACTGTGATCTGAAAGACTTACTGGTGTTATGTAATATTTATTGAAAATACTAAGATGGTAATTAAAACTGTAAAATCTGTCCAGCCTAGCTAATGACATAACATTGTCATGTTTGTGAACCTGTCACGATGCGCTCCGCGACTCCTTCTCCTGGCCTCTCCGGATCACTCCCTCCTGGAGTTGGAGTTCTAGAACTCCACTTCCCATCACCCCTGTCATCACTCATCTCCTTCCATCCCTGTCTCATCCGCGTTATCACTGCCACCTGTTCTCCCTCAGCTCCCCTTTATCTGGACCTCGCTCCCCTTTGTTCCCTGCGAAGTCTTGTTTCTGCCCGGGCGTGCAACTCTGAGCTATCTACTGGTAAACTCTGAGCTATCTACTGGTTCCTCGATCCTAGCCTGTTTCCAAGGACTCTTTATGAACGTTTGCTGCCTGCCCGCGACCCTTGCCTGGTAACAACTCCGAATTCTGGACTGCCCCTGAGTGTTTGTCATTTGTGTGTCTGCTCTACTCTGTTTGCTTGTGTGTTTCAATAAAGTATCTGCACATGGATCCGAACGCCTCTGGCTCTGCATCACAGAAGACTTCGCCAACACAGGGTCCAGCAGCCTTTCATCGACTAACCTCTGAAGTCTCCAATCAAGCTTCAGTCCTGGTTGCCCATCAGCAACAGCTGGAGAAATTATCTTCACTGACCGAGGAATTGGTGAGATCCATGCGGTCCTTCACGACTTAAACCGCCACTGCTGTGCAAACTGCTGCACCTCCAGTTCAACCATCGTTTAGTGTGAGTAACGTTACATCTTCCAATAATCCTTGTCTATCCCTACCTGATAAATACGATGGCTCATCGGCAACATGTAAGCGTTTTTTGCTACAATGCACTCTGTATATTAACCAACAACCCAACGTCTTTTCTAACGACGACGGCCGGGACTCTTTCATCTGTTCGCTTCTGACTGGAAAGGCGCTGGAGTGGGCGACAGCGCTTTGGGCAGGAGGACACCTTGTTTTTCCCTCTTATAATAACTTTCTCGCTCAATTCAGAGGGGTTTTTGAGCATCCAGCCGGTGGAAAGGAACCAGGCGAGCTGCTACTGTCTCTCTGTCAAGGAGGATCTTCCGCGGCGGATTACACCCTAACCTTCCGCACTCTTTCTGCACAAACAGGCTGGACGGAGAATCCACTGAGATTACTCTACCGCAAGGGCCTAAATTCTGATTTGCAAGGAGAACTGGCATGCCGGGATGAAGGTAAAACTCTCAGCCAGCTGATGGACCTAACCATTTGCCTGGATAATTTGATGTGAGCTCGGCGTACCCCGCTCAAACACTGAGTTATCGAATATCCATCCGCCAGCTCTGAATCTGAACCCATGAAAATCGGCTTCATGCGCTTAACTACAGAGGAGCGAGAGAGAAGGCGGCGCAACAATCTCTGTCTACAGTAGGTAGCCAACCAGAATGCCTATTACCGCCCCGCCAGCTGCCGCATCAGAACCACCGTGGCAAAAATAAACCAGTCGCATTTCAAAGTCATTCGCGAAATGACCGCCAGGTGGTGCAAATGGATATTGTGCAAAACAGCAGCAATTTCCGCATTTTGAAATGTAAGTGGGGTTAATTTCAATTAACAGTAAGGATGAAATACTACAAATATAGTAAAAAGAATAGAACATTTTTTTAGCTCAGAAAAATAAAATGAAAAGTTAAGAATAGAGACGACAACAATAGCCTATATTTCATATTGTAGGCCTATGTGGGCAACATAAGCCTATTCCCTGGGGAAGCAGCGCGATAACAAAACAAAAAAATACAAATTAATAACAGAAATAACAAACAAAAATAAATTAGGTGCAATGAAGCTGATTATTTTTACTATTATATTGAGGAATGACTGAGACGAATGAAGAGCGCTTCTCGCTCATGTGAGCGAACACACACTGGACAAACAACCGTTTGGGCATTTCTCAGTGAGTGAATTCATGGCCGAGTGGTAGAACTTACGTTTCGATCATTTAGATGTCACGGGTTCGAATCCCGAACAAACATGGACAACTGTAAATTTTATATTAGCCTATTAATGCATTTTATAGACTTTTATTAATTATATATATTGGATTAGCCTACATAGAGTTTTAAAAAACATGGTTTTAAGCAAGGTTACTTAGGTTGTTTAAATGTTGTTTAAACAACATTTAAACAACCTAAACATGTTTAAATGACAAACAATAAAATCCAAACCAGCGTTTCAGTTACGTTCATGGTTCCAGTGGCCTTAATGCAAGCACGGCTTTTCAAATTGTCACAAAGTGTTTTGAGATTATTTTGAATAAAATATTGAAGTTTATAATTAAGTGTTTTGGCACACCACACAATGCATTGTTCTAAAGTCGGGTTTTATTCTGGCATGTTGAATTAGTGTTCGAAAAAAAAATTGCGAGCTATTGTGTTGTTTTTGTTCGTTTGTTCTGCGTTTAGTCATTCTTTTCCTATCAGTTTCACCAAAGACGAACTACAATAGGAAACACACACCAGATAACTTTTCTACAGTTTTTGAATATTCGGACGTCTTGCAGGACATTCTCGTCGGAGGGGTAGCGTTGTTGTTCAAACGCGCGGTCAGACGCAAATGCGGGAAGCGAGCCGGTCTGCTGGTTAAACTCCCCAAGCGCGGCATCCGCACTGCACTCCCCAGTATTCATCTTGCGAATCTCCGATTCCTTGCTAACAAAACAGACGAACTTCTTCTCCTCACTCTGCTGCTCTGTGCTTCACTGAAACCTGGCTGAGTGAAGCCATACCGGACAACGTGATACATCTGCCGGGCTTCCAGCTGTTCCGAGCGGATCGCATCGCGGAGCTAACGGGGAAAAAAAAGAGGTGGTGGATTGTGGTATTCAGATGTAACAACACTGAAAAAGATGTGCTCTCCTAATTTAGAGGCACCTTTCATAAACTGTAAACCCTTCTACTCGCCTCGGGAGTTTTCCTCTTTCATTCTCGTGAATGTATACATCCCTCCAGACGCGTGCGTGAGCGCGGCGCTACAACAGCTGGCTGAACAAATAGCTGAAACAGAACAAAGGTATCCTGACTCTCTTTTAATCATTTTTGGGGATTTTAACAAAGCAAATCTTTCCCGTGAACTACCAAAATACAGACAGCACGTTAAATGTCCCACCAGAGACAGTAATATACTGGACCACTGTTACACCACAATAAAAAATGCATATCACTCCGTCCCACGGGCAGCTTTGTGGCTCTCTGATCACTGTTTGGTTCATCTCACACCGACCTACAGGCAGAAACTGAAATTAGCTAAACCTGTAATAAGGACTGTAAAAAGATGGACTAATGAAGCAGAGCAGAATCTACAGACCTGCTTTGATTGCAATCATTGGACTGTTTTTGAAGCTGCAACCAACGATCTGGATGAGCTCACAGATACTGTAACATCATAAATATGTTTCGGTGAGGATACATGCATTCCAACCAGGACATTCTTATAATTTACTAATGATAAACCATGGTTTACTGGGAAACTCAAACACCTTCGTCATGCCAAAGAGTATGCCTACAGAAGTGGGGATAAAATCTTGTATAACCAGGCCAGAAACAGACTGACCATATTAGCCCATATTAGCTACGACCATATTAGCCCGGTTCTGTCAACACTGCATTGGCTCCCTATTAAACATCGTATAAATTTTAAAATATTGCTGATTACTTACAAAACACTAAATGGTTCAGGTCCCCAGTACTTGAGCGAGCTCTTAACGCATTATAGTCCTTCACGTCTATTGCGATCTCAAAACTCCGGCCAGTTGATAATACCTAGAATATATAAATCGACTGCTGGCGGTAGATCCTTTTCCTATTTAGCACCAAAACTTTGGAACAATCTTCCTAACATTGTCCGGGAAGCAGACACAGTCTGTCAGTTCAAAGCTAGACTAAAAACACATCTCTTTGACCTAGCATTCACATAACACTCTATAGACTTCTATAATTCAATATTAGGCTGCTTAGATTAGGTCAGCCGGAACTGGGAACACTTCCCTCAAATCCTGATGTACTCGTTACATCATAAGAAGAATGGCATCTACGCTAATTTTAGTGTCTTTGTTTATCCCGAGGTTTTCCCGCAGCCTGCTGGATCCAGGCCGTTTCCAGATCTGACGAAGGACTTTCGCCTGGACCCGATGACAATGTAGTGCTGAAGTGCCAACTAGCCTCTCCCTATGGAGGATCCCTATACCACTCTACAGATAAAGCGTTGTGGAATTTTTCGGTTCGCGTACCTATCCGAAGTGATAAGATAAAATAAAAATTCTGCATCAAAATTTATAGACAAGTAGTTTGTTTAGGCATGGTTTGTAAGGAATTACAAACCTGCGCACATATATTCAAACGCACATAACTATAGAATAAATTCTTAATGCGCATGTGAACGCCATCAGCGTCTATCACAGGTTCACGTTTAAAGTCTGTTTAGAGAGAACGGTGTCGTCTTAGCGGCCCCTAATTTAATAACAAATGATCATTTAGACGGAAGTGAATCAATCAAAACTAACTTTAGCTGGAAAAAATTTTTTTCAAGAGCCACTATAAAACCAAACCAATCTCTGTTACCTTAAATTATATGTTTATCTCTGTAAAGCTGCTTTGAAACAATCTACATTGTTAAAAGTGCTATATAAATGAGGATGACTTGACTTGACTGACAAAGGAGATCAGAGTTGCTAAAAGAAGCTACTCTGAAAAACTGAAAAAACAGTTTTCATCCAACGACCCATCATCAGTCTGGAATGGCCTGAGGAACATCACCAACTACAAGTCACCATCCCCCCGATCTGTGGACAATCAACACCTGGCTGATGATTTAAACTCATTTTATTGCAGGTTTGAAAAGCCCTCGTTCACACCACACACCCAGTCTGATCTGCACTTCACACATTCACCATCACCTCCTGCACCCCCATTACTCCCCCCTCCTGCCATCCAACCCTAGCTTAAGGTCTGTGTGGAGGACGTGAGCCGAGTCTTCAAAAAACAGAAGACTAGGAAAGCCTCAGGCCCAGACGGCATCTCATCTGCTTGTTTAAAAGCCTGCGCTGAACAACTGGCCCCGTTCTTCACGCAGATCTTCAATAGATCATTGGAGCAGTGTGAAGTTCCCTGCTGCTTCAAACGCTCCCTATCATTCCTGTCCAAAAAAAACAAAATCACTGGAATTAATGACTACACACCTGTCGCTCTCACGTCTGTGGTCATGAAGTCGTTTGAAAGACTGGTGCTGGCCCACCTGAAGGACATCACTGGACCCCTGCTGGATCCCTTTCAGTTTGCTTACAGAGCAAAAAGGTCTGTGGATGATGCAGTCAACATGGGTCTGCATTATATCCTGCAACATCTCGACAGACCAAGGACTTATGCAAGGATCCTCTTTGTGGACTTCAGTTCGGCCTTCAATACCATCATGCCTGGTCTTCTCACAGCCAAACTGACCCAGCTCTCCATACCATCCTCGATCTGACAGTGGATCACCAGCTTCCTGACGGACCGGCAGCAGCGAGTGAGACTGGGGAAACACACATCCAGGACTCTCACCACCAGCACTGGCGCCTCCCAAGGGTGTGTTCTCTCCCCACTGCTCTTCTCCCTGTACACTAATGACTGCACTTCTAAAGACCCCACTGTCAAGCTCCTGAAAATTGCAGAAGACACCACTGTCATCGGTCTCATCCAAAACTGTGACGAGTCTGCTTACAGACTGGAGGATGAACAGCTGGCTGTCTGGTGCAGTTATAACAACCTTGAGCTGAACACGCTCAAAACAGTGGAGATGATCGTGGACTTCAGGAGGAACAACCCAGCGCTCCCCCACTCACCATCATGAACAGCACTGTGGAAGCAGTGGAGTCATTCAGGTTCCTGGGCACTTCCATCTCTCAGGACCTGAAGTGGGACAATCACATTGACTCCACTGTGAAAAAGGCCCAGCAGAGACTGTACTTCCTTCGCCAGCTGAGGAAGTTCAACTTGCCACCGGAGCTGCTGATTCAGTTCTACTTAGCCGCCATTGAGTCTGTTTTATGCACTTCCATCACTGTCTGGTTTGGTTCAGCTACCAAATCAGACATCAGGAGACTACAACGGACAGTCCGGACTGCGGAGAGGATCATTGGTGCCCCCCTGCCATCCCTTCAGGACCTATACTCTTCCAGAGTGAGGAAGAGAGCAGGTAAAATCATCACAGACTCCACTCACCCTGGACACCTCCTGATTTGAACTGTTACCGTCAAGACGGCGACTCAGATCACTGGCCACTAGAACATCTCGGCACAGGAACAGTTTCTTCCCACAGGCCATTTCCCTTCTGAACAGTTAACATATCTCCCAAGGCATATGCCTGTAAGTGCAATACTCCCACTGTTTAGTGCAATATCTTAAAAATTCTGGTGATATTTATATTTATTTATATTTATTCATACTATTCATAATACTGTAAATATGTTCATAATCTGTAAATGTTTATTTTGACAAAACCCAACTGTGACCATATATTTTATTGTATTTTCATATTTTTTTTGTATAATTTAATTTGTATAATTTGTATTACTATGTTTCTTGTTGTATCTGTATTTGTATATGTGCACTGGAAGCTTCAGTACCAAGGAAAATTCCTTGTGTGTGCAAGCACACTTGGCAATAAAGCTCTTTCTGATTCTGATTCTGACAAACGCGGCGGCGCGTTCATTTGGATTTATTTTTCTTATAACAGCTAAAATAACTTAATAGGCTACTCCGTAATTTTTCGGTCATACAGATAAGAGTAGAGTAGCCTACATCGTTCAAAACTGTGAACTTTTATTCATATTAGGCTAACGACAAAAGTTTATCTGTCGTCTCTGTCTCCTGAAACTGTGCGTCACAAAAACGAACCGAAAATGAACTTGCCTCAGCTCAGTCACGATAAGAAATCGGCTATGTTTAAAGCCTTTAAATGTCTAAATATTTAATAAATGTTATCTGATTATGTAATCTGAAACCGAGAGGTACAGAGGAGCTACTAAAACATGTTTAGCTATCATGTGAGCGATTCCCAGTGAGGAAAGGACAAGGCAAGGGTGAAAATCTCGCTCTAATTAAATGTAGGTTAAATCGCCCTAAATTAAAATGTAAAAAAAGATCAAATAATCTATTTGTCGAAATGTTTCGATATTGTTTAATTTAATTTCATAATTATTCTATAAATGTTATTTAGTTTAACAGCAGCACCACGAAGCACTGTGGTTCGAGATTTATTTGAATAAAATTTTAAAAAAAACTTAATTCACAAATCGCATGCACCCTGGTTGTAAGGATCCAAAGATACCTGTGGAATTTAATATTGAGTTGAACATTTTGTTCATGACAACAAATTAACATGTGTTTGAAGATTGTATTTAGTTTTGCTTGGAAAAAGCTGTCCCAAACCGAAGTAGCGTTTTATTTCGGGGGGTTGGGGGTTGGGAGGCACAGTTCATTGCTTTATCGTGGGGGTGCAGGACAATAGACCCTTTGCAAACACGTGACCACGACCACGTGACGACGCCATGCTGGACGGCAAAATCACTGGATGCACAGGCTAAACAGTAGTAGACGCGCGGGAAGTTTGATTAGTTAAACAGGTTAAAATAGATAAGATACCACTAAACTTCATGGCTTCTTTTATTGAAAAAGTTGTCGTGCCGTTATCGGTCGAGGTAGGGCATCTGGTAGGTGCTCACAAAGAGCGGTATTTGGAGAAGTTGGAGATAGCCGGATTGGATACCGACCCATACCTTCTTCCTTCTTCAGTTTTTACGGACCTCATAAAATCGCCGAATCTGCCCGACTTCAGCCCACACGATTTGTACCACTATGTGGTAAACGGGGTATCACCATACACGGGTGCTGATCTTAAAGCCTTTAAAAGTCTGGATGCTTACCAGTTCTTTGTAGCTGGCTGGGTTACAGGTACGCGATGCTACACTAACGGCGGAGGGAGGTACATCATAATGGCAAAGGTAAGACATCAATCTATTTTTTACTTAAGTAAAGATTTATATATACCATTAATAATATAATATATAGATTTATATTATATTTATAGAATTTAAGATTTATATGTGTGCCTATAATTTTAGAGGACATTGTCGGCCGTGGCTTTTTAATCCACGCAGTAAACCACGGAGTATCTGTGATCAGTAGCCACACATAATTGTAACATCTAGCCATATTTATCTGTGATTATATTTACTGTAGCCTATGTTAAAATTTGACCAGGTAAACACAGCATAGTGATTAAGATGTATTCACAAGGTACATTTATGCAGCAGTAAACAATAACATCACACTTAACTTTCATGTAAGAATAATGTATTATGCCACTTTTTGTTTTTGTTGGTGCATTATAGCCAGTAAACCATGGAGTATCTGTGATCAGTAGCCACACATAATTGTAACGTCTAGCCATCTTTATCTGTGATTATATTAATTGTAGCCTATGTTAAAATTTGACCAGGTAAACACAGCATAGTGATGTATTCACAAGGTGCATTTATGGCGTCACTGCAGCAATAAACAATAACATCACAATAACATTCATGTAAGAATAATGTATTTATGCCACTTTCTGTAATTGTAGGTGCATCATAGCCAGTCACTGTCTGAAACCCAACTACAACCATGGGTATCTTTGAAGAAGGATGGGACAGTCTTGTGCGGCCACTGTACATGTAAAGCGGGCCTGGGAGAGGTGTGCTCCCACGTAACAGCTTTGCTGTACGCAATAGACTCTGCTGTTAAACATCTGGGAGACAAAAGCTGCACTGATGGGCCCAGACAGTGGGGACTTCCTCCTTTGAAAGCGGGCAAGGCTTTGTACGAAGAGGGATCCGGAATTGATTTCTCAAATCCTGCCAAAAAGCGTTGTGGTGTAAACCACCAAAGCCATTCAGGTTGTCCATCTGGGAAAAAAGTGGGTGTGTCTGCAGCAGCTATAGAACAATTCTACAAGGCTCTGGATAATGCAACGCCAAACCCTTCTGAGAAGAGTGGTATCCTACGCATATTGCCGCACTACTGTAAACAGTTTCAACCAAAGGTGGTGTCTCTGAGTCTACCACAGCCCCTGACTGAGTTATACAGTGCTCAGAACAGGAAGCTGTCTGCCTCGGACCTTGAGAAAAAATGTGATGCGGTATTCAATGAAATGGAAGTCACACCAGGGCAGGTATAGTCATCCCTCTTAATCTCATATGACTAAAATGTGTTTGAATGTGTCATGTCATTAATTTCATCTTCTATAATTTACAATGTTGTAGGCAGTAAAAGTTGAGGAAGAGACACGACAACAGGGAAAGTCAAGGCTATGGTTTGACATGAGGGCTGGTAGGGTGACGGCATCTAGGTTCAAGTCAGCTGCAAGGACAGACCCTGCAAATCCTTCCAAATCCCTAATTAGGCAGATCTGTTACCCTGACCTATGCAGATTTTCAACAGTTGCAACCAGGCATGTGTGACAATGACACAAACATATAGTTTCTGTTTTTAATTTCACCATAGTGTAAGTGAGTAAAGAAATTAGATGTGCTTTGAACTTATGTTTCAACAATGGAAATGTATGTAATACATGTTGTGTTCTAATGTAGAGGGACCCTGCTTTCTTAAAAAAAAACATCAAAGAAACAAACACAAGACAAAGAAATGCGTTTATCATTGGAATATTTATTACAGTCAGTATTACAAATTATCAACATTAAATTACAAACATGATGACAGAGTGCATCCCTCAATCTCTTCGGGTGCCGTATCTATTTTTAATCCCAGGTGTATAGTGAAGGCTCTTTTCCTATTTATTCCTAACATTCCTTAAGCTTAAAATGATCATCATCAGCAGATATTAATATTTCTGCCGATGAGCCTTGCCGATAGGGTGGTGGGTTTACTATGCGCACGTGACGACCATTTACGTAGCATGAGCGCCAGCAACTTAAACTTCCAACATGTCGGTTGTGTGGAGGACAAGACGCGCGTCAGTATCGAGTTCTCTTTCGGGCTTAAACAAAACATAACACGTACAAATTATGCCAAAATGTCAGTTTTGTCAAGTGTTCTCATAAGAGCAGTCTTAAATGATTCAAATAAAGTCTTAAATTAACGTAGAGAGTGAAGTGCACACTTCCGCACCAGCTTTTTATAAGAGATGTAAAAAAAAAAAAGTTTCGTTTTTAAATTAGTGCCAATTCAAGGCACAATAACAAAACAGTGCTGGTCCACACGTGTATATATATCAGGGGGAAAATGTGTATATACATCGGCATCGGCCAAAATGAGTTTGAAAATATCGGCATATCGAATATTGTCCAAAATCCAATATCGTGCATCCCTATTCCTGTTATATTTAATTTACACCTTTTTAAACTACTCTGTGATAGAATATGATACAAGAGAATATTATGTGCTATTAAGATTAGGGCAATTTTGGGAGAGAACAAATCCAATGAAAAGAGAACTCAAAGAGCTACGATGACTTAATAACATTATTTTTCTAATTTTACAGATGGGGATGTGAACATGAACAAAAAGCCAGAGAGACGTATGAGGCTTACGCTGCACAACATCATCAGGACCTAAGTGTTCGTGATGCCGGTCTCCACATTGATACCTCCCGTCCATACCTTGGAGCATCTCCAGATGCCTTGCTGTCCTGCTCCTGCTGTGGCGATGGTATTTTGGAAATCAAGTGCCCACACTGTGCCAAAGACACCGGAGTCCTCAGTGCCACTGAAAATAAACATTTCTGCATTGAGAACACAGATGGTAAACATGCACTTAACAGAGATCATCAATACCACTATCAGGTGCAAGCCCAGTTGTTTGTGACGAGGCGGAAGTTTTGTGACTTCATGGTGTGGTCTACATCCAATTTTTTCATACAGAGAATTTTGCCTGATGCTGACTTTTTTACAGAAGCAGTGCAGAATGTCGAGTCCTTCTATAGGTCTGCCATTTTATCTGAGTTATTGGCCAAGACATATACATGTCCAGATAGACTGCTGTCAGACAAAACACAGTCCACAGACTCACAAGAATTGGAGGAGTAGTAGGGCGTTGTTCAAAACATGAAGTGAATCACTAGAATTGTTGGGTCTTTGTAAATTACAGTGTGGTCTAGACCTACTCTATTGTGTTTCGAAATCACTCTTGTTATGATTTGATACTATTAATAAAATTGAAGTGAATTATTTAGTAAGATTTGCCAGTGTGTAATTCTACATACATTTAACATCCTTTTATAAGGGACAACAGCACGGTCAAAAGGTTGAGGGCTGGTTTATTTTACAAAAACATATTTTAACACGTTTATAAAAGCCAACCTAAATTACATAATGTACACTCAAATACAACTTCTTTTATAACGTTTGTCCTGCATGTTTCAATTTAATACAAAGTGTGAATATGTTGGGGAACTGACACATGACAATTTTAAGAGGTTTATAAAACAGTAGAGTGATACATAACTTGAATAAAAGTATATATAATGCATAGTAATAGATAGTCTTAAAAGAGCTCTCATCCACAAATATTGGTTCTATGTAACTTATAACTTAGTTACATTTCATCTGATTTTAATGGATAAGTAAACAATTGATTGTTAATGTCCTGGTACAACTATTTACACTTGCAATTGTTACTCAAATAAATGTTTAATTTTGAAACCTCTGTTAAAGAATAACACTTTTTTTCAGCTAATCTATTGGCACCACTGAGGGGCACAGATTCGTCAGGGCACAAGCCACTCTGACTATTTTGTCAAGAGAGGTGAACTCCTCTTCTTCTGATGATTTAATCAGAAGACTAATTGGCACAGGTCCATGCAACATTCTGTACTTGGATCGTGCTTGACCAATTACCCTCTATTTACCTGTTTTCATCCAGCTGCTAGCTAACGTTGCCTGCTGTCAAGAGTAGAGTTAAATAGCCTCGCATGGCAATGTTTACGTTGCCTCTAAAGTAAGTTTATGAGCATCAGAGAGAAGCATAGACATTTAAGTGCACCAAAATCTGCGTTGTTTTTTGTGTCAGATACAGATGACACTATTGAGACGGGTGATCAGTGTGAATGGGTAGACTGCACAGCCCTATCACGCTCTGGTAACGTTACTTGCTCATTACATACCTAGGTTACTCATGTTACAAATTTTAATTTGACTGGGTCTCTATCTGGACATTGATGACTGTATGGTTTTACAAAAATGAATTACACGTAACTGGGGAATACATGAATCTTACCTAGTAAAAAATGCTCGCTGCAAATCCTGGAGTACTTGGAGGGCTGCCAGTCCTTTCGGCGGATAGCAGCAACCCATCGCTGCCTTCTCTCCCCATCAAATGGGATTCGATAAAACGATATATTAGCTTTACCCTGTCTATTAGCACAGCCCACGGCACAACACGAAATAACCATTTTATAACCAGAACGAACACAAACACGTACTCTTTTGGCTTGCCGTCCGTCTACAGAATAGCTCTTCCGCCGTCCGTCATGGCGTTCAGAATTCGCGCGAGTAGAGCGTGACGTCACATGCAAAGGGTCTATAGGTGTTAATGTTCCTCTTTCATATGGAGAGTGTCGGATAGCCAGCCTGATGAGCAGGCAAAGGAAAAATTATTTTAAGGATACATCTCTCGATGTGTCCAAATGTAGGCCCTATATCTTATTAAATTATAAATATTGTAATTTATTTATTGTATTTAAAGTTTTTTCACAGAAAATTTCAAGTGAAGTGTCCAATCCAGTTGTTTCAACTGGTTTTGTAGAGTTTTAGAATGTTTGAGCAGTGTGTATGATTGTCAACAATCTGGCATTATCTAAACATGAACTGTTGACGTTCAGCTTAACATTTGAAGTGGTCACCAGAGTGCACTTCTGTGTTCGAGCGGCTCAAGGAGAGCTTCACTACGGCTCCCATCCTTCATCATCCGGACCCCGAGCGGGAGTTCATCGTGGAGGTGGATGCTTCTAATTCAGGAATCGTGCCATTCTGTTTCAGTGGCACGGTAATCCTACTAAAATGTTTCCCTGCGCCTTCCACTCTCGTAAGCTCACTCCGACCGAACGCAACTATGATGTGGGTGACAGGGAGCTACTGGCCATGAAGGCTGCCTTTGAGGAGTGGAGGCATTGGCTGGAGGGTGCTCGTCAGTCCTTTACTGTTCTCACTGATCATCTCAACCTCAAGTATATCAAGTCAGCTAAACGTTTGAATGCCCAACAAGCCAGATGGTCTCTCTTCTTCTCGAGGTTCAACTTCAAGATCACGTATCGCCCAGAATCCAAGAACGGTAAAGCTGACGCCGCTTCTCGCCAGTTTGACGGTAACTCCGATCATTCCAAGCCTGAGTACATTCTGCCATCTACCCTCATCGTAGCTCCTGTCAAGTGGGGCATCATGTCTGAGATTTCTGCCGCATGTTGAAGATTTTATTATTTAGAAACTAAGTAATTTAGCTATATATTTGGACACAATTATTCCTTGTATGAATTTCCTCTAATAGGACTCTGTCTAGGTGACTTTGAAAGCTGCAAGACCTTCTGTAAAAAGACCCTGAATGTCAATTCTATTCTGAGAAGTCACATGGTATGAGATATTTACCCAAAACTATCTATAGGGTGTGTTACCTTCTTTGGAAGAAGATGTATGTATATAACTCTGAACCAAAATACACTCGGGAGCGCGCACTGGAAGGCCAGAGGGACAGTGGGCCGGAGGGCCAGAGCGTTAGAGCGCCGTTCTATGGAACGGAACAGTGTTCGAAAATAAAGTCTAATTATTTCTGGCATCAAAGATCTCTGCGAAGTTATTTTTCAGAACAATTGATCCTCCTGAATGCCCTCCTGACCGAGTCTTCGTACCATTGGATCTTCACACTCGTGTTCTTCAGTGGGTAAACTGCACACCTAGCGCTGGTAATCCCTGGATTTCACCCACGTTACATCTAGTCACTAACCGTTTTTGGTTGCCCACTCTCCACGCAGACGTAGTCAAGTTCATCCATCAGTTGGCATGCAACATCGCAAAGGCTTCCCACTTAAAGCCGGCCTGACTTCTTCAGCCACTTCCTGTTCTTCAATGGCCATGGTCCCACATAGCAGTGGATTTTGTTACTGATCTTCCTCCCTCTCAAGGTTTTACTACCATCCTCTCAGTGGTTGATCGATTCTCCAAGGCATGCAGGTTCATCCCCTTGGCTGGTCTGCCCACAGCTCTTCAAACCGCTGAAGCTCTTCTCTATGTTTTCCGCTTGTATGGATTACCCGAGGATATCGTCTCAGACAGAGGATCCCAGTTCACCTCCCGGGTATGGAAAGCTCTCTGCTGTCAACTAAACCTTAATGTCAGTCTCACTTCTGGTTACCACCCGCAGGCCAACGGACCGGTGGAGAGGCTGAACCAGGACCTCACTCGCTTCCTCCGAACATACTGCCACCGAAATCAACAGGACTGGAGTCGGTTCCTGGTGTGGGCAGAATATGCGCAGAACTCTCTTTGCAAGCCATCGACCGGTCTCATGCCCTTCCAGTGCGTGCTGGGGTTCCAACCTCCTCTGTTCCCCTGGTCTGGTGAACCCACGGATCTCCCTGCGGTGGACCCGTGGTTACGGAGGAGTGAGGAGACCTGGAACACTGCCCAACGTCCATCTCCAACGTGCAGTGCGTTAGTTCAGGCGGCAGGCTGACCGACGCAGAAGAGGCGGCCCCATCTTCAGGCCGGGCCAGTGGGGATGGTTGTCCACCCGGGATCTGCGTCTCCGTCTCCTTTGCAAGAAGCTGTCTCCACGTTTCATTGGACCCTTCCGGATCCTGAGACAGATCAACCCTGTCTCATATAGGTTAGCACTTCCTTCCACTTACCGCATCTCACCCACTTTCCATTTCTCCCTCCTCAGACCCGCTGCTACACCCAGGAGAGAGGACAACCGGGAGGAGGGCACGGTGAGGAGTGCTCCCCCCATCGACATCAGAGGCGAGGAGGCTTACCGGGTGCGAGAGATCCTGGACTCTAGGCGCCGTGGAGGGGCACTGCCACCTGTTCTCACTCAGCTCTCCTTTATCGTGACCTCGCTCCCCTTTGTTTACTGCGAAGTCTTGTTTCTGCCACGGCGTGCAACTCTGAGCTATCTACTGGTAAACTCTGAGTACCCCTGGTTCCTCGATCCTAGCCTGTTTCCATGGACTCTTTATGAATGTTAGCTGCCTGCCCACGACCCTTGCCTGGTAACAACTACAAATTCTGGACTGCCCCTGAGTGTTTATCATTACTGTGTCTGCTCTGCTCTGTTTGCCTGTGTGTTTCAATAAAGTATCTGCACATGGATCCGAACGCCTCTGACAGAACCCAAGTGTACTGTCTCTGTACACTGGTGGAGTTGGAGCATATACACATTTAAAAATAAACCCATAACTTTCAAAAACAGCTCTAACTTTTAAAAGCCTACGTTTTACTATTTCATCAACATCATAAGAGATGGGACTACAATTTTTTGTAAATAAAATCACATTTCCCCCACTTATCGAAGTGTTATGACTTAACACAGGGATACCATCAAACTCCCGTGCTCAGTCAACAGCATTTTTCAAGTCGGTTTGTTTCTTGTAAAAAAAATTACATTAATTATTTTTTTGTTTAATTACTTCATATATTGTTGCTCTTTTCCTAGAATCTCTTGCTCCGTTAACATTCAAAGTAGCTACATGCACTTCACTCATAAATAAAAAAGAAAAGAAAAGAAAAAAACAAAGAACATCAGCCATTCTACTTTTAGAGTTAACATACATCATTTTTTAAAGCAGATTGAGAGATTGAGATTCCTCACAATTTTCTTTAGTTGATAGACTACTTTGTTAGTGAAGCAACTCTCTGCCATTAGGCTTGTTTTTTCAACAAACTGTTTGATATCAGGAAAATATTCCTGCACGCGCACACATCTTTTATTTTTTGTTGATCTAAGGATTAATTTAATATCATCAAGTCCGTAATCCCGACCAATGAACTCCCTGAGAAAGTGTCACACTTGTCAGAAGACCCACCATCACTTTTTGTATTCTGATCCATATCATCTTGCACTTCACCCTTTTTACTTATTTTGGCATCAATTATTGTATTACTCTTCTTCCATTTATGAGGTATTTTGAAAAAAAAAAAGCTCCGTCTCACATGCTTCTTGCAATAACACTGAATTATTCTCTTTTGTTTTCAGAAAACGGTGCCACGCTCGATAAATCCTTGATACTAGCTTCTGAAAGTGTTTCGGTGTGTGTTGGACCTGAATGTGTTGGACCAACACTCTCACCGGGAACCCCTGTAGCCGTCACCGCCACAGCTGAGCTCGGCCCCCCACCACCTTCAGTATTCTCATTCACTACGTTTGCTTACCTTTCTGAAACTTTTTCAGGACAATTGCGAATTAAATGTCCAGATTTAACACAACCAAAACACTTTCGATTTTGCAGTAGTGACAAAAATATTATATTAAAAATTGTCAATTCGAAAATTGAGTGTCATGTCTAGCTCGACATCATACTGAATAATCATGTAAGTGAATCGCCTGAACAAAACAGTTTGTTTCAACAGAGATGACCGGCTATTGTTGAAGATTTTATTATTTAGAAACTAAGTAATTTAGCTATATATTTGGACACAATTATTTCTTATGTCTGTGACTTTGGATTTCCTCTGTGTATGTGAAAGACCTTGAATGGAATGTTGTTTGCTGCAGAAAATTCTATTCTGAGAAGTCACATGGTAAAAGACCTTTACCCAAAACTATCTATAGGGTGTGTTACCTTCTTTGGAAGAAGATGTATGTATATAACTCTGAACCAAAAATACTTGAGAGCGCGCTGGAAGGCCAGAGGGCCAGTGGGCCAGAGGGCCAGAGCGTCACCCTGATCACAACTCTCAAACAACAGAGATTCAGCCCAGCCAGAATCCTCCTCTCCCATCAGACCCTTCCCTCATCTCACATCCAGCCTCACACTCAGAAGACCCCTCAACACCGACAGAAGGAACACTATGACCGGAAGTCACTATTTTAATTGATTCAAACGGGAAAGCTTTTTCCCAAACACAGAGTGGCCAAACTCTGGTGTCCGAACACTCAGAGCGCACTCAAAAGCCTAAGTGTTGACAAACTGGGATCCCCAAGCCATGTAATAATCCATACCGGCACAAACGATCTGAGAGCCCAACGGGAGAGGGTGGCTATATCACTACGAACAGTGATTGAAAAGGCCTCAACCACCTTCCCAAATGCTAAAATTACCATCTCCACACTGCTGCCCCGAAAAGACTTCCACCCTGACACTATCCATTTACATTTACATTTATTCATTTAGCTGACTCTTTTATCCAAAGCGACTTACAATTGCTATATATGTCAGAGGTCGCACGCCTCTGGAGCAACTAGGGGTTAAGTGTCTTGCTCAGGGACACATTGGTGTCTCACAGTGGATTCGAACCCGGGTCTCTCACACCTAAGGCATGTGTCTTATCCTTGTGCCATCACCACCCCTGCCATCACCACTATCCAGCGGGTGAATGCCCACCTCTCCCGCTCCTGTGCACTTAAACCCAATGTGCACCTGGCACACCACCCCACCCTGAACCCCTCATGCCTCTATGACCATGTCCATCTGTACAAGACAGCTGTTCCTGTCTTAACCAGGACCTTAAAAGACGTGGCCCTGAGTCGGAACCACAACAGCACCCCCAGGGGGAACAGAGTCCAACAACCTCCACCCAGACCTGTAAGAAAGCACAGCGTACCCCCAGAGAGAACATCCAGAAGACTTCCGTCAAGACAACAGCACTCTCACATGCTGAGACCATCCCAACCAGCAGTTGAGCATCTTCTTCCAGCTTTTACACCCTCAAATTCAGTGCATCGGGCCAGGCCAAAAAACCCTCCTGCCGACCCCCTGCCCTCCTCATACCCCGCAGGCCCCGGGCAGACACAGCTATGCTCAAATAGTGAGCAGAACATCCACAACAGCACCAGTGCAACCCACATCAACAGAGCTAAGAGACATCCGCCAGATGCTCAACCTCATCTGCTCACACCTACTGTCATAGGTCAAAACTTATCACAAAAATTATGACCCCCATGGATAACAAAGCCTTTATCATTTCAGGTTGGAACTTTCAAGGCCTGAGATCATCTACCTTTGGCCTCAAAAGCAAAAACCCAGATTTCAACTCAGAAATCAAAAACTCAGACATCATCATCCTGCAGGAGACATGGAGCAGAGGAGATGGACCCACCGGCTGCCCCAAAGACTACAGAGAACTCATCATCCCATCCATTAAGCTGCCTGGAGTGACACAAGGAAGAGACTCAGGAGGCATGCTTATCTGGTCCAGATCAAATCTTGCCCATGCCATCAAAGTAGCTAAAACAGGACAATTCTACACATGGTTAGAAATTAATAAGACAGTCACCGCAACAGAGAAAAACATCCTCCTGTGTGCCACTTATATCCCTCCAGCAGAGTCTCCATATTTTAATGAAGACAGTTTCTCCATTCTTGAAGTAGACATTAATTACTTCCAGTCACAGGGAAGCGTGCAGCTCTGTGGAGACCTGAATGCCAGAACAGGTGAAGAACTGGACGCACTGAACTCTCAGGGGGACAAACACCTGCCTGGAGGAGACGTCCTCCCCACACCTATACAAGCACAGAGACACAAATATGATAAAACAACAAACAAAAGCGGGACACATCTTCTTCATCTGTGTCGCACACTAGGTCTGTTCCTAGTCAATGGCAGGCTTCGAGGAGACTCCTACGGTAGATACACCTACAGCTCATCTTTCGGGAGCAGTACAGTCGACTATTTTCTGACAGACCTTAACCCAAACTCCCTCAGAGCGTTCACAGTCAGCCCACTAAACCCCCTGTCAGACCATAGTAAAATAACCCTATACTTAAACAGAGCAATGCCCAACCAAGAAGCATCTAAACAAACCCAGCTCCACTCACTTAGAAACATGCATAGATGGAAACAAAACAGTAAAAATACATATCTAAGCACAATTAGTCAACCGAAAATTCAAGCCCTATTAGGTCAATTCCTTGCCACTCCTTTCCCGCACAATAGTGAAGGTACAAACCTAGCAGTAGACAAGCTGAACAGAATATTTGAGGTATCAGCAACATTATCCAATTTAAAAAACACAAAAGAAAACCAAAAAGACCACATGCGACTGAGAAATGGTTTGACAATGACTGCAAAAAACTTAGGAAAGAATTAAGAATCCTATCCAACCAGAAACACAGAGATGCTGACAATGAGAAAATCCGTCATCTCTATCACGAAAAACTTAAACAATATAGGAATACTTTAAGAAAAAAAAAGAAAAAAACACAAAAAGTCAACTCAGGGATAATTGAAGAATCCTTAGAATCCAACCAGTTCTGGAAACATTGGAACAAACTAAACAAATCCTACCATCAAGAACTAGCTATCCAGAATGGAGATGTGTGGATTAACCACTTCTCCAACCTCTTTAATAATGTAAACAAAATCAGGAACAAAATGCCCTTTATGACAAACTAAGGGTTTTAGAATCAACCATCAAAGACTACCAGAACCCCTTAGACTCCCCAATGACACTAACCGAACTATTAGACAAAATCCAAACCCTTAAATTGCAAAAAGCCTGTGGTGTCGATGGCATCCTAAATGAAATGATTAAATACACAGACCACAGATTCAAATTAGCCATTCTCAAGCTCTTCAATATCATCCTGAGTTTAGGTATATTCCCCAACATTTGGAACAAAGGACTTATTACCCCAATCCATAAAAACGGAGACAAATTTGACCCTAATAACTACCGTGGTATATGTGTAAACAGCAACCTAGGTAAACTCTTCTGCAACATCCTAAACAGCAGACTAGCCCATTTTCTCAGAGAAATGTCCTGAGCAAGTGTCAAATTGGCTTCCAACAAAAATATCGCACATCAGACCATATATACACTCTCCATACCTTAGTTAATAAGCAAATTAACGAAAACAAAAGTAAAATTTTCTCATGCTTTGTTGACTTCAAAAAAGCTTTTGACTCCATTTGGCATGAAGGTCTTTTTCTTCAATTAATCCAGTGCGGCATTGGAGGAAAAACATATGACGTCATCAAACAATGTACACAAACAACAAATTTGAAGTTAAAATTGGTAGCAAACACACAGAATTCCTCCCTCAGAGTCATGGAGTAAGACAGGACTGCAGCTTAAGTCCCACACTGTTCAATATCTACATAAATGAGATAGCGAGGGCTCTGGATCAGTCTGCAGGACCTGGCCTTACTCTACTAGACACTGAAGTCAGATGCCTTCTGTTTGCTGATGATCTGGTGCTGCTGTCTCCCACTAAAGAGGGTCTACAGCAGCATCTAGACCTCCTGCACATCTTCTGTCAGTCATGGGCCCTGTCAGTTAACCCCAAAAAGACAAAAATAATTAATTTCCAAAAAAGACCCAGCCGCCAAGACCAACATCATAGTTTTAAATTGAACAACATGCTCCTTGAACACACCCAGGACTACACTTACCTTGGCATAAATATTAGCAACACAGGACATTTAAAAAAAGCTGTTAACGACTTGAGAGACAAGGCACGGAGAGCCTTTTATGCTATTAAGAGAAATATCCAAATTGACATCCCGATCAAAATCTGGCTAAAAATAATGAAAACAGTAATAGAGCCCATCGCGCTATACGGGTGTGAAGTCTGGGGTCCACTCACAGACCAAGAGATCACTGAATGGGACAAACACCCAATGGAGACTCTGCAGACCGGGCTGTGCAAAATCTTGCTACGAGTTCAGCGCAAAACCCCAAATAATGCCTGTAGAGCAGAATTAGGATTATACCCCCTTGTAATAACGATTCAAAAAAGAGCCATTAAATTCCATGCCCACTTAAGAAATAGTGATGGACAGACCCTCCATCACAAAGCCCTGTCCTACCAAGAGCTGAAGCCAGAGAAGAACGCCCTCGGACGATTGGTCTTAGAGCTGACGTCACAAACTGACAACAAAAACATACCCAGACCAAACCAAATAATTAAATCACAAAAAGAGAAATACTTCAAACATTGGACAGACGCAACAGCCAAACAGAGTAAACTGGAATGCTATTTGGCCCTAAACAGAAAATATGAATTAGCAGGATACCTGAGTAAAGTGGAAGACCCTAAACTGATGAAAGTCCTGAGCATGTACAGACTCAGTGAACACAGTCTGAGCATAGAGACAGGCAGACACAGACAGACCTGGCTGCCGAGAGAAGAGCGGCTGTGCCCTCACTGCACAGAGAACCAAGTGGAAACAGAGCTAAACTTTTTGACATCCTGCCCCAATTATACAAACATTAGGGACACTTTGTTTAGTGCTGTGTCCATGCATTTCGTGAAAGTGCGGGGAGATAAAGCTAGGCCAAACGGAAGAACCCTGTGCTGATACACCTCGCCCCCGAAGGCGAACCTCAGGAACTTCCTGTGTTGTGGAAGGACGGAAATGTGGAAGTACGCGTCCCTTAGATCTATCGTGACAGACCAGTCCTCGGATCTGATTTGTGACACGATCTGCTCGATAATGAGCATCTTGAATTTTGGCTTCCCTACCGAGCGATTCAATAGGCGCAGGTCTAAAATTGGACGCAACCCCCCATCCTATTTTGGAACGATGAAATATCGGCTGTAATAGCCTGACTCCACACTGGGAGGAGGAACCCGTTCTCTAGCCTCCTTTTGAAGGAGTGCTTTCACCTCTTGTTCCATAACCAGAGCCTGCTCGGGGCCCACCACTGTAGGCAGAACCCCTCTGAATCTTGGTGGACGACACCTGAATTGGATAGCATAATCCCTTTCTATTGTCTGCAGGACCCAATGAGATATTTTTGGAAGGCTTTTCCACTCTGCCAGAAATTCTACTAAGGGTACCAGTCTCTCTCGAGACTGGCCTCTGGTGTAACTTGAGCAGCAAACACAGCGCCCTGTAACGGCACACCGGCAGGGAACAACTGGTCTAACCGCTCTGAAACCCTCCTCAGAGGGAGCGAGCGTCCCTCGGGAAATCGCTTGCTGGGACCGTCTGCGCCCCGGCATGAAGGCGGGGTTGGCAGAACGGGCCCCTGAGGGCACCAAGGAAGAATGGGCACCGTAGAAAGAGGTGAACACCTTTCCGCCTCGGTGGGGACCACCTTCAGTGTCCTGCGCGCCGTGGCGCCAGGACTTCTTCTTAGCCGAAGCCTTCTTAGCTAATATAACTGTCCTCAGATCAGTTCTATTACTGGGAGATTTCGGCTGAGAGTGCCGCGGCTGAGCCCACTGTCCAGCAGGGGGAGCACGAGACGCGACACTCTGCTTCAGCGCCCTATTTGATGAGCTCGCAGACGGCCGGGGCTGCTCCCGCCCAGCAGCCCCAGGGACATGAATTTTTAAAGGGAGAAATTTCTTAAAAGCTGTTGTTTGCTTTTCCTTCTCCTTGAATTTATCGATGACAGAATTTACAGCATCGCCAAATAAACCCAGGGGGGAGAGAGGAGTGTCTAAAAGGAAAGCTTTTTCTTTTTCTTTTATATTTGTCTGATTTAACCACAGATGTCTTTCTGCGGCCACCAGAGCTTGGTTGCGCGCAGGGATAAATCAGCAGCCTGACGCAGTTCGCGAACCATGTCAGCACTGACCTCCTCACTCTCACTCACGTCCCTCAGCAGGTCAGCCTGGTATGCCTGCATAATAGACATAGTATGCAGACATGACGCAGCCTGACCCGCCGCCGAATACGCTTTACCCACAAAAACCGAAATATTTCTAAGAGGCTTGGTGGGTAATGCCGGTGCCTAAACAGATGACGCAGCCTCGAGGGAGAGAAAACTCGCAAGTGTCTCTTCCACGCGGGGCATAGCCGAATAACCATATGATTTTGCCCCCACAATATTAGAATATGTTAAAGTCTGGGGATTAAACACTCTATATGACACCGTTTTTTTTTTTTTTTCACGATATCGACACCTCAGTGTGGGGATCGGGAAAAAAACACAAGCACCGGCGTGGAGGTTGCACTCGTGGAGGCACTGGATCTCACAGGTGAAGGGAGAGTTAAGGCAGACCCCGTCTCTAACCCCGCTGAGAGATCCATCTGCGATCCCCACGATACACGTCGTCGCTCTGCCTCGGCAAGAGCGGGACCCGAACCGCGTGGAGCGCGCACCGAACCGCTCTCCTCGATGAGCGCCCGGCGGGAGCGGAGCGTCCTTAATGGCGGACGCTCGCAATGCTCACAATCAGCTCCCTCGAGAGCTGACTGGGCATGCTGCACTCCCAAACAAACAACACAAAGAACGTGTGTATCCCCACTCGTAAAATAACGCGAGCAGGGAGGGACACACTTCCTAAACTGCTGTTCGTTCGCCATATCTCTCTTAATATATATATATATATATATATAAATTGTTTGTGTGGTGAAGAGTATGTAAAGACAGACAATATTCACACAGGGACAGATTCACATATAGCGCGACTGAAGACCCAAAAAGCTGTTGCGCTTGTGTTTATGAGGTGCTTTATAGTTTCCTGGTCTATGACGTCACCCGCCTATGACGTTCCATCTCTCCATTGGGCTGATTCCATACGTGCTTCATGACGCACAACGCAGGGGCGTTCCCACAGCGTTTGACGCAGCTAGAGTTCCCTTGAAAGGGAACAAATATGGACAAACTCCTACTCCTGCTAGGAGAAAGCCCAGCGAGCTCAAACCTGGCTGCCAGGTACGTGAGGTCCTGTCACGAAGAAAGAACTTGGACAGAGCTACCAACGATACACCTAGAGACACTGATATAACTATTAGAAGATTAAACATTTTTATTGCAATGTTTATTTCCATGTAAAAAATAAATAATTTTTTTTATTAAAAAAACTTTATTTTTATTTATTTATTTTTATAATTATTTATTTATTTTATTGTGTAGCGTTATGAATGCTTTGGCAATGTAAAGATTTCTTTCACCATGCCAATAAAGCTATTTGAATCTTTGAATCTTGAATCTTGAGAGGGTGAGAGTTGGAGAGAGAGAGAGAGAGAGAGAGAGAGAGAGAGAGAGAGAGAGAGAGAGAGAGAGAGAGAGAGAGAGAGAGAGGAGAGAGAGAGAGAGAGAGGGAGAGAGGTGATCAGATGGGGTAGTTGAGTTAGTCAAGTCTGCTTCATTTATAAAGCGCTTTTAACAGTATGGAGTTTCAAAGCAGCTTTACAGTGATAATAGAAATTACAGTAGCAGATTGTTTAGGCTTTACCACAGATAAAATATAGTTTTGATTGATTCACTTCCGTAGCAAATATCATTAGTTATTAACTTAGGGGCCGCTAACACGACCCCCGTTCTAACAGAAAACTCTTAATGCGATCCGGCCGCTCATCCACATAAAACAGGTCCTGGTGTCTCGGGAATGCACTCCCTGAAATAGGTTCGAAGGTGCAAAAGATTATCCGTTATCTCTGCGCAAACCTCAAAAACGTATAATGTTTAAACTTAAAGATGTATAATACAGAATTTTTTGTAGCGTCTGTGCAGCCACTCGAACCGGAATTATTCCGACAACGTTTTATCAGTACAGAGGTAAAGGGAAGGAGGCCTTCACAGTGGAGACTAGTGACACTTCAGGACTGCGTTGTCGTCGTGTCCAGACGCAGGTCCTTCATCAGATCTGGATACGGCCTGGATTCGGCGGAGTGCGGTAAACCTCGGGATAAACAGAGAGACTAATATTAGGATGGACGCCATCCTTCTTATGATGTAAAAGTACATCAGGATTTATGTGAAGTGTTCCCGGTTCCGGCTGATCTAAACTATGCAGCCTAACATTGAATTATAGAGGTCTATAATGTGTTAATTGTATGCTAAGCCAAAGAGATGTGTTTTTAGTCTAGATTTGAACTGACAGACTGTGTCTGCTTCCCGGAAAATGTTAGGAAGATTTTTCCAAAGTTTTGGTGCTAAATAGGAAAAGGATCTACTGCCAGCAGTTGATTTAGATATTCTAGGTATTATCAACTGACCTAGTTTTGAGATCGCAATAGACGTGAAAGACTATAATGCGTTAAGAGCTCGCTCAAGTACTGCGGAGCTAAACCATTTAGTGCTTTTTAAGTAATCAGCAATATTTTAAAATGTATACAATGTTTAATAGGGAGCCAATGCAGTGTTGACAGAACCGGGCTAATATGGTCGTACTTCCTCAAAGTTAAAGAAAGGATAGGGAGAAAGACTCCACTTCTTTACTTCTTTGGCTCTTCTGCATGTCAAACAGGCCGAGAGGAGAGATGCAAATGAAAGCAAAAGAACAGCCTGTGGGCCTGAACACCTAAACACGCTGCAGATTCAGTGTGTGTAGATACACATCACGCTACATGCTGCTCTGTAACTGTTGCTTATCTCGTACTGTCCTTCTGCTTCTATAAGGACACTGTCTTCAAGAGTTTCACCCTCTATTATAAAACATAAATTTAAAAAGGACCCTAGTAGCCAAGATTTGTTTTCTTCTTCTTTCTTTTTTTTTTTTGCACTGTAGAACTGCAGGAAAGCACATACAAGAATCAGAAGAAAACATCTTAGAAATTCAAGTGTGTAATCGTTTACATCTTTATAAAATGTTTTATGACTTTTAATTCTAATATATTAGTCATGAAACAGTCAGCAATTACCAATTTGAGTTCTTTAAATGGGTCTCTCTCTCTCTCTCTCTCTCTCTCTCACTTCCGGTGTGTCTGGGTGCGAGTTGACCGAGTGTGAGCGTGGCTGGGGAGCTTGTGAGTGAAGTTGTCATTTTCTATTTTTTCCCTTGCTGGTTTTTCTGGTCTTTTCTATTGATTAATTTGTTGGGCCGCTTGCTATCCACTTAGTTGGGAAGCATGTCGGCCCCACGCGTGCAGGTTTTGAGTTCACTCACGCGGCGTAATGCGGTTAAAGTAGCCGCCGCGGTGAGTGTGGAGGAATGTTGCCTTGCCATTGGTGAGGTTGTAGGGCATGGGAGCGTGTTATCCGCCTCCAGAATGAATAGTGCTGTTGTGGTGTTTCTCAATAGCGTAGATAAAGTCAATGAAGTAGTCGAACACGGAATAGTCATTGGTGGTGATTTTGTCTCTGTTCTTCCCCTTTCATTGCCCGCCAAGAGAGTCACTTTGTCGAATGTTCCACCGTTCGTAAGCGATGAAATTTTGACACAGTCTTTATCTCGTTATGGAAAATTTTTATCTCCGATCAAGAAGATCCCAATTAATAGCGGTTCACCGTTGTTGAAACACATTGTTTCGTTCAGGCGTTTCGTTTATATGATTATTCAGGACGATGTAGAGTTAGACATGACACTCAATTTTCGAATTGACAACTTTGATTATGTTATTTTTGTCACCACCGCGAAATCAAAGTGTTTTGGTTGCGGTAAATCTGGACATTTAGTTCGTAATTGTCCTGACAAGGTTGCAGAAAAGGAAGTAAACGCAGTGAATGGGAGTAGTGAAGGCGATGGTGGCGCGGATGGTGTTGCTGACACTGATTTAGTTGGGGGGGTGGCGGCTGCGGGTGTTCCCGGTGAGAGTGTTGTTGCGTCGACTTCACTGCGCTGTGAGCACTCGGTGTCGGACACGGTGCCCACTAAAATACTTTTAGAGGCTAGTGTTGAAGATTTACCGAGTGTAGCACCGGTTTCTGAAGATCAACATGTTGAGCAAATAGAAAGTGAGAGTAATGCACTGATTTTGCAAGACGAATGTGTAAAGGATGGTGTGGAGAAAGAATTTTTTTTTTAAATACCTTCCAATAAAAGGAAGATAATTGATAAGATGGTTGATGCCAAAATAAGTAAAACGAGTGAAATGCAAGAAAGCATGGATCAAGATACAGAAAGTGATGGTGGGTCTTCTGACTCCAGTGTGACACTTTCTCAGGGGGAGTTTAGTGGTCGGGATTATGAACTTGAGGATATTAAGTTATTCCTCAGATCAACAAAAAATAAAAGAGGAGTGCGCGTGAAGGAACATTTTCCTGATGTTAAACAGTTCGCTGAAAAGGCAAAAAGCTTAATGGCAGAGAGTTGCTTTACTAATAAAGAAGTCTATAGACTTAAGAAAATTGTGAGGAGTCTCAATACTGCTTTAATCAACGATGTCAGTTAATTTAAAAAAAAGAATGGCTGATGTTCTGTGGCGTTTTGGGTGGTTTTTCTTTTCCTTATTATTATTTATGAGTGAAGTTCATGTAGCTACTTTGAATGTTAATGGGGCAAGAGCTTCTGGAAAAAGAGCTACAATATATGAAGTAATGAAGCAAAAAAATATTGATGTTGTTTTATTACAAGAAACTCATAGCGACTTAAAAAATGCTGCTGACTGGGCAAGGGAGTTTGATGGCATCCCTGTGTTAAGCCATAACACTTCAATAAGTGGGGGAGTAGCCATTTTATTTGCAAAGAATTTTAGTCCCATATCTTATGATGTTGATGAGATAATAAAAGGTAGGCTTTTAAAAGTGAGAGCTGTTGTTGAAAGCTATGTGTTTATTTTTATTTGTGTATATGTTCCAACTGCTCCTGTTGAAAGAATGTCTTTTTTAGACATACTATGTGCAACTCTACATAACTGTTGTTCTGAAGACTTCTTGTTCCTTGGTGGTGATTTCAATTGTACTGAACATAATCTAGATCGGAATCACATTGAGCCTCATTTGGCTTTGCGTAAACGTTTAATTCAAATTATTAAAAAGTATGATTTATGTGATATTTGGAGATCTTTAAATGGTAATGAGAGACAGTACACTTGGGTTCACACACGTGATAAGGTTATGTCTTTAGCTAGGCTGGACAGATTTTACAGTTTTAATCACCATCTTAGTATTTTAAATAAATGTTATATAACACCAGTAAGTTTTCGGATCACAGTATGGTGCACTGTAAGCTTATTTTGAGCTCAATAAAACCAAAAAGCGCATACTGGCATTTTAATACTAATTTGTTAAGTGATAATTTTTTTAAGGAGTCATTTAAGTACTTCTGGGATGTTCACAGAACAAAGAGGTCTTCTTTTTATTCATTGCAACAGTGGTGGGATGTTGGTAAGATCCAAATAAGGCAGTTTACCCAACAGTATACTCACAACGTTACTAAGGAGTTGACTCGTTCTTTAGAGCTTTTAGAGGGAGAGATAATTGAATCTCAAAATCTGGCACAATCTACTGGCAAGACACATTATTTAGAAGCCTGTTCAAGGAAGAAAGCTCAGTTAGCTGATCTACTGGGGCATAAAGTACAGGGGGCGCTGGTCCGCTCACGTTTCCAAAGCATTGATCAGATGGATGCACCATCCCAATACTTTTTCAATCTGGAAAAAAAGAATGGTCAGAAACGGTTTATTCATGGTTTGCGCTCCGAAGATGGAGTGTTATTGACAGATCCGGCCGGTATTCGGGGAAGAGCAGTTGATTTTTATAAAAATTTGTATAGGAGCGAGCTTAAGTCAGAGTGTGGTGTTGATAACGTTTTCCTTGACAGCTTACCAAAGCTGTCAGAGGAAGTCAATGATGAGCTTGAAGGGGTGCTGACCCTGGATGAGCTCTATAAGGCCCTGCAAGCCATGAAGTCTGGGAGTGCCCCAGGAATGGATGGCATCCCAGTTGACTTCTACAAGGCTTTTTGGTTGGAAATGGGTGTAGATCTGCTGGAGGTACTGAAGGACAGCTTGTTGAAGGGCGGGTTGCCATTGAGTTGTCGAAGAGCAGTGATAACTCTAATTCCAAAAAAGGGGGACCTTACAGATATCAAGAACTGGCGCCCTGTCTCGCTTCTCTGCAGTGATTATAAAATACTTTCTAAGACATTGAGTAACAGATTGACTGGAGTGTTGGGTCAGGTTATCCATCCGGATCAGACGTACTGTGTACCTAGTAGATCAATATTTGATAATATTTCTTTAATTCGAGATATTTTTCATGTCTCTAAGTTGTTACATTTGGACTCTGGCTTGCTATCTTTGGATCAGGAGAAGGCTTTTGACCGAGTGGAGCACTCGTATTTGTGGAGTACTTTAACAGCTTTTGGTTTTAGCAAAAATGTTATAGACATGATTAGAGTACTCTATTGTGACGTTGAGAGTACGCTGAAAATAAATGGTGGCTTATGTGCTCCCTTTCAGGTTCTCAGGGGTATCAGACAAGGTTGCTCCTTGTCTGGAATGTTGTATTCTTTGGCGATTGAGCCTTTGCTTCAGCAGATAAGAACCCATTTAAGTGGTTTGTTTTTACCAGTTTGTAATAAAAAGATTTGTTTGTCAGCCTATGCCGATGATATTGTGGTGATGATTAACAGACAAAGTGATGTGCAAATTTTATTTAATTTAATTGAAGAATTTAGACTGTTGTCATCTGCAAAGGTTAATTGGAGAAAAAGTAATGCTTTATTATTAGGACAATGGGCTGATGGTAAACCTTGCCTTCCTGATGGGATGGTTTGGGGAAATGGAGGTATAAAATATCTAGGAGTTTATTGGGAGGGGTTGGTGGAAAAAATTAAAGGGCGCTTGGAAAAGTGGAAATGGTTATTACCGAATTTTTCCTATAGGGGGCGAACTCTCATTGTCAACAATTTAGTGGCATCTTCACTTTGGCATAAGTTGGCATGTGTAGACCCTTCACCACAGTTGTTAACGGAAGTTCAAGCTGCTCTGGTGAACTTTTTTTGGGATAAACTACACTGGGTCCCTCAGAGTGTTTTATACCTCCCCAAAGATGAAGGTGGGCAAGGTTTGATTCACTTACAAAGTAGAATGGCTGCTTTTCGGTTACAGTTTTTCAAAAGGTTACTTGATGGTTCTAAAGATTTCAGTTGGCGTGCTATGAGTTGTACCATTTTGCACACTATAGGGGGGTTCGGTCTGGACAAATCCGTCTTTTTTAATGGATCCAACTAAACTGGATCTATCGGAACTGTCTGCCTTCTATCGAAATCTTTTCAAGGTGTGTAGTTTTTTACGTGTTTATAAGACTGAGAACTCATTTTCTCTCCACTGGCTGTTGCAGGAGCCACTGATACTTGGGGCCCGTTTGGACGTTGCCATTCACTGCTATTGCCGGGGTTTAGCAACATTTTCCTGCAATCCAAGGTCTTTACGCTGGGACATTTGTTGACATTAACCGGGCCTCAATTTGAGAATGTGGACGCCGTATCCGAACATTTAGGAATCAGATCTGTTCGTTTATTAACTCGTTTTCTGGTCAAACTTAAAGCCTGTTTTACAGGTGAAGAGGAACATTTGTTAAGAGACTTTTTTAAAGGAGTTTGTACTCCTGATGTTGATGATCCTTTTCCATGTTTGATTATTCAACCCAATCTTGAAGAGGGTACAGGTTTTTTGGTGCGATCAGGTGAATCTTTGTATTTAGATTTCTTGTCTAGTGAAGGAAAAAAACTGTATAGAGCCTGTGTGTTGGTTTTTAATAAGAAAATGTTAGAAAAGAGAATTAATACACCATGGTGTTCTGTTTTTAAATTGAGAAATTATGTAAAACCTGAATGGAGATCATTGTATAAGCCACCATTGTCTAAAAGGTTTGGTGATATACAATGGAGAATTCTGCATGGTGCCATTGCTGTCAATTCTTTTATTTCGAAGTTGAATCCTGAAGTTAATCCTGCTTGCCCTTTTTGTCCTCAAAAGGAAACTGTTTTAGATTAGAACCTTTGTTTATGAGATTAAGAGAATTATTTTGTAGGTTTGATGAAACTTTTTGTATTGAGACCTTCATTTTGGGTGTTAAGTACTTTCAGAAAAATCGTTTCACCTGTCAATTGTTGAATTTCATCTTAGGGCAAGCAAAAATGGCTATTTATATTAGCAGGAAAAACAGAGTGGAACAAGAGGGTAGCAATGATGTAAACGTGTGTTTTTTAACTTTGGTCAAATCTAGAGTTTTGATTGATTTTAAGTTTTATAAAACTATGAGTGATCTTTCAACTTTTGAATTGATATGGTGCAGTCATGGTGCTGTATGTACAGTTTGTGAAGGTGATTTGTTTTTTTCTTTCTGAAGTTTTCTTTCTGATGGTTTTAATATTGTGAAGAGATATTGTTAACATTTATTGTGAAGAGATACTGTTATAAATTGTAATTAAAAATTTTTTCAAAATCAAAATCTCTCTCTCTCTCTCTCTCTCTCTCTCTCTCTCTCTCTCTCTCTCTCTCTCTCTCTCTCTCTCTCTCTCTCTCTCTCTCTCTCTCTCTCTCTCTCTCTCTCTCTTCCACCATCAGTTTAGTTTTATTTGCCATTATTCAGCATCTTTTGATTCTAATGCTTCCACTTTTTGTCTCTAAATGCCCAAACAGACTCTGACATTATTAAACAGACTCACTCACATTTCTCATGCAAATATATTCACACAACAAATTTGCATTATAAACGAAATGTTAATCCTTCCTGGTGTAATTTGGTACATAGGAGCTGAGAGTAGACAATGCCACTTATTAATTTGTAAGGACGGTATTCATTAGAAAGCACAACAAACAAGCAGACACAGGAGAAATGCGTATCTCTCATTAGAGGAGCTCTCCATCCCACCAGCCATTAAAACATGCAAATTAAAGCTTTGGCTTCAAGGGAATAACGTCCAGAATCAGGAAGATTAGCTGTGGATTATCAATCTGTAGTTCTGTCTTTCTATGTATCTGTCTATATATATATCTGTCTCTGTGTCCATTCGTCCCTCAGTCTGTCATCTGTGATGATCTCATTCTCTTCAATCCACTAAAAGCAACCACAGGGTGTAAATAAACATTTGTTGCACTAAGACTCAAACCATATTATATGGAATTATATCAACTCTGCCACAGTATGAACCCTGTCGTTCCCCACATGCATCTTTCCACCTCAATCATTCAAATCTAACCGATTGGATCACAATCATCTCTGCACATAATGAAGTTCTCAGAACCATCAGTGTTGAGCCGACCCAAACACGGGCAGCACATACAGTCTCATTAGCTCTTATAAAGAAGTCTGTGACAGCTCGAGTCTATGTGTCTGTCTCGGCCTTGGCTAATCTACTGATGTGTTTGACATCGTCCTACATTCGTTCTTCCTCTATCAGCTGTTCATCTGATGAGCACGTCTGTCAGAAGCCAATATAAATGCAAACAGCCATGCATTGATTTTACTGGGATTTTTCTGCATTTCACATCAGCCTCATAACGATGTGATGAAAGTGAACGTATGAATGTTTTTCATCCAGAACAGTCTGTGTCTCAAATCATTTTTTCCACCTAATTCATGTCAGAGTGTGTATGTGTTGGGCTAAAAGATTAATCAAAATTAAATTGAGTTCACAAAATTATTATTCTTATTATTATTATTATTATTATTATTATTATTATTATTATTTGCACATTAACTCCAAATCCCATTTAAACTATAAAAATTGCAATGGACTTTTATGCTGAACTGTTTGGGCCCAAAGACTACCTATTTGAAACCTGACAAAAGAACATTGGTTAAGATTATTTCATATGAGTTACTTTCCAGGAACACAGTCTGGATTCTTTTCAGATGCAGTAATAACCTGACTCTGTTAATAAGAGGTAAAGTGAGACATAAAGTGAACACAGGCTTTTAGAGAGTCTCAGAGCTGTGCTGAATCCACCTGATCTAATGACAATGAACAAATCTGTGTGATTTTTCCCTGTATAGCATTACGGCACACGCGTAATATGGTCTCTTACAAAGGCAATTTGCAATGTGCATGTATTATGTTTGTGTTAACTCTAAATGATTTTTTATCACAATTTTTGCTGAGTGTTGCCGAAGGACTTTACTGATGAAATCCTTCTGTAGATCAGCAGTTTTAATATAAGCTCACACAGAAAACAAACACCCGAAGGCTTGACTGTCAATGTCTACTGCAGAACCAGGACGATTTTCAAGTGCACTGTTTGCGTCTCTGTTTGACAAAATGAGGTTTTGTTTGATTCTAATGAGGAACTGGTGTTGACAGCAGGAGAATGGCACAATTCAGTGTTGCTAATGAGAACTAGAGTTTTTTTGGCCGCTTTCCTGGAAGCTTCAGAGAATTGGCATGTAGCTCCACCAGCCGACCACAGAACAGCTCAGAACAATGTTAGTTATTTACACAGAAGCGGCCGTATATCCAAACCTTGATAACACAGGCTGACAAGTGATTCAACAGCCAATTACAGGCCAACAGGCCACTTTTTTGTAAGTACTCATTGGAATTTCAAAAGTGCTACGGTCTACACGCTTTGCTGTGGCTCTAAAGTCAGTTTAACGTCCACAGTTTTCACTACTTTCTCATCTCTATGCATCAGTTTGTCTGCTGCCCACTTCTGCTCTCTTGGGTTAGTGGAGGAATGGAACTCTGCCGGATCTTGCCTAGTTGGACCCATAGATAAAAATAAAAAAGTATCTTGTTGTATTATTTATTAATGACTCCAGATATCATGGTTATACATGCTGTATAGGTCTCCCTCCTGCATTCCCTGAGCTTCAAAGCAATTAAAGTGGTGCAATGAAACTGGGCAGGTCATGCTAGGCTAAACCTGCACATCCCTTCATGCTTTAACTCCGCTGTCTTAAGTCTCGGAGACCAGGGGCTCTAGTTTAATCTCAGCAGGTGAAGAGCTCACCCACGGTGGCTTTAGCATTGCTCACATGTCAGTCCAGTCAAGTGTCCTTTACAACAATTCTTCAGTCTATGAAGTAATAAGTGCGTGCATTTTTGTGTAGTACTGCAGTTAAAATGCTTTCAAATGTTCTATTTTACTAATGAGGAATTTCACTTACAGTTGTGAAAAACATGTTTGAAAAATGGCAGAAGTGCACAACAAAAACTTTCCAGTGTTGGCAGATGCTTGTGTTTAATGCTTTTGAACCTACATTTATTCTTATATTCTATGTTCTGAAAATATTATGAATTCTTGTGGATATTTCCATTTAAAAAAAACGAAATGTTTGTCTTAATATTAAGCATTATCATTAAACTATAAAGCCTACATTGAGAGAAAAAAAAAGCTTGCAGAAAAATCCCCAAGAATTTTGACAAAAATATGCATTTTTATCATATTGCTGGACATCAAATTATACATTTTATATGAACAACTACAATTATAGCGACTAAAATAATAAACAGTCCCATACATTTACCAGAAAAATAAATTACAATATATTATGTTCAGTTTTTATGCAGAACATGTTACGAGACCTGAAAACACAATGATTGCAATGTTTGCTGCTTTTTCCTGGTAATATTGCAGCATTTGTATTTTAAAAGATTGGCAAACATTTTTCTCTTAAAAGTTATTTGGGATTACTTTTGGTTCCTTGAAGTCCAAGACGTGGTCTGTCAAGGAGCTGATTGGAATTTATGTGGTTCATGATCAAAATCCAGTCGATTCCAAGACTTGGACCACTAAAAAGCTGCATTTACATTTAGTTAGGGATACGTCTGAGATAAATAAATTCAAACGCTGCCAGATAAAAAAAAAAAGCTAACCCTATTTTGTTTCACAGTCTATGTGCAGCACAAGATGTTTGTATTTTATTATAAAACATTAAAGCAACTCAATGATAGTGCAAGAGTTAAAAGTTTAACACATTAGAAAAGAAAGCTATATTTGATTGTTAATTCAGCAGCATCTATTTTGTGTTGATGTGTCGATCAACAAGTCGATGTTATTGTGGGGACTTTTATTATGACGGGGGTATAAAAAGGAGAGTGCTGAAGAAAAGGGGAAAAAATGTAAACTGTAAAATGAGAAAAAGGCTTAAAAAGAAGCACTTGTCAGTGTCCAAGGGTTTTACTTCTATATTCCAAAAGTTTTAGGTGTAGTAACTGTGTCTGGGTCAGATAGGTCAATTTAGCTCAAAAGGAATTATTTATTAATTAATTTATAGGGAACCTTAAAAGAATCACTTAAACGGCCGAGCAAATGACTCGTCCAGCGTTCATTTGAACGGGCCGTAACTATCAGCTCTAAAACGGATATAAATATCCAAATTATAGTGAAACACTATATATAAGCAAGGTAACTTAGATCATCAGTTTAAGACATTAAATTCGTAAGCACATAACACAAGAACAATTATCTTTAAATACAAACAAGACTTTATTCATTATTCTAACCATAAAACTAATATCTAACACAATCAGACGCACACACACATTCATACGAGTTGCAGAAAGAAAGAGAGTGAGGAAAGAATGAGTTTTAAGAGTGAGATGATGAAATCCAAGTTTCTATATGCACTTATAAGACATGACCTGAACGAACCATCAATCATTAATTTAACCCTTCTATCGTTTCTTAGGCAGGGTTATTACATTTGATATCAAAGCACCAGTTCAATTAAGAGTCTTGGAGGCTACTTGCTTGTCTTTGCGTTCCTTTGAGGATTCCTTTGTCGGTGTAAAAAGGAGTTTCCCGGGTTCGCTGATTGGCTGGTGGTCTCCTCGTGCCTGGATAGATGTCTTGGGCGGCCATGTGGTGTGTTGGCGGATGGATGGAAAAGTCTTTGAAGTTGGAAAGCGGGCTTTGCAGTCGAATCGTTTAAACGAAACTTTGCAGCACAACTTAACTTAGAATAGAGACTCTTGACGGAAAAGGAAAGGAAATCAAGAAAAAGAAAGAAAATATAGACGAGAGTAGTTAGATGGCTTGAATGAAGCTGTTTAACCCATGTTCTTCTGATCTTGATTTTGGGTTCTTTTGTCTGCTCGTCTACATGGTTACTCGTCTGTCCGGTTACTCGTCATGGCTTCTCCATGACTTCTGTAAATCAGCGAACAAATTCAACTCAACCATGGGTGGCAGTGGCTCAGTTGTTCATGTAGGTTGTCTACAAACCGAAAGGTTGGTGGTTCTATCCCCGGTTCCACCTGACCAAGAGTCGAGGTGTCCATGAGCAAGACACCTAACCCCATCTGCTCCCGACGCGCTGGATGACGCCTTGCATGGCTGACACCGCCGTCGGTGTATGAACGAGTGAGTGAATGGGTGAATGAGAGGCAAATATGTAAAGCACTTTGGTGGCCATTGGGTCTGTGAAAGCACTTTATAAATGCAGTCCATTTACCATTAACAACCAAACCTCCATTCAATTCAACTAAAACTCTGGCTTTGTTCAGGTCCTAAGATTTTACTCTCAGCTGTTTGTCCAGCCTCTTGGGTGAGTTCTGACCAATTAGGCACTGTCTTTATTTGGGAAGTGGCAATCTCTTCACCTCTCATCGTAAATCATGCTTATCTGTGATCTCTTTACTCTCCGGATCTAGCAGAGTACAAAAATGTACAGTTTAGACAGGATTCCTATTTTAAGAACACGAAATATTTTTCACAGATTTCAATCAAGCCATCTTCTGAATTAAGAACATATGATCGTGCTGATAGGAAACAAGACACACTTTCATTCAAACATCTAATAGTTATAACAATTACATGACTTGTATGTGATCTACATTTACATTTACATTTATTCATTTAGCGGACGCTTTTATCCAAAGCGACTTACAATTGCTATATATGTCAGAGGTCACACGCCTCTGGAGCAACTAGGGGTTAAGTGTCTTGCTCAGGGACACATTGGTGTCTCACAGTGGATTCGAACCCAGGTCTCTCACACCAAAGGCATGTGTCTTATCCACTGCGCCATCACCACCCTAAGCATAAGATCTAAGCATAATAGACACATGCAGAGGTTGTAGATACAATATAGGATTATGTAGTTGGACAATGTTTGATTACAAGTCCGTCAATATTTGTTTTGGGATGATTTTATGTATTTTATATGTAAAGTCTCAGTCTCTTTGGTTCTAAGACATTTCCACCCTGGGGTCGTCAAAAGGTCCTTAAAAGGGAGGAGGTCTGTTTTAAATCCTTTGTCATGGTTCAAAGAACCTCTGCCGTTATCTTGGTGGGTTCTGAGCCGGTTCTTTTTGTAATAATTATTGATTTTTATACTCAATACTTCTTGTATTGATTTGTTGATTATTGATAATTATTGTAATAATTATTGGTCTCAGTGAGTTTTGGAGGTGAGATTAACGTCCCGGGTTACGTATGTAACCCTAGTTCCCCGAAGGGACGGACGCTGCGTGTAATCGCAGTGGGAACGCCCTCAGCGTGACGTGTCTGAAGCATGAATGAAATCAATTAATGGAGAGAATGAGCGAACGGCGAGTGACGTCATCGACCAGGAAGCTATAAATATCCCCTGAGCACACAATACGCCAGCTTAAAAGTTACTGAAGCAGCGACCCAAGGGGATGCCGAGAGTATGGCAGGACACGCAGCGTCCGTCCCTTCGGGGAACTAGGGTTACATACGTAACCCGGGACGTTCCCCTTCAGGGACTACCGCTGCGTGTAATCGCAGTGGGAACGCAATACCCACATCCCCATATGACCAAATCCCCGTCGTGTGTCATCAGGAGACACAAACCGACGAGAGAACCTGAGCCCCTGGAGTGGAGCTAAGGTCAAGGGAATAAAATCTGACGAAAGTGTGCGGTGAGGACCAGCCTGCCGCATCACAAACGCCCTGAAGAGAAGCTCCTGAAAGAAGAGCTGTAGAAGCAGCCATACTCCGGGTGGAATGAGCCCTTACAGCCAAAGGTGAAGGCTGATGGGCCGAACCATAAGCAAGTGAGATGGCCTCGACCACCCACTTGCTCATCCTTTGCCTTGATACAGGATACCCTTTCCTAGGTGACCCAAAAAGACGAACAGTTGTTCCGATCTCCTCCACAGGGCAGCTCTGTGGACGTAAGCATCTAAAGCCCAAACTGGGCACAGCAAATTAAGTTTCTCCTGGTCTGACGTCAGAAAAGGCGGAGGACAGAAAACCTGCAGAACTATAGGTCTAACAGAAACAGTTGGAACCTTAGGAACATAACCTGGTCTCGGAAAGAGAAAAGCCTTAACCAGGAGCAAATTCCAGGCACGAGGGAGCCACCGAAAGTGCTTGAATATCTCCAATTCTTTTTAGAGATGAGATAGCGAGAAGGATAGTCTTCAGAGTAAGAAACTTATCCGAAACTTCCTCGATGGGCTCGAAAGGAGCAAGGGAGAGACCTACTAAGATGATTGCCAGATCCCAAGCTGGTACCTTCTTGCGAACTGCAGGCCTCAGCCTCAAGGTGCCACGAATGAAGCGAGACATAAGTGGGTGTTTCCCGAGGGAACCTCCACTTGAAGGGGTAGGGTAAGCAGCTAAGGCCGCCACATACACCTTCAGTGTGGAGTGGGATAACCCTGTGGAGAGACGGTCCTGCAGGAAACCCAGCACTGTACCGACCGGGCAGTTAACTGGGTCCTGCTGGCGCTCTCCACACCAAGAGGTGAAAAGTTTCCACCTCGCGGCATATAACTTCCTCGGCGAGGGAGCTCTGGATTGGAGGATGGTCTCAACGACCTCAGCCGAGAGACCAGAATCTATGAGCTGGGCCCCCTCAGAGGCCAAGCCCACAGCCTCCATAGCTCTGGACGGGGGTGATTTTTTTTTTTTTTAGGATCGACCCGCTCGCCTGAGAGAGCAGATCTCTCCTGACCGGTATCTCCAGGGGAGAGCCGTCGAGGAGAGACACTAGGTCCGCAAACCATACTTGGGCCGGCCAGAACGGGGCTATTAGCAGGAGACTGAGCCCGTCCCAGCAGAACTCCCATCTCCAGAGCTCCCGGGAGCAGAGCGATCGGGGGAAAAGCGTACAGACGTGACCTCGGCCACGGATGTACCATCGCATCCAACCCCAGCAGGGCTGGATGGCTGAGAGAGAACACAGCGGGCAGTGTGATGTTTCTCGAGAAGCAAATTGGTCTACCTCGGCACGACCGAAATGTTTCCATAGGAGTTCCACCATCTCGGGGTGAAGACTCCATTCCCCGGGCCTCGGCCCCTGTCTTGACAGGATGTCTGCCCCCTGATTTAAATACCCTGGGAGATAAATAGCTCTCAAAGAAAGAATTTTCCCCTGGGACCATAGAAGGATCTGACGTGCCAGTTTGTAAAGCGGGCGAGAACGCAGACCCCCCTGATGGTTGATATAAGAAACCACAGATGTGTTGTCTGTCCGGACAAGAACGTGGTGGCCCCTTAGGTCTGGGAGGAAGTGTTTCAGAGCCTGAAACACCGCCAACATCTCTAGGCAGTTTATGTGCCACAGACGATGATGGTCCTCCCACAGACCCTGAGCCGGGCGACCATCCATGATTGCCCCCCCAACCCGTGAGAGAAGCATCTGTCGTTAGCATAACGCGACGACAAGGAGCTCCTAACACAGGGCATTGGGACAGAAACCAAGGATCTTTCCACATGATCAGGGCGCGATGACACCGTCGCAAACTCATGATCATGCAAAGCGGATTTCCCCTCGGGGAGAATCCCTTGGTTCTGAGCCACCACTGTAACGGTCTCATGTGCAAGAGGCCAAAAGGTATCACGTTGGACGCAGCTGTCATGAGACCTAACAGTCTCTGGAACTGTTTTACAGTGGATGACTGGCCTAGCTTGACCTGATCTACTGCGGCGAGAATCAAAGCAATACGAGCAGGTGACAATCGTGCCTGCATTGTCGTTGAATCCCACACTACACCTAGAAAAGTGGTTCTCTGTAATGGAGAAAGAACACTCTTCTTGGCGTTGAGCCTCAGCCCCAGTCACTTGATATGAGCAAGAACGACATCTCGGTGCCGAACCGCCTGTTGTTCCGATTGACCTAGAATCAAGCAATCGTCTATATAGTTCAGAATGCGGATGCCCTGTAACCTCAGCGGGGCTATAGCAGCATCCATACACTTTGTGAATGTTCGGGGTGACAGTGCTAGGCCGAACGGAAGAACCCGATATTGGTACGCTTCGCCCCCGAAAGCGAACCTCAGGAACTTCCTGTGTTGAGGGAGGATATATACATGGAAGTAAGCGTCCTTTAGATCTATCGTGACAAACCAGTCCTCGGATCTGATTTGAACATCCCGAGTGACAGACACAGCGCCCTGTAACGTACTGGCAGGGAACAGCTGGTCTGGGCACTCCGCAACCCTCCTCGGAGGGGGCGGGCGTCCCTCGTGAAATCGCTCGCCGAGTCACTCTACGCCCTGTGAAGGCAGGGTTAGTAGAGCAGACCCCTGAGGGCATCGGAAAAGACAGGGCACCGTGTTTTTGTGCAGTGAACTCAGGTCTTTCACGATGGGGACCACCCTCAGAGTCCCGACGTTCAGCACGTCAGGATAGCATACCCGTTCTCTATAGTATTCAGGACCCATTTGAGAAACATTGGGGAGAATTTTACATTCCACCAGGAACTCTACTAAGGGAACCAGCCTCTCGAGGCTGGCCTCTGGATGAACATCCCGAGTGACAGACACAGCGCCCTGTAACACACTGGCAGGGAACAGCAGTGTGTTCTACGCCCTGTGAAGGCAGGGTTAGTAGAGCAGACCCCTGAGGGCATCGGAAAAGACAGGGCACCGTGTTATTGTGCAGTGAACTCAAGTCTTTCACGAAGGGGACCACCCTCAGAGTCCTGACGTTCAGTATGTCAGGATTTTTTCGACGTGGCCTTCTTGGCGATAATGACTGTCCTCAGATCAGCCCTACCACGGGAAGGTTGCGCCGGGGAGCGCCCGGCCTCGCCCCTCCAGTTTCTCTGCGGGGGGGCACGAGACGCGACACTTCATTCTGCTGCGCTCTTTTTGAGGTACTCGGCGACTGGGACTGCCCTCGCTCAGCAGCCCCAGCGACACGCACTTTAAGGGGCATACATTTCTGAAAAGCAGCCGCCTGTTTCTTCTCTTCCTGGAACCTCTCCGTTACAGAAAGAAGAGCGTCACCAAAGAGGCCCATAGGCGAAACTGGAGCATTTAAAAGGAGAGTCTTATCTTTTTCCTTCATAGAGGTCTGACTCAACCACAAGTGTCTCTCTGTGGCCACCATGGCTGCCATAGACCGGCCGATAGAATTAGCTGTCTCCCTGGTGGCCCGGAGAGTGAGATCAGCAGTCTGCCTGAGCTCATAAATCATTTAAACAGAAATTTCCGCCTGGCCCGCCGCCGAGTAAGCCTTCCCCACTAACACAGAAATATATATATATTTTTTTTTAGTGGTTTAGCGGGCAGAACCGGTGCTTTAAGTGAAGATGATGAAGCTGGAGAGAGATAGCTCACGAGCGTCTCCTCCGCCTCCGGCATCGTCACATAACCAGCAAATTTAGCACCAACAATGTTACCAAAAGCATTGGACTGATTTGTGTAAATTCTGCTTGAAACCGGTCTAACCCAGGTCTTTGAAACCTCAGCATGAAAATCTGGGAAGAACGGTAAGCACCGGCGAGAAGGTTGAGGTCGTGCAGACAGAAATTTATCATCTAGTTTACATTTATTACTAGACTCCTGTCTATCAGCTGGCCACTCGATACTGAGCTTTTCAACAGCCTGTTTTTTTGTTTTTTGTTTTTTTAAATAACACATCCATCAAACCTTCTTCATTTGCAGTATAATGTGACAAACTAGTTTCCTTTGATGCAAAACTTTCGACATCCAGCTCCACAGAACTGGATAATCTTAATTCAACATCATCATGTGCCTTCACCCGGGCAGAAGTAACCGCCGCAGCGCGTGCTTCCAAAGCTGGGTGAGAGGCACTGGATCCCCCCGGAGAAAGCTGAGATAGGGAGGAGCCCATCTCAATGTCGCCGGTGAGATCCATCTGCGAAACCCCAAGACAAGCGCAGCCGCTCTGCCTCAACAGAAGCGGGACCCGAGCCTTGAGGAGCTCGCAGCAAATCACTCTCCTCGAAGAGCGATCGCCGCGAGCGCAGAGTTCTCAGAGGAAAGTGCTCGCAATGCTCACAATCGACTCCCTCGAGAGCCGACTGGGCATGCTGAACTCCCAAACAAGCCACACATAGCTCATGTGAATCCCCACCCGTGATGTATCGAGTACAGGGGGGAACACACTTATACTGCTCGCTCATATTGTTTTTTTTATATAATATGTGACCCGTCACAGAAACCAGGGACACAAGTCGGCAGCACAACTTTCGAGCAAAATGAGAAAGAAGAGTTTTTTTTCAAAATTGGTGATTTTCAATTTTTTGGAGAATCTGTTAATTGAAATCACGAAGAAGCCTCTCCATGTTTGAGATAGCAGTATTGGTATATTTAAAAGCTTACATTTTGAGGTTGAAATCGGCTTGTTTTCGGAGATTCTATCATGCAGTAGGGGCGTGTCATTGTCTGTGTGTATTTCCATACTGAATAACCCGGCGCTTTTGCCCCCGCCCTCCAAGTCAACCACATGGCTACTTATTATGCTGTGCTCTGGCCAGCTCTCTCTGATATCAAAATTCAATGAAGATGGATGCCGCAAAGATTGTCGCAGACGAGATGAACCGTCTGGCAGTTACACCGAAAATGTTTTCGCCGCACTTCGTGGGCTCGGGAAACTGAACCGGAGGTATGGGCGCAGCGCGCTCGCCCTCAGTGCTTCAATACGGCGGCTCGGCTCGCTGACAGCGGTGGCTGGCTGTTTCATATGTGACGGAGAATCGAAATAGAGGATGCAGTTAAGACCTTTGCTGCTGCGATGAAGGCCTGCCGTGCGTGTTTCTGAAATGTAAGTTAAGCTTCATTTGCTCTTTAGTCGTTATTTAAGATGCTGAACCTGCTGATGATATAATGTGCTTGCGGACATTTCATTTGTGTGTGTATACGCACATAAGAAAGTGGTGTAAAGAGATTTGCAACAGTAATTTGAGGAGGTGAAATGTGATTATTTGGAAAATTGCAGAAATGACTGCTTAAAGAAAAATGCCAGCAGGCATTTGCCTCCTACATAAACTTTAATATTGTTGACATTTTGGGCACACGAGCGTTGCGTACTATTTGCGCTATATGTAGGCCTATGGCTTATTGGTCTTTGTTTGTTGTTGTTGGTTTTGCGTTATATGTATATGGCATATTGGTCTTTGTGTGTTGTTGCTGGTTTTGCGTTATACTGTATGTATATGGCATATTGGCCTTTGTGTGTTGTTGCTGGTTTTGCGTTATATGCAGGCTATATGGCATATTGGTCTTTGTGTGTTGTTGCTGGTTTTGCGTTATATGTATATGGCATATTGGTCTTTATGTGTTGTTGCTGGTTTCGCGTTATATGCAGGCTATATGGCATTATTGGTCTTTGTGTGTTGTTGCTGGTACGTTGCAAATAGAGGGGCAGCACAATTGTTTTTCGCCTAATGCGGCAGAAGTGCACTCATTCGAAGTGTAAAAAAAGCTGTAAAGCACATGGAGGAGCTTTACAGGGGGTATGGCTTATCTAAATGAGATGTAAATGAGCCCTATTGTCACCCCCAGCAGCAGAGACAGGTGAGAACTGCACAATCTTTAGCTCGTTTTCTCCTCTTTGAGCTTTTTTAAGTGCCTACTTTAAAATGGCCACAACTTCTCCAAATATTATCAGATTTCCACATGTTACACATCGTTGGAAAGCTTGGATATTACACTCTCAGAATCTATGAATAACTCAAAATGCCCCAGAACCGACTTGTGTCCCTAGTTTCCGTGACTGGTCACATATATATAGTGATAAACTCCTGACAAAACAGACAAACACAATCGACAGATTCAGACACACACAGAGCTGCTGAAGTACAAAAAGCTGGCGTATTGTGTGCTCAGGGGATATTTATAGCTTCCTGGTCGATGACGTCACTCGCCGTACGCTCATTCTCTCCATTGACTGATTTCATTCATGCTTCAGACGCGTCACGCTGAGGGCGTTCCCACTGCGATTACACGCAGCGGTAGTCCCTGAAGGGGAACTGTTTTGCCAAGATTCATCTTGATAATGCAAACCGAATGAAGAGTTTTGAAAAAGTGGCTTCAGTATTGACAGATAGCAATTGAAAAAAACTGTAATAACTAAATTAAAATCATTTTAACTTTGGATAGAGAGACTTCAGAGACATCTGGAGAAAGCGAGAGTGTCCTGTTCTTTTTCCGAGGCTGAACATATACTCCAGATGAAGATGTCCATGTGTCAGTGATGTGGTAAACTTATTAGGATGCAGAGTCACACTATAGAAGTAACAGACACGGCTTATCACAGGCCAGTTAAACTCACCTCCGGCACGACGATTCCCCCGTCTTCAAACCCACAGGTTCTTCTGAGTGTTAGTGAGAGAGCGATCTCCGCACGCGAGCATCAGGAACAGACGGATGGACTGTCATGAATAAATCATGAGTCTTGCACCTGGAAAGGCCAGAATTATCCTGCATTAAGCACAGCGTGGCCATCGTCAAGGTTCATTACACAACTGTGCATACTGAAACACAAACACAGACTTTCAATTACTGAGATTCTCCCTTTACTTTTTTCATATAAAGGTAAAGATTATAGAAGAGAAAATTATTTCCTCAGAAACATCTTAGTTGTACTATACATGACTGTACACATTTACAGGCTTTTATCCACTGCCGCATTCGTTTTTTACAATCGCTAGGACACATTTCTCAATCTCCACACAGTGATCACAGCATCAGTCTATGTGGGCTAAACTGTGGATCATTTAGCATTGCTTTGACACAAAATACATTCAACAATGACATCTTTTAAATTACATCAATTCTTTTCTCACTTAGACACAAACACCACCAAAACTCTGTGTACCTAATAATAATAATTCATTACATTTATTTAGCGCTTTTCTCGACACTCAAAGCGCTTTACATTAAAGGGGGAATCTCCTCAACCACCATCAATGTGCAGCATCCACCTGGATGATGCGATGGCAGCCATATTGCACCAGAATGCCCACCACACACCAGCTTATTGGTGGAGAGGAGAAAGTGATGAAGCCAATTAGTATATATATGGGGATGTTTAAGAGGCCATGATGGACAGAGGCCAATGGGAAAATTGGGCCAGGATGCCGGGGTTACACCCCTACTCTTTTTCGAAGGACATCCTGGGATTTTTAATGACCACAGAGAATCAGATCGTCTCATCCGAAGGACTGTGCTTTTTGACAGTATAGTGTCCCCATCACTATACTGGGGCATTAGGACCCACTCAGAGCACAGGGTGAGTGCCCCCTGCTGGCCTCACTAACACCTCTTTCAGCAGCAACCTAGCATTCCCAGGAGGTCTCCAATCCAGGTACTAACCAGGCTCAGCCCTGCTTAGCTTCAGTGGGCAACCAATCTTGGGCTACAGGGTGATATGGCTGCTGGATACCTACAGGACAATTTGCCCAGTTTACATACTCTTTTCAGAACTGTTCAAATCAACACAATACAAAAATGCAATTTGCTACATTTCTGCAGAAATACCATATTGAAACATATTTTCATAATCTAAAAAAGGAAATATTATCAAAACAAATAGATGTAGCTGAACACTTACACAGATGTTAGGGATTTTTAGGTCAATGTTTTATGAGTGACAAAGTGTGTCTGCTGGGTAGTTCAATGAACGAAATGACTTGCAAAAAGATTTGCTCATTTTGATGAATGAGATCGAACGAGAGAGTCAGTAAAATGATCCAAACTTCCCATCAGTACTGATGGTTGACAATCTTTCCTAGAGTTCTTGAAGAATTAGTTGATTTGAGACATAAATTAAGTGCAATTTGAATGTGAAATAAACTGCTGTACAGGAGAGCTGTGTGAAGAGTTTAAAACATTTACCTACGTTTTGAGAAATGTGATTGTAAAAAACTGTAAAGTATGGTTAACTCTCCTAAAATACAGCTAAGGGCCTGTTTACACCTGCTATTGAGATATATTTTGTTCAATCAGATAGGGTCTAAAATGTTTTGAGCTTGTCCATTTTCAACCACGACAAGAGTTGAAAATGCATTTGGATCCTGATTGCTTTCGTAGTGTAAACACTCCTGTGGTGAAATGTGTTCGAACAGCCACAAAAGACCACATATTCTCTGCCTTCTGACCTGATGCGTAGGCCTTGGAAGTGCACTAGACAGACGAGATTTAAACTTTGTCAACTGAAGACCAAAGTTTGGTTTGAAGAGGAAAAACACACCCAGCACAATGTTCTCTCACTATTTCTGATTTCTAACACACACTCAAAGCGTCCGGCTGGTCTTGCGGCTGTCAGAGCAGAAATGAAAGCTGATGCTCTCCATGTGTTTTATGTTTAGAAAATTTTACATCCAAAAAAAAAAGAGATTTTTGTGGCAAGTGTGTTTGTGTGTGAGAGAGAGTGAGAGAGAGAGAGTATGAGTGAGTGTGTGAACGGGTTCAGAAGACTGCCACAAGGGCTTCAAGAAAGGTTTGGAAAATAAATAAAGCATATCCAAGGTTATAAAGACACAAAATTTTCACCAAAGCCTTATTTGATCGGTGAGTAGCCTAATGTAGATGACTGCTGCACTTGTGACAATGTGCATGTTAACTGAATGAACAAGCAGAGAGAGAGCCCCAGTAGCCCTGAACCAAGTTTCACGTGGCGCATTCAGAGGTTTATTTCTTGAATTACCGCTGGGTTGTGAATTGTGCTAAAAAAAAAAAGGTTACCTTATCTTCACTGAAAAGTGTTCCTAATATTCAGCTGACAAAGGTAAACTACATTTTCAATCAACAAAAAAACCTATCCAGTGATGAAATGTTTTCTGTGTTGACACAAATTTTTTGCGATGTCCTAACTGCCTGGATAATCACACGTCCGCTAATGACACTTCCGATTCACTAACTAATGACTCATTTGAACCGATTCACTTTATTGAACAGTTAAAACAACTGATCTGTCCAACACTGAACTCACGGGACATCTGAATCGGTGTATAACAAATGGGAACCACTTTACAATATGGTTCCATTTATTAAACTCTAGTTAACTACATTAATTAACATTAACTTTTAATAAACTGCACTTCTACAACATTAATTAATCTTTCTTAATGTTAATTTCACCATTTACTAGTAGCTTACTGTCACAGTCTTCGTCTGCACCCTTCTGTCTTATGCCGGGCGTACACCAAAGGATTTTCACAGTCCCAGACTAAAGACCGGCAGTCTTTAGGAATCTTACTGGAGTCTCGGCGCGCTCCCGTCGTCTCGATCGTTAAATGTGAGGTGATAATCTGCAGTCGGCGACCCGATTTATGCCAGTCTTTCTCTAGTCTTTCATATCAAACATGTTTGATATTATTGCAAGTCTTTAGTCTGAGACTAAAAACTGTGAACCCAAGTCTTTAGATGTGAGCCGATAATCTTATAAAGTCTTTTCTAAATCTTTTCAAAGGCTTCAGGTGTACAGAAAGCATTAGTCTTCACTACACTTCCCAGTATCCCCTGCCATCACCTGCACCTGCGCCTCATCACCCTCATCATCATCATCACCGTCACCTGTTGTCCTTGTCATTATCCGTGTATTTAAGTTCCCCTCTCACTCCTTTTCATTGCTGGTTATTGTTTGTGCACTAGCACACTGTTCTGTTCTGTGGACAGAACAGTGCCTGAACAGAACAGAACAGAACCTGCTTCCCTAAATAGGTGACAGAAGCCTTAACAAATTCACATTTTTTTAGGTTTAACGTTAAGGAAGCAGCTTCTAATCGGCGAAACACGTCATCTAAGGTCAGCATGTGTTCAGCCCATGTAGACGAATAAATAACTACATCGTCCAAGTAGATATTACAGTTAGGAACCTCGCCTAAAACTATGGACATTAAACGTTGAAACGTTGCGGGTGCGTTTCGCAGACCGAATGCCATACATTTGTACTGCAGAAAAGCATCTGGGGTTACGAATGCGGAGATCTTAGAAGCGCGCTCGGTTAAAGGCACCTGCCAATAACCTTTCAGAAGATCTAACTTGGTGATGTATTTCGCACCCCCAAGACTGTCAATGCAATCGTCCATCCGCGGTAACGGAAAAGCATCAGCCACAGTGACGGAATTTACCTTTCTAAAGTCAGTACAAAAGCGTAAAGACCCATCAGCCTTTGGTACCAGAACGCACGGCGAGCTCCATGGACTATTACTCGGAACAGCGAAACCATTCTGCGATAAATACTCAACCTCACTTTTCATTGCTTCTCTCTTACTTATTGGGCAACGGTAAGCATGTTGCTTGATGGGTAATGCACTACCGACCTCGATGTCATGCTGGATGACATTAGTAACGGGAGGAATGTCATTGAACAAAGTCGGGAAATTGTCTATCAGCTTCATACGTCCTCTCGCTGTTCAGGCGATAGATAGGATAGTTGATCGGGAAGTGAAGATAAAACCTTAGAGTTTTCAAAACATCCTCCTCTTAAAGCATCCATAGATACATTCAACCCATCGTCCGCAGTATCGGTAGGCAAAGCATAAGCTAGCAATGAAACACGCTCAGCATTTAATTGTGGGGTCACCGGTTCACAAACCAAATTCTCAGTGTTCTCTTTTGGTTCGACACGACAAAAATATGGTTTCAACATATTCACGTGACATAAACGAGTTTTTCGCCTCCGTTCTGGAGTGTGTAAGATATAATCAGTTTCATTCAACTTACTTTTTATCACGTAAGGACCAGAGAAACGTGCAGAGAGAGAAGATCCAGGAATAGGGAACAGCACTAGAACTTTCTCGCCTGGCAAAAACTTACGCACAACTGCTTTCCTATCAAAATGTTTTTTCATTTTCTTTTGTGACAGAGAAAGTGCTTCCTTTGCCACAGTACACGCATTGTGCAACCGTTCACGAGTATGTGATACAAAATCAAGGACGTTGGTCTTCGCAGACGAACCGTTACAGAGAAATTCCTCCTTTAACATTTTCAAAGGACCGCGGACATTATGTCCGAACACAAGCTCTGACAGGCTAAACCCAAGCGAGTCCTCTCGCGCCTCACGCACCGCAAATAAAACTAATGGAACTCCATCATCCCACTCATTCCCAGTCTCTATACAATACTTCCGCAGCACAGATTTTAATGTTTGGTGCCACCTCTCCAAAGCTCCTTGCGACTCAGGATGATAGGCACTTGATACCACATGAGACACCCCAAGAGCCTTTAACGAAGTACGGAAGACACGAGACACAAAATTTGAACCCTGATCGGTTTGGACAGTTTTCGGCAACCCAAAAGTTGTAAAAAATTTGGTTAAAGCTTTAGTTACCGTCTTAGCCGTTATGTTCCGTAACGGGATGGCCTCGGGAAAACGTGTAGCCACGCACATGATTGTCAACAAATATTGACAACCAGACTTAGCCCGAGGAAGTGGACCCACACAGTCAACTAGAACGCGCTCGAATGGTTCGCCAACTGCAGGAATAGGAAAGAGAGGAGCAGGCGGTACAACCTGATTAGGTTTTCCACTGACCTGACAAATATGACATGTCTTACAGTATGTCATGACATCAGATTTTAACCCTGGCCAAAAAAAATGCTGGAGCACCCGGTTATAGGTCTTAGTTATCCCTAGGTGTCCAGACCAAGGATGGTCATGAGCCAGACTTAAAACATGTGTTCGAAATTTCGAAGGCACCACAATTTGATGCACCGCATTCCAATCTTCCCTCTGCTCAGGATTTAACGATCTACTCCATTTACGCATGAGCACATTATCGTTCCAGTAAAACTGGTGGTTACGCAGCGACATTTTGTCATTTTCAACACTCGCACGACATTTTTCTAATGATAAATCATTTTGCTGAGCTTGGAGCAGAATTTCACGCGAGACAGACAAATCAGCGATAAAATCAAAGCCAACAGATGACCTTAAAGTCGTTTTAGACGAGTCTGGAGAATCGGGAAGAACATCAGTTTTCAAAATCTTTGAAAAGACAGAATCACAAAGAGTATTACTTTCCTGAATGTCATGTTTCGCCTGTGCTCGCGTCACAACAGCACTAAATACATTCGGCAAATTTTTACCAAGTGCATCAGCTTGCGAATCATTACACGGGACATCAATGACTTGCACTACCGGCATAACCTTACCTCCAGCTATGTCATTTCCCATGATAAAATCCACACCTTTCACCGGTAAAGAGGGACGAACTGCAACCTCAAAGCACCCAGATGCCAAATCAGAAGAAACGTATACACGATGAAGAGGAACAGGCACAAAACCCATTTCAATACCCTGCACAATCGCGCTGGTATTCAACGCCGAGTCAGCACAAAAACCCAAAACATCTGATAATATAAAAGACTGAGACCCTCCGGTGTCACGGAGAATTCTTACAGGTTTTCGGCTTTCGACCTTCTCATTTAACGACACAAATCCATCGAACACGAAAGGCTGAAAACAGCTATCAGGTGTCGCACGAGAAATTACGGATGGCGGGGACACAGTTTTCACTAAGACCGAACCTCGAGGCTGAAAAGATGAAGAATCTTGTCGCTCCTGTTTACGTTTTAAAGTACGACACTCAGCCATAATATGTCCCATCTTATGACAGTAACCGCACTCTCGATTAGACTTCGGACTGGTAGGAACCCATTTATTTCGCAAATCAGAAAGATTTTCATTTTCTTTTAATGAGGAACCCCCAGAGTCAGACGGACGCTTTAGAAACACAGTTTTGTGCATTAATGCATACTCGTCAGCTAACACAGCAGCCTGTTGTACAGTGCTGATTTTCTGTTCGTTTAAGTACAACGCAGTACGTTCTGGAACACAGTTTTTAAACTCTTCAATCAGCAAAAGTTCTCGCAAAGAATTATAGTCAGTTACCTTGCACGCTTTGATCCACCGATCAAATAAAATGCCCTTTTCGCGAACGAACTCGACATAAGCTTGAGACGTGCCTTTTTTCGTGGTACGAAATCGTTGTCGATAATGCTCAGGAACTAATTCATATGCTCGTAATATTGCAGTTTTCACAGCATCGTACTGCACGCTTTCCTCTAACGAGAGAGATGCACACACCTCTTGTGCCTTACCTGATAGTTTACATTGTAACATTAGTGCCCAAACCTCGTTTGCCCATCTTAAGGCAACAGCAACTCGTTCAAAAGCTTGAAAATACGCCTCAACTTCTCTCTCACGGAAGGGTGGGACGATAGAGATATTTTTAGCCACATCAAAATGTGTTGAAAACGGCGCTACAGACTCAGATCCAATATCAGACGGCACAAAATTAACACCCGAAATTGATGAACCAGCCGATGTCTCCGAGTTAACCTCCAACCTAGATGTTTTAACAACAGATTTTTTAGGTACCCCTGGAACCGCCTGCAACTCCAACTCCCACAGTCGCACTTTCGTATCAGCATCAATTCGGTACATTTCAATCTGACGCTTCAAATCATCTTGTCTCGCCTGAGCTTTGTCCTGACTCTCCAATTGTAACCGTGCTAAACGTAACTTCAAACGGGAATCTGCACGCAAACCCGATGATGACTCTGTGGACAGTGAAAGAGGTTCAAATTTAGGCATTGAAAAAGACGGACGTACCTCCGCACCAACCTCAATCACTGGCGTCACTGGAACACCACTCGACACACGTAAGGGCGAACTTCCTGCAGCTGGTGCCGCCAACTCCGCTGCTGCAGTAGGAACAGCATCCATAGAATGAAATACCCCCTTATTAATCAAGCAAGTCACTAAACAAGCTTTCAACTCTTCTTTACGCAGTGTTCTAGAGATAGAAATCTCATAATGTTGAGCAATAAGAAAAAAATCATTTTTCCGACATGTCTCTAAAACTTCAACACTAGGTTGATCTAAAAATTGTTTTAGCTCAAACGTTGCCATCTTTAAAGAAAAGAAAACGCAAAAGCAATCAGGATAATCCAACACCCTCTGGACCTACCTGCCTAACCATTAATCTAACTATACCCTACCTAGTCTTCAGAGGGTACCGATTAAGAGATCGCTCTCTCCCCCGGAATACCTCCAAAAACAACAAACTAAAATAATAAAGAAAAACAATAAACAGTAAACCGTCGTCAGGACTGGCGCTAAGCACAGCCCCGCTGGCTTACTCTTCCTAACCAGAGGATATGGATCACCTGAATCAAATTAGATCAATCAAATTACCACTACTCGGACACAAATCTCGGACGAGCCCCCATTTATGTTACGAACCCTGTTGTTAAAAATGCTCGTTTCATAAGGGTTCAGCAACATAAAAGGAAACGCAAGGCAAAGAGCAGTTTAAAGCATTTATTTTCAGACTAACAAATGACTGCACAAACTCACGTCTCTCAAGTTCTCTCTCTCCGCATGTAACACACATTTTCTCTACACTAACGTCAACATAGACATACCAAACACTAACAAATAAAACAAAGTAGTGGCACAATACAAAGAACACAGCTTGAGTTGATCAGCCGGCTGGACATCATGACGCGCACGGAGTTCACCACTGCGTGTCTCACCCTCCTGCACACTCCACTTATATGCTCAGCACGAGCCATCAGAGCAACGAACCACAGGTGCGCAGGGGAGGAGCCTACACTCAGAAAGAAACACCAATTAGAAGACGAGACAAATATACACACAAAAATACACAGGCAACACCCATAAGGCTGAGGCCGTAACAACACATAAACCAATAAAATCCTTCTGGTCATCATCACCTCGCTCACCAAGAAAACATCACCGTGCCGTTGATCGTGGTGTGCTGGCCGACTTAGCCAGGTCAGCTAGGGCAAATCCTGGCTGCAGCCCTGTCTCTGTCGGGCTGTTCAACATCCGCTCGCTCACGAACAAGGATCTCCTGATCTACGCTCTTTTGCAGGAAAACAAATTTGACTTCTTGTTTATGGCTGAAACTTGGCAGCAGCAGAATGAATACGTACAACTAAATGAGGCTGTACCACCTGAGTTCGTTTACACCTGTCAATCACTCGTGTCAGGTCGAGGAGGCGGGGTTGCAATCCTTTACAATGACAAATGGAAAGTGTCCCCTGTCAGCATCCCTACCTCCAAATCATTTGAATCCATAGTTCTGCAAATCAATGGGCCAGTCCATACCATATTAACCACTATCTATCGCCCACCCAAGTCTTGCAATAATACTTTTTTAACTGATTTTAATTCCTTTTTAACATCCATTTGCTCCATGGCCCCAATGTCATTATTCTGGGTGATTTTAATATTCATTTGGATAATAGTAGCAACACTCTCACAAAGGACTTCTCCTCAGCACTGGACAGCTTTGGACTACAACAGTATGTTGATTTTCCTACTCATAACAAAGGACACATCTTAGACCTCATCTGCTTCTCTGGTCTAACCCCTTTTAATTGCACTGCATCTAACTTGCCCATCTCTGACCATAAGTTAATTTCTTTTAATGTCAACTTACCACTACCCAAAACGAATCCACTCCGCTCTATCTTATTTCGAAATATCAGGAACATTGACCTAACTGCCCGCCCCACTGGAATTAACAATCTCACCTTAGAAACATCAGCCAACACTGATGATCTGGTCTCACAGTATAATGATGGACCACAAAATCTCTTCAATATTCATGCTCCTCTGAAAACCCGGACAGTGTCCTTTACTTATTCTGCCCCGTGGTACACACCGGCTCTACGTCAGCTAAAAGCAAAAGGACGCCGCCTGGAACGTCTCTACAAAAAATGCAAACTAATAATACACAAGGACATTTATGACAACTACATGCTCCTACAAGGATTCCCTCTCTGCAGCAAAAACCAAATACTACACTCATTTGATATCATCTGATGAAGGGAACACTAGGGCCCTGTTTTCCATAATTAATACAATTTCACGTCCCCCGAATAATCGTCCACCCCATCTGTATTCAATCTGTCAATGTGATAATTTTATATCATTTTTCAAAACCAAAATCGGCAATATTCATCAACAGCTACTCACCCCACATAATAGTGCACTTTATCCAACTACCTATGCCCCCCCCCCCCCCCACTACTTTATTATCTAGTTTCCTACTCCCAACTGTTACTGAAATATCTGTCCTTGTCCGGAAATCTAAGTCATCCACCTGCCAACTTGACCCTCTCCCTACCCACCTAGTTAAAATCTGCCTACCCTCCCTCTCCTCTTTTATAATTAACATTATCCACTCCTCTCTTATTTCTGCTCATGTTCCCTCCTCTCTCAAAACTGCTGCTATTACCCCTGTGCTGTAGAAACCTGGTGCAAATCCCAACGACCTAAATAATTTCAGACCAATCGCAAACCTGCCATTTATCTAAAAAATCTTAGAAAAAACTGTTGCTGCGCAGGTCCATAAACATCTCATCAACAATAACATCTATGAACAGTTTCAATCTGGTTTTCGGGCTCTCCACAGCATAGAAACAGCCCTAATCAAGGTCACCAATGACGTACTAATGGCTGCTGACTCAGGTCTTCTTACCATACTGTTACGACCCCTCTCAGATTTATCTAGGAGTTAGAGGAGCAACATTAAAGAAACATGGCAAAACTGTGCAAATAACAGTATGTGGCAAGAAACTTGGAGCGAACACCAACTGTCAATGAAAAAAAAAACATTTATTATATAAATAGGAAAAGAAAAAAAACCTATTAACAATGAAATGAATGCACAACAATATGGAGGCTGGAAGCCACCCACAAAATGTACAATTTACAATAAGGAAAACAAAAACAAATAATGAATAAGTAAGATTAAACTAAGCAAATTACCCACAAAGAAAAAGGGGACTCAAGCGACACCAAAAGAAAGAAAGAAACAAAAGGAAAAAATCCTAACTCATTTCAAAAACCTCTTACCTGGCTAATAAAAAAAAAAGAAAGAAAAGAATTATTTCTTCAGCGCCAAGCGCCGTATTCTTCCCTGTTCTAACTAACACAAACAAAACATACAATGGGTGGCGTTCACCTCTTACCTGGGGTTTCTATACACAGATTAATCTAGATGTTTCACAATGGAAGTAGTACGACATCTTCCCTATCCCCATTCCCTGGAGCAAAAGGTAAACAAAGAGCGCGAGCTCTACACAGGTCGGAAAACAAACGCTATCCAAAAATTACTCGAACAAAGTAATAAACCAAAACTTAAACACAAACTAGCATCAAGATGATCAAGATGGCGGCATGAATACATCGCGAGGCTCGCGGTCTCTCCAGATTCTGCAATTTTGCTTTATTTTTCTTGCTCATTTCGGGTCTGTTCGTGCAGAACAGTTGTGCCTTCACATCGTACACCCGATGCGAGCTTTTGGATATTGGTTCGCGAACTTCCAACAGTTTTATGGACAACCTTCGACTGCTTCCTGAGATCGCCAGAACACCCGAGGCTATGCACCCTGCCCGGCCGGGCGGAAGTGCCCGCAGGCGGCGTCGAGATCGTAAACAAAGGCGGGGGAAGCGCGGAGGACTAAGAGCTAAGCTAAAGCTAACACCACATAGGCTCTCTTTACCCAGCATTTTCCTTGCCAATGTACGGTCGCTGTTGAACAAAATGGACGAGATTCGACTCAACATCACATGCAACAAGAGACTTTTGAACTGTAATGTCCTAATCTTCACAGAAACATGGTTAAACAGCAGAATACCGGACAACGCTATTGAGCTAGCGGGACGCCATACATTCCGGGCGGATAGAACATTAGATGGCTCCGGTAAGACCAGAGGTGGGGGATTGTGCATTTTCATTAACAAAGCTTGGTGCACAAACTCTGCTATTGTTGGGAGACATTGTTCAGCTAACCTTGAGTTTCTCATGGTTAAATGTAGCCCGTTTTATCTACCGCGGGAGTTCACTTCCACTATTATCACTGCAGCCTATATTCCCCCGGATGCTGATGCCAAGTTTGCTATGAAAGAACTTCACGCAACCATCAGTAAACAACAGACCGTCCACCCGGAAGCTGCGTTTATTGTTGCGGGTGATTTTAATAATTCAAACTTAAAGTCAGTGCTACGGAAATTTCACCAGCATGTTTCCTGTCACACCAGAGGAAACAAAACTTTAGACCATGTTTACACAAGCATGGCTGGAGCTTACGTCGCGACACCCCTCCCCCACCTGGGACAGTCAGACCACCTTTCTTTGTTCCTCACGCCCAAGTATGAACCTCTCATCAATCGCGTGAAGCCATCAGTGAAGACCATCAAGGTGTGGCCTGCGGGGGCAGATTTCTCACTCCAGGAAAGGTTTCTACACACTGACTGGAGTATGTTTGCCTCTCAAGCCACCAGTGACTCTCACACGGACATTGACTGCTACACCTCCTCTGTACTGGATTATATTAATACCACCATTGACAGTGTTACAACCCAGAAGCAGATCACCACATACCCAAATCAGAAGCCATGGATGAACAGGGAAGTGCGACTCCTATTGAAGACATGCAACACTGCCTTCAGATCAGGAGATGCACAAGCCTATAGCACTTCCAGAGCAAATCTGAAAAGGGGCATCAAAGAGGCCAAGCACTGCTACAAGCTTAAGATAGAGGGACACTTTTCCAACGCTGACCCTCGACGCATGTGGCAGGGCATTCAGGCCTTCAGTGACTACAAACCCACTCACTCCACCTCCGCACCCACTGATGTCAACTTCCTGAACGAGCTAAATGACTTTTATGCTCGCTTTGAAAGAGACAACAGTGAAACTGCCACCAAGCTCAAATCCCCAGCAGACCACCCGCCAATCACACTCTCCTCCACAGATGTCTGCAAGGCACTGAGCAGGATCAGCGGGCACAAGGTTGCTGGACCAGACAACATCCCTGGACGCGTACTCAGGGCATGTGCGGAGCAGCTCGCTGGGGTTTTTACAGACATTTTCAACCTGTCTCTTGCCCAAGCAGCAGTACCAACATGCGTTAAATGCACTTCCATGGTGCCAGTGCCAAAACACTCCAGCCCGAAGTGCCTTAACGCCTACCGCCCTGTAGCACTCACACCCATCGTAATGAAGTTCTTTGAGCGGCTGGTCCTGGCACACCTAAAATACTCTCTACCATCCACATTGGATTCACATCAGTTTGCCTACCGTAGCAATAGGAGCACAGAGGATGCAGTTTCCATGGCACTGCACTCTGTGCTCACACATCTGGACAATAAGAACACCTATGCACGCATGCTGTTTGTTGACTTCAGTTCAGCATTCAACACTGTCATCCCAACGAAGCTAATAGCCAAACTTGGAGACCTGGTCATCAACACCTCCATGTGCAACTGGATTTTGGACTTTTTGACCAACAGACCCCAGAATGTTCGATCTGGCTCCACCTGCTCCACGTCCATTACACTCAACACTGTTGGACCACAGGGCTGTGTGCTAAGCCCGTTTCTCTACTCCCTCTTCACCTCCGACTGCAAGCCTGTGTACGGATCTAATTCCATCGTCAAGTTTGCGGATGACACTACGGTGATTGGTCTCATCAGCAACAACGAATAGACTGCCTATAGGGAGGAGATCAAGCACCTGGCCACATGGTGCACTGAAAATAACCAGCTCCTCAACACCACCAAAACGAAGGAGCTCATCGTGGACTTCAGAAAAGAGTCAAGAGGCACACACGACACCATCCACATCAATGTAATGGCTGTTGAGCGTGTCTCCAGTTTCAAGTTCTTGGGAATCCACATCTCGGCGGACATATCCTGGACAACCAACACCTCCTGCCTGTTCAGGAAGGCTCACCAGCGCCTTTTCTTCCTGAGGACACTGAGGAAGAATCAGCTTTCCTCGACTATCCTGGTAAACTTCTATCGCTGTGCAATAGAAAGCATCCTGACCAACTGTGCTACAGTGTGGTGTGGGAGCTGTTCTGTTGCAGAGCGCAAGGCACTGCAGCGGGTGGTGAAAACCGCCCAGCGCATCACTGGGACTCAACTACCTGCCATCAAGCACATCCAGAGGAAACGCTGTCTGCACCGAGCTCGCAGCATCCTTAAGGACTCCTCTCACCCAGCCCACAGACTGTTTTCTCTACTGCCCTCCGGCAGGCGTTTCAGGTGCCTCCGGACCAGGACCAGCAGACTAAAGAACAGCTTTTTCCCCAGAGCTGTCTCTTTACTGAACTCTAACCCTCACTGATCCCACTCCCCTCATATACTGATAATCTCTCCTCTCCCTCCTCACACCTAACTCCATTTTGTTATTGGTTATTTGTTATTTGCAATGCTATAATGTTAATTTGCACTGCTGACTATTATCATAGTAACAACTGTTTACATATGCATTTTGCACTACTCACCTGACTAGAATATCAATTTGCACTGCCGACTGTTTATTTACAGTACCAATTGTTTACATATACATTGCAATACCGTACTTTAACTGTAATATGCAATTACTTTCCATTGCACTTATACTCGGATAGCTTCTGTCCAACTTAATTTGCACTACTTTAAATACATTGTTATAATGCTCATTTAGCCTTACTTATTACATATATCTATCTGAAAATCCTGTTTATAGTAATAACCATCTGTTTATTATGCTCACATTCTGTATATTATCACATTCTATATATATCACATTAGTATACTAAGCTCACATTCTGTTTATAGTAATAGCCATCTGTATATATATTCATAGTACACATTCACCTGTAAACTCTGTTTATAGTAATAATCATCTGTATATTATGTTCATTGTACATATCTGTAAAAATTCTGTTTATAGTAATAGTCATCTGTATATTATATTCAGTACATATCTAGCTTTAAATTCTGTTCACAATAATAGTTATCTGTATATCATATTCATAGGACTAATCTATCTGGAAAATTCTGTTTATAATAGTATTCAACTCTATATTTATTCAGTACATATCCATGTACTGCACTTACGGAACCATTGTATATCCTGCACTTGCTGCTATTGCACTTCTGGTTAGACCCAAACTGCATTTCGTTGCCTTGTACCTGTACTTGTGTAATGACAATAAAGTTGAATCTAATCTAATCTAATCTAATCTAATAAGCAAATAATCAAATCAAACGAGTCCCAAACGAAAACAAAACACAATGACAGCAAAACCGGAACCAAAAACGGGACTCCCTTCCACTCTTCTCCAGCGGCATTTTAACTGGCAGCGAGAACATTACGGACAGCGGATAGGTTGACGTCACATCCCTCAATGATGACTGACAGTCTTCTGAGCCAATCAGCGAATGAGGAAGGACGGCCTAAGAAATCGATAGCAAGAAAGAGAGAGAGAGAGAGAGAGAGAGAGAGAGAGAGAGAGAGAGAGAGCAGGAAAACAAACACAAACTCCCACAAAATACCTACGCACGTAACACACCCACACTTAAGAACAAACTCGTTTGTGAACCAAACACAACAAACACTAAACTCTCGAAAGGGCGTCAGCCAACACATTTTCTGACCCCTTCTTATGTCGGATATCCAGATTGTAGTGCTGGGCAATAAGAGCCCAACGCATCAACCGTTGGTTGTGATTACACATCAAGAACACAAGCGGATTATGATCTGTATACACCACAATCGGAAGACTACTAGAACCGAGATACACCTCAAAGTGTTGTAGCGAAAGTAACAAAGCAAGAGCTTCATTTTCGATTGTTGAATAATTAAGCTGATGTCTATTAAACTTACGAGAATAATAACTGATAGGATGGTCGATGCCATTGGCATCCTCTTGAATATGGTATGACAGTATTGAACAACATCTCTCTTCAATCCTGGCCAAAAGAAATGACTCAATTCTGTTATATGTCTTGGTAACTCCTAAATGACCAGCAAGCTGGTGATCATGAGCTAGAAACAAGATATGTTGACGGTAAGAAATCGGAACCACAATTTGATAAACAACATTCCAATCTAAGTTCTCCTCCACATGAGAACACCACTTCCTCATCAGTAGACCGTTATCAATGAAGTAAGCAAATTTTCTGTCCTTACCGACATCCACAGATACAGCAGCCTTAAAAGTGTTAACTAGTGTTTAATCCTCCTTTTGTGCAATAATAATCTTCTCACGAGACACAGGTAACTTCAGTAACTCTGCATCAGACTCAACTACACCTTTGTTTCCTGTCTCTGAACTATTTTCCCTTTCCTGATTCACATCCGATAATGTGTCCCCAGTCAAAAGTGGAAACATGAACGAGCTAGACAAACCCACTACATCACCCACTCTGCGCGACTGAGCGCGTGTGACAGCGCAGGCTGGAAAAACTACAGAGTAAGTTTCAGCTAATCCTTCTAACTCACAGGACACCTTTGGTTCTTCAATGACTTCGATCACGGACATTACCTTCCCACCTGCCAAGTCATTTCCTCGGATGAAGTCAACACCCTTCACAGGAAGTGAAGGACAAACAGCAACTCTAACAAAACCAGTGCACAATTCACTCTGTAAGTGTACTTTAATGTAGTGGAAATTTCATACAACCCATCTCAATTCCCTGCACGATTACACTAGAACCACAGAAAGTATCACAAGACAGCTCTATTTTATCTACTAAAATAAACTATTGCATCGCACCAGTGTCTCTGAGTATTTTTATCTCTTTCTGATCTTCTGCCTTTCCGGACCGAGATATATACCCGTTTGACACAAAGGGCCGATAACTCTCATCAATTTTCTCCTCTGTATTCACCATAGCTCCCGATTTAAAATCTTGAACAAACCCCACGCCCTTTGGTTGATGCTGTGGCTTGCGCTTCAACTCCAAACAATCCGCAATCATGTGCCCTTTCTTGTGACAGTAAAAACATTCAAGCTCCTCTCTATTACTAGGAGGGCTAAATCTTGAACGTGACGATTGAAAGTGCGAGCTATCAACCTGCAACTTTTCAGGATGTGTAGAGCCAAATAAATTCTTGTGGGTTAAAACAAACTCATCTGCGAGTACAGCGGCATGTGACAGAGTAGTTACCTTCTGTTCATTAAGATATACTACAATGCGATCAGATAAGCATAATTTAAACTCCTCTAGTAACAGCAATTCTCTTAAAGCATCAAAATCACTCACTTTACTGGCGGTACACCATTTATCAAACAACACTCCTTTCTCCCTAGCAAATTCCGTGAATGTTTGCGTAGGACTCATTTTGTGTTCTCTAAAACGTTGCCTATAAGATTCCGGAACCAACTCATAAGCGTGCAAGATAGCGGTCTTCACAGACTCATATTTCAGACTCTCTTCCAATGACAACGCAGAACAAATTTCTTGCGCTTTACCAAATAGTCTACATTGCAAGAGCACAGACCAAACCTCCTTAGGCCAATGAAAAGAAGTTGCAATGCGTTCGAACGCACTGAAATAAGAGTCAACTTCTGTCTCTCTAAATTGTTAGAGAGAATGAAACACGCTCAGCATTTAATTGTGGGGTCACCGGTTCACAAACCAAATTCTCAGTGTTCTCTTTTGGTTCGACACGACAAAAATATGGTTTCAACATATTCACGTGACATAAACGAGTTTTTCGCCTCCGTTCTGGAGTGTGTAAGATATAATCAGTTTCATTCAACTTACTTTTTATCACGTAAGGACCAGAGAAACGTGCAGAGAGAGAAGATCCAGGAATAGGGAACAGCACTAGAACTTTCTCGCCTGGCAAAAACTTACGCACAACTGCTTTCCTATCAAAATGTTTTTTCATTTTCTTTTGTGACAGAGAAAGTGCTTCCTTTGCCACAGTACACGCATTGTGCAACCGTTCACGAGTATGTGATACAAAATCAAGGACGTTGGTCTTCGCAGACGAACCGTTACAGAGAAATTCCTCCTTTAACATTTTCAAAGGACCGCGGACATTATGTCCGAACACAAGCTCTGACAGGCTAAACCCAAGCGAGTCCTCTCGCGCCTCACGCACCGCAAATAAAACTAATGGAACTCCATCATCCCACTCATTCCCAGTCTCTATACAATACTTCCGCAGCACAGATTTTAATGTTTGGTGCCACCTCTCCAAAGCTCCTTGCGACTCAGGATGATAGGCACTTGATACCACATGAGACACCCCAAGAGCCTTTAACGAAGTACGGAAGACACGAGACACAAAATTTGAACCCTGATCGGTTTGGACAGTTTTCGGCAACCCAAAAGTTGTAAAAAATTTGGTTAAAGCTTTAGTTACCGTCTTAGCCGTTATGTTCCGTAACGGGATGGCCTCGGGAAAACGTGTAGCCACGCACATGATTGTCAACAAATATTGACAACCAGACTTAGCCCGAGGAAGTGGACCCACACAGTCAACTAGAACGCGCTCGAATGGTTCGCCAACTGCAGGAATAGGAAAGAGAGGAGCAGGCGGTACAACCTGATTAGGTTTTCCACTGACCTGACAAATATGACATGTCTTACAGTATGTCATGACATCAGATTTTAACCCTGGCCAAAAAAAATGCTGGAGCACCCGGTTATAGGTCTTAGTTATCCCTAGGTGTCCAGACCAAGGATGGTCATGAGCCAGACTTAAAACATGTGTTCGAAATTTCGAAGGCACCACAATTTGATGCACCGCATTCCAATCTTCCCTCTGCTCAGGATTTAACGATCTACTCCATTTACGCATGAGCACATTATCGTTCCAGTAAAACTGGTGGTTACGCAGCGACATTTTGTCATTTTCAACACTCGCACGACATTTTTCTAATGATAAATCATTTTGCTGAGCTTGGAGCAGAATTTCACGCGAGACAGACAAATCAGCGATAAAATCAAAGCCAACAGATGACCTTAAAGTCGTTTTAGACGAGTCTGGAGAATCGGGAAGAACATCAGTTTTCAAAATCTTTGAAAAGACAGAATCACAAAGAGTATTACTTTCCTGAATGTCATGTTTCGCCTGTGCTCGCGTCACAACAGCACTAAATACATTCGGCAAATTTTTACCAAGTGCATCAGCTTGCGAATCATTACACGGGACATCAATGACTTGCACTACCGGCATAACCTTACCTCCAGCTATGTCATTTCCCATGATAAAATCCACACCTTTCACCGGTAAAGAGGGACGAACTGCAACCTCAAAGCACCCAGATGCCAAATCAGAAGAAACGTATACACGATGAAGAGGAACAGGCACAAAACCCATTTCAATACCCTGCACAATCGCGCTGGTATTCAACGCCGAGTCAGCACAAAAACCCAAAACATCTGATAATATAAAAGACTGAGACCCTCCGGTGTCACGGAGAATTCTTACAGGTTTTCGGCTTTCGACCTTCTCATTTAACGACACAAATCCATCGAACACGAAAGGCTGAAAACAGCTATCAGGTGTCGCACGAGAAATTACGGATGGCGGGGACACAGTTTTCACTAAGACCGAACCTCGAGGCTGAAAAGATGAAGAATCTTGTCGCTCCTGTTTACGTTTTAAAGTACGACACTCAGCCATAATATGTCCCATCTTATGACAGTAACCGCACTCTCGATTAGACTTCGGACTGGTAGGAACCCATTTATTTCGCAAATCAGAAAGATTTTCATTTTCTTTTAATGAGGAACCCCCAGAGTCAGACGGACGCTTTAGAAACACAGTTTTGTGCATTAATGCATACTCGTCAGCTAACACAGCAGCCTGTTGTACAGTGCTGACTTTCTGTTCGTTTAAGTACAACGCAGTACGTTCTGGAACACAGTTTTTAAACTCTTCAATCAGCAAAAGTTCTCGCAAAGAATTATAGTCAGTTACCTTGCACGCTTTGATCCACCGATCAAATAAAATGCCCTTTTCGCGAACGAACTCGACATAAGCTTGAGACGTGCCTTTTTTCGTGGTACGAAATCGTTGTCGATAATGCTCAGGAACTAATTCATATGCTCGTAATATTGCAGTTTTCACAGCATCGTACTGCACGCTTTCCTCTAACGAGAGAGATGCACACACCTCTTGTGCCTTACCTGATAGTTTACATTGTAACATTAGTGCCCAAACCTCGTTTGCCCATCTTAAGGCAACAGCAACTCGTTCAAAAGCTTGAAAATACGCCTCAACTTCTCTCTCACGGAAGGGTGGGACGATAGAGATATTTTTAGCCACATCAAAATGTGTTGAAAACGGCGCTACAGACTCAGATCCAATATCAGACGGCACAAAATTAACACCCGAAATTGATGAACCAGCCGATGTCTCCGAGTTAACCTCCAACCTAGATGTTTTAACAACAGATTTTTTAGGTACCCCTGGAACCGCCTGCAACTCCAACTCCCACAGTCGCACTTTCGTATCAGCATCAATTCGGTACATTTCAATCTGACGCTTCAAATCATCTTGTCTCGCCTGAGCTTTGTCCTGACTCTCCAATTGTAACCGTGCTAAACGTAACTTCAAACGGGAATCTGCACGCAAACCCGATGATGACTCTGTGGACAGTGAAAGAGGTTCAAATTTAGGCATTGAAAAAGACGGACGTACCTCCGCACCAACCTCAATCACTGGCGTCACTGGAACACCACTCGACACACGTAAGGGCGAACTTCCTGCAGCTGGTGCCGCCAACTCCGCTGCTGCAGTAGGAACAGCATCCATAGAATGAAATACCCCCTTATTAATCAAGCAAGTCACTAAACAAGCTTTCAACTCTTCTTTACGCAGTGTTCTAGAGATAGAAATCTCATAATGTTGAGCAATAAGAAAAAAATCATTTTTCCGACATGTCTCTAAAACTTCAACACTAGGTTGATCTAAAAATTGTTTTAGCTCAAACGTTGCCATCTTTAAAGAAAAGAAAACGCAAAAGCAATCAGGATAATCCAACACCCTCTGGACCTACCTGCCTAACCATTAATCTAACTATACCCTACCTAGTCTTCAGAGGGTACCGATTAAGAGATCGCTCTCTCCCCCGGAATACCTCCAAAAACAACAAACTAAAATAATAAAGAAAAACAATAAACAGTAAACCGTCGTCAGGACTGGCGCTAAGCACAGCCCCGCTGGCTTACTCTTCCTAACCAGAGGATATGGATCACCTGAATCAAATTAGATCAATCAAATTACCACTACTCGGACACAAATCTCGGACGAGCCCCCATTTATGTTACGAACCCTGTTGTTAAAAATGCTCGTTTCATAAGGGTTCAGCAACATAAAAGGAAACGCAAGGCAAAGAGCAGTTTAAAGCATTTATTTTCAGACTAACAAATGACTGCACAAACTCACGTCTCTCAAGTTCTCTCTCTCCGCATGTAACACACATTTTCTCTACACTAACGTCAACATAGACATACCAAACACTAACAAATAAAACAAAGTAGTGGCACAATACAAAGAACACAGCTTGAGTTGATCAGCCGGCTGGACATCATGACGCGCACGGAGTTCACCGCTGCGTGTCTCACCCTCCTGCACACTCCACTTATATGCTCAGCACGAGCCATCAGAGCAACGAACCACAGGTGCGCAGGGGAGGAGCCTACACTCAGAAAGAAACACCAATTAGAAGACGAGACAAATATACACACAAAAATACACAGGCAACACCCATAAGGCTGAGGCCGTAACAACACATAAACCAATAAAATCCTTCTGGTCATCATCACCTCGCTCACCAAGAAAACATCACCGTGCCGTTGATCGTGGTGTGCTGGCCGACTTAGCCAGGTCAGCTAGGGCAAATCCTGGCTGCAGCCCTGTCTCTGTCGGGCTGTTCAACATCCGCTCGCTCACGAACAAGGATCTCCTGATCTACGCTCTTTTGCAGGAAAACAAATTTGACTTCTTGTTTATGGCTGAAACTTGGCAGCAGCAGAATGAATACGTACAACTAAATGAGGCTGTACCACCTGAGTTCGTTTACACCTGTCAATCACTCGTGTCAGGTCGAGGAGGCGGGGTTGCAATCCTTTACAATGACAAATGGAAAGTGTCCCCTGTCAGCATCCCTACCTCCAAATCATTTGAATCCATAGTTCTGCAAATCAATGGGCCAGTCCATACCATATTAACCACTATCTATCGCCCACCCAAGTCTTGCAATAATACTTTTTTAACTGATTTTAATTCCTTTTTAACATCCATTTGCTCCATGGCCCCAATGTCATTATTCTGGGTGATTTTAATATTCATTTGGATAATAGTAGCAACACTCTCACAAAGGACTTCTCCTCAGCACTGGACAGCTTTGGACTACAACAGTATGTTGATTTTCCTACTCATAACAAAGGACACATCTTAGACCTCATCTGCTTCTCTGGTCTAACCCCTTTTAATTGCACTGCATCTAACTTGCCCATCTCTGACCATAAGTTAATTTCTTTTAATGTCAACTTACCACTACCCAAAACGAATCCACTCCGCTCTATCTTATTTCGAAATATCAGGAACATTGACCTAACTGCCCGCCCCACTGGAATTAACAATCTCACCTTAGAAACATCAGCCAACACTGATGATCTGGTCTCACAGTATAATGATGGACCACAAAATCTCTTCAATATTCATGCTCCTCTGAAAACCCGGACAGTGTCCTTTACTTATTCTGCCCCGTGGTACACACCGGCTCTACGTCAGCTAAAAGCAAAAGGACGCCGCCTGGAACGTCTCTACAAAAAATGCAAACTAATAATACACAAGGACATTTATGACAACTACATGCTCCTACAAGGATTCCCTCTCTGCAGCAAAAACCAAATACTACACTCATTTGATATCATCTGATGAAGGGAACACTAGGGCCCTGTTTTCCATAATTAATACAATTTCACGTCCCCCGAATAATCGTCCACCCCATCTGTATTCAATCTGTCAATGTGATAATTTTATATCATTTTTCAAAACCAAAATCGGCAATATTCATCAACAGCTACTCACCCCACATAATAGTGCACTTTATCCAACTACCTATGCCCCCCCCCCCCCCCCCACTACTTTATTATCTAGTTTCCTACTCCCAACTGTTACTGAAATATCTGTCCTTGTCCGGAAATCTAAGTCATCCACCTGCCAACTTGACCCTCTCCCTACCCACCTAGTTAAAATCTGCCTACCCTCCCTCTCCTCTTTTATAATTAACATTATCCACTCCTCTCTTATTTCTGCTCATGTTCCCTCCTCTCTCAAAACTGCTGCTATTACCCCTGTGCTGTAGAAACCTGGTGCAAATCCCAACGACCTAAATAATTTCAGACCAATCGCAAACCTGCCATTTATCTAAAAAATCTTAGAAAAAACTGTTGCTGCGCAGGTCCATAAACATCTCATCAACAATAACATCTATGAACAGTTTCAATCTGGTTTTCGGGCTCTCCACAGCATAGAAACAGCCCTAATCAAGGTCACCAATGACGTACTAATGGCTGCTGACTCAGGTCTTCTTACCATACTGTTACGACCCCTCTCAGATTTATCTAGGAGTTAGAGGAGCAACATTAAAGAAACATGGCAAAACTGTGCAAATAACAGTATGTGGCAAGAAACTTGGAGCGAACACCAACTGTCAATGAAAAAAAAAACATTTATTATATAAATAGGAAAAGAAAAAAAACCTATTAACAATGAAATGAATGCACAACAATATGGAGGCTGGAAGCCACCCACAAAATGTACAATTTACAATAAGGAAAACAAAAACAAATAATGAATAAGTAAGATTAAACTAAGCAAATTACCCACAAAGAAAAAGGGGACTCAAGCGACACCAAAAGAAAGAAAGAAACAAAAGGAAAAAATCCTAACTCATTTCAAAAACCTCTTACCTGGCTAATAAAAAAAAAAGAAAGAAAAGAATTATTTCTTCAGCGCCAAGCGCCGTATTCTTCCCTGTTCTAACTAACACAAACAAAACATACAATGGGTGGCGTTCACCTCTTACCTGGGGTTTCTATACACAGATTAATCTAGATGTTTCACAATGGAAGTAGTACGACATCTTCCCTATCCCCATTCCCTGGAGCAAAAGGTAAACAAAGAGCGCGAGCTCTACACAGGTCGGAAAACAAACGCTATCCAAAAATTACTCGAACAAAGTAATAAACCAAAACTTAAACACAAACTAGCATCAAGATGATCAAGATGGCGGCATGAATACATCGCGAGGCTCGCGGTCTCTCCAGATTCTGCAATTTTGCTTTATTTTTCTTGCTCATTTCGGGTCTGTTCGTGCAGAACAGTTGTGCCTTCACATCGTACACCCGATGCGAGCTTTTGGATATTGGTTCGCGAACTTCCAACAGTTTTATGGACAACCTTCGACTGCTTCCTGAGATCGCCAGAACACCCGAGGCTATGCACCCTGCCCGGCCGGGCGGAAGTGCCCGCAGGCGGCGTCGAGATCGTAAACAAAGGCGGGGGAAGCGCGGAGGACTAAGAGCTAAGCTAAAGCTAACACCACATAGGCTCTCTTTACCCAGCATTTTCCTTGCCAATGTACGGTCGCTGTTGAACAAAATGGACGAGATTCGACTCAACATCACATGCAACAAGAGACTTTTGAACTGTAATGTCCTAATCTTCACAGAAACATGGTTAAACAGCAGAATACCGGACAACGCTATTGAGCTAGCGGGACGCCATACATTCCGGGCGGATAGAACATTAGATGGCTCCGGTAAGACCAGAGGTGGGGGATTGTGCATTTTCATTAACAAAGCTTGGTGCACAAACTCTGCTATTGTTGGGAGACATTGTTCAGCTAACCTTGAGTTTCTCATGGTTAAATGTAGCCCGTTTTATCTACCGCGGGAGTTCACTTCCACTATTATCACTGCAGCCTATATTCCCCCGGATGCTGATGCCAAGTTTGCTATGAAAGAACTTCACGCAACCATCAGTAAACAACAGACCGTCCACCCGGAAGCTGCGTTTATTGTTGCGGGTGATTTTAATAATTCAAACTTAAAGTCAGTGCTACGGAAATTTCACCAGCATGTTTCCTGTCACACCAGAGGAAACAAAACTTTAGACCATGTTTACACAAGCATGGCTGGAGCTTACGTCGCGACACCCCTCCCCCACCTGGGACAGTCAGACCACCTTTCTTTGTTCCTCACGCCCAAGTATGAACCTCTCATCAATCGCGTGAAGCCATCAGTGAAGACCATCAAGGTGTGGCCTGCGGGGGCAGATTTCTCACTCCAGGAAAGGTTTCTACACACTGACTGGAGTATGTTTGCCTCTCAAGCCACCAGTGACTCTCACACGGACATTGACTGCTACACCTCCTCTGTACTGGATTATATTAATACCACCATTGACAGTGTTACAACCCAGAAGCAGATCACCACATACCCAAATCAGAAGCCATGGATGAACAGGGAAGTGCGACTCCTATTGAAGACATGCAACACTGCCTTCAGATCAGGAGATGCACAAGCCTATAGCACTTCCAGAGCAAATCTGAAAAGGGGCATCAAAGAGGCCAAGCACTGCTACAAGCTTAAGATAGAGGGACACTTTTCCAACGCTGACCCTCGACGCATGTGGCAGGGCATTCAGGCCTTCAGTGACTACAAACCCACTCACTCCACCTCCGCACCCACTGATGTCAACTTCCTGAACGAGCTAAATGACTTTTATGCTCGCTTTGAAAGAGACAACAGTGAAACTGCCACCAAGCTCAAATCCCCAGCAGACCACCCGCCAATCACACTCTCCTCCACAGATGTCTGCAAGGCACTGAGCAGGATCAGCGGGCACAAGGTTGCTGGACCAGACAACATCCCTGGACGCGTACTCAGGGCATGTGCGGAGCAGCTCGCTGGGGTTTTTACAGACATTTTCAACCTGTCTCTTGCCCAAGCAGCAGTACCAACATGCGTTAAATGCACTTCCATGGTGCCAGTGCCAAAACACTCCAGCCCGAAGTGCCTTAACGCCTACCGCCCTGTAGCACTCACACCCATCGTAATGAAGTTCTTTGAGCGGCTGGTCCTGGCACACCTAAAATACTCTCTACCATCCACATTGGATTCACATCAGTTTGCCTACCGTAGCAATAGGAGCACAGAGGATGCAGTTTCCATGGCACTGCACTCTGTGCTCACACATCTGGACAATAAGAACACCTATGCACGCATGCTGTTTGTTGACTTCAGTTCAGCATTCAACACTGTCATCCCAACGAAGCTAATAGCCAAACTTGGAGACCTGGTCATCAACACCTCCATGTGCAACTGGATTTTGGACTTTTTGACCAACAGACCCCAGAATGTTCGATCTGGCTCCACCTGCTCCACGTCCATTACACTCAACACTGTTGGACCACAGGGCTGTGTGCTAAGCCCGTTTCTCTACTCCCTCTTCACCTCCGACTGCAAGCCTGTGTACGGATCTAATTCCATCGTCAAGTTTGCGGATGACACTACGGTGATTGGTCTCATCAGCAACAACGAATAGACTGCCTATAGGGAGGAGATCAAGCACCTGGCCACATGGTGCACTGAAAATAACCAGCTCCTCAACACCACCAAAACGAAGGAGCTCATCGTGGACTTCAGAAAAGAGTCAAGAGGCACACACGACACCATCCACATCAATGTAATGGCTGTTGAGCGTGTCTCCAGTTTCAAGTTCTTGGGAATCCACATCTCGGCGGACATATCCTGGACAACCAACACCTCCTGCCTGTTCAGGAAGGCTCACCAGCGCCTTTTCTTCCTGAGGACACTGAGGAAGAATCAGCTTTCCTCGACTATCCTGGTAAACTTCTATCGCTGTGCAATAGAAAGCATCCTGACCAACTGTGCTACAGTGTGGTGTGGGAGCTGTTCTGTTGCAGAGCGCAAGGCACTGCAGCGGGTGGTGAAAACCGCCCAGCGCATCACTGGGACTCAACTACCTGCCATCAAGCACATCCAGAGGAAACGCTGTCTGCACCGAGCTCGCAGCATCCTTAAGGACTCCTCTCACCCAGCCCACAGACTGTTTTCTCTACTGCCCTCCGGCAGGCGTTTCAGGTGCCTCCGGACCAGGACCAGCAGACTAAAGAACAGCTTTTTCCCCAGAGCTGTCTCTTTACTGAACTCTAACCCTCACTGATCCCACTCCCCTCATATACTGATAATCTCTCCTCTCCCTCCTCACACCTAACTCCATTTTGTTATTGGTTATTTGTTATTTGCAATGCTATAATGTTAATTTGCACTGCTGACTATTATCATAGTAACAACTGTTTACATATGCATTTTGCACTACTCACCTGACTAGAATATCAATTTGCACTGCCGACTGTTTATTTACAGTACCAATTGTTTACATATACATTGCAATACCGTACTTTAACTGTAATATGCAATTACTTTCCATTGCACTTATACTCGGATAGCTTCTGTCCAACTTAATTTGCACTACTTTAAATACATTGTTATAATGCTCATTTAGCCTTACTTATTACATATATCTATCTGAAAATCCTGTTTATAGTAATAACCATCTGTTTATTATGCTCACATTCTGTATATTATCACATTCTATATATATCACATTAGTATACTAAGCTCACATTCTGTTTATAGTAATAGCCATCTGTATATATATTCATAGTACACATTCACCTGTAAACTCTGTTTATAGTAATAATCATCTGTATATTATGTTCATTGTACATATCTGTAAAAATTCTGTTTATAGTAATAGTCATCTGTATATTATATTCAGTACATATCTAGCTTTAAATTCTGTTCACAATAATAGTTATCTGTATATCATATTCATAGGACTAATCTATCTGGAAAATTCTGTTTATAATAGTATTCAACTCTATATTTATTCAGTACATATCCATGTACTGCACTTACGGAACCATTGTATATCCTGCACTTGCTGCTATTGCACTTCTGGTTAGACCCAAACTGCATTTCGTTGCCTTGTACCTGTACTTGTGTAATGACAATAAAGTTGAATCTAATCTAATCTAATCTAATCTAATAAGCAAATAATCAAATCAAACGAGTCCCAAACGAAAACAAAACACAATGACAGCAAAACCGGAACCAAAAACGGGACTCCCTTCCACTCTTCTCCAGCGGCATTTTAACTGGCAGCGAGAACATTACGGACAGCGGATAGGTTGACGTCACATCCCTCAATGATGACTGACAGTCTTCTGAGCCAATCAGCGAATGAGGAAGGACGGCCTAAGAAATCGATAGCAAGAAAGAGAGAGAGAGAGAGAGAGAGAGAGAGAGAGAGAGAGCAGGAAAACAAACACAAACTCCCACAAAATACCTACGCACGTAACACACCCACACTTAAGAACAAACTCGTTTGTGAACCAAACACAACAAACACTAAACTCTCGAAAGGGCGTCAGCCAACACATTTTCTGACCCCTTCTTATGTCGGATATCCAGATTGTAGTGCTGGGCAATAAGAGCCCAACGCATCAACCGTTGGTTGTGATTACACATCAAGAACACAAGCGGATTATGATCTGTATACACCACAATCGGAAGACTACTAGAACCGAGATACACCTCAAAGTGTTGTAGCGAAAGTAACAAAGCAAGAGCTTCATTTTCGATTGTTGAATAATTAAGCTGATGTCTATTAAACTTACGAGAATAATAACTGATAGGATGGTCGATGCCATTGGCATCCTCTTGAATATGGTATGACAGTATTGAACAACATCTCTCTTCAATCCTGGCCAAAAGAAATGACTCAATTCTGTTATATGTCTTGGTAACTCCTAAATGACCAGCAAGCTGGTGATCATGAGCTAGAAACAAGATATGTTGACGGTAAGAAATCGGAACCACAATTTGATAAACAACATTCCAATCTAAGTTCTCCTCCACATGAGAACACCACTTCCTCATCAGTAGACCGTTATCAATGAAGTAAGCAAATTTTCTGTCCTTACCGACATCCACAGATACAGCAGCCTTAAAAGTGTTAACTAGTGTTTAATCCTCCTTTTGTGCAATAATAATCTTCTCACGAGACACAGGTAACTTCAGTAACTCTGCATCAGACTCAACTACACCTTTGTTTCCTGTCTCTGAACTATTTTCCCTTTCCTGATTCACATCCGATAATGTGTCCCCAGTCAAAAGTGGAAACATGAACGAGCTAGACAAACCCACTACATCACCCACTCTGCGCGACTGAGCGCGTGTGACAGCGCAGGCTGGAAAAACTACAGAGTAAGTTTCAGCTAATCCTTCTAACTCACAGGACACCTTTGGTTCTTCAATGACTTCGATCACGGACATTACCTTCCCACCTGCCAAGTCATTTCCTCGGATGAAGTCAACACCCTTCACAGGAAGTGAAGGACAAACAGCAACTCTAACAAAACCAGTGCACAATTCACTCTGTAAGTGTACTTTAATGTAGTGGAAATTTCATACAACCCATCTCAATTCCCTGCACGATTACACTAGAACCACAGAAAGTATCACAAGACAGCTCTATTTTATCTACTAAAATAAACTATTGCATCGCACCAGTGTCTCTGAGTATTTTTATCTCTTTCTGATCTTCTGCCTTTCCGGACCGAGATATATACCCGTTTGACACAAAGGGCCGATAACTCTCATCAATTTTCTCCTCTGTATTCACCATAGCTCCCGATTTAAAATCTTGAACAAACCCCACGCCCTTTGGTTGATGCTGTGGCTTGCGCTTCAACTCCAAACAATCCGCAATCATGTGCCCTTTCTTGTGACAGTAAAAACATTCAAGCTCCTCTCTATTACTAGGAGGGCTAAATCTTGAACGTGACGATTGAAAGTGCGAGCTATCAACCTGCAACTTTTCAGGATGTGTAGAGCCAAATAAATTCTTGTGGGTTAAAACAAACTCATCTGCGAGTACAGCGGCATGTGACAGAGTAGTTACCTTCTGTTCATTAAGATATACTACAATGCGATCAGATAAGCATAATTTAAACTCCTCTAGTAACAGCAATTCTCTTAAAGCATCAAAATCACTCACTTTACTGGCGGTACACCATTTATCAAACAACACTCCTTTCTCCCTAGCAAATTCCGTGAATGTTTGCGTAGGACTCATTTTGTGTTCTCTAAAACGTTGCCTATAAGATTCCGGAACCAACTCATAAGCGTGCAAGATAGCGGTCTTCACAGACTCATATTTCAGACTCTCTTCCAATGACAACGCAGAACAAATTTCTTGCGCTTTACCAAATAGTCTACATTGCAAGAGCACAGACCAAACCTCCTTAGGCCAATGAAAAGAAGTTGCAATGCGTTCGAACGCACTGAAATAAGAGTCAACTTCTGTCTCTCTAAATTGAGGAACGAGTGCAATGTGTTTCCTCACGTCAAAGGTATCTGGGCTGGAACCAACACGCGGCGAAGGAGAAAAAACTGAGGCGGTGTTCAACTTTACAGCTGAGTTAGCAGTAACTCTTGATGCCTCCAGCTCAAGTTCCCTCAGTTTCACCTGTGTCTCTGCTTCGATTTCCAACCTGCGTATCTCCAGCTGCAAGTTCAAGTTAGCTTGGCGCCCCTGGGCTTTCTCTTGCGCTTCATAGCGTAAACAGGCAAGCCGGACTTTCAGTCGCGGACTTTCTGGTGACTCAACAGAATTGGGTGAAAACGGCTCAAACGGTGGTAAGCCGGCCTTGGCTTTGGCCTCCGCCTCCGCGTCAGCAACAGCTCCACCACTCTGCTTGTCCTTCTCCCCAGAACGGAATTGCGCCAGAGCCACCTCATCCACGTTAACATTTCTGCCTGTGTCAAAATCCCCTACGTTTGACATGGGCAACACCTGCAACTCATTCAACTGCCAGATCAGAGTTTGTTTTACTTCTTCCTTACGAGACTGTTTACTCACCATAATCTGGAAATGGTCTGCGATCTGCAACAAATCCTGCTTCCTGCACAGATTAAGCTGCTCTACAGATGGATTAACAACAAAATCTTTTGTTTAGAACATTAAAGAAACATGGCAAAACTGTGGAAATAACAGTATGTGGCAAGAAACTTGGAGCGAACACCAACTGTCAATGAAAAAAAAAACATTTATTATATAAATAGGAAAAGAAAAAAAACCTATTAACAATGAAATGAATGCACAACAATATGGAGGCTGGAAGCCACCCACAAAATGTACAATTTACAATAAGGAAAACAAAAACAAATAATGAATAAGCAACTAAGCAAATTACCCAAAAAGAAAAAGGGGACTCAAGTGACGCCAAAAGAAAGAAAGAAACAAAAGGAAACAATCCTAACTCATTTCAAAAACCTCTTACCTGGCTAATAAAAAAATTAAAAAATAAAGAAAATAATTATTTGTTCAGCGCCAAGCGCCATATTCTTCCCTATTCTAACTAACACAAACAAAACATACAATGGGTGGCGTTCACCTCTTACCTGGGGTTTCCATACCCTCAGCTAAGGAGACAGCGGTTACGATCGTAGATCACGTCTTTCGGTTACATGGCCTCCCGCTAGACGTGGTTTCCGACAGGGGACCTCAGTTTGTGTCCAAATTTTGGCGAGAATTTTGTAGATTACTGGGGGCGACGGTTAGTCTGTCTTCTGGGTTTCATCCCCAGAGCAATGGTCAAACTGAGAGAGCCAACCAAGATTTGGAGAGAACGTTGCGATGTTTGGTTTCCAAGAATCCTTCCTCATGGAGCCAACAACTGTCTATGGTGGAGTACGCACACAACACGTTGCCAGTGTCAGCTACGGGTCTATCTCCGTTTGAGTGTAGTGTAGGTTACCAGCCACCTGTCTTTCCCAGTCTGGAATCCGAGGTTGCGGTTCCCTCCGCCCACGCCTTTGTCCAGAGGTGTCACCGCACCTGGACTAGAGCCCGTGAGACTCTACTCAAGGTGGGGGCGCGCACCAAGGCCAAGGCCGATCGCCACAGGTCAAGGCCTCCCGTATACGTCGTTGGTCAAAAAGTGTGGCTTTCAACTAAGAACATTCCTCTTCGCACCGTCTCTAATAAACTTGCACCCAAATTTATTGGCCCGTTTACTGTCACCAAGATAATTAGTCCGGTGGCAGTCCGCCTCAAATTACCTGCCGCGTACAGGAGGGTTCATTCCGTGTTCCATGTATCCAAAATCAAACCCGTATTTCATTCCCACATTAATCCGCCTGTCCCGGTTCCTCCCCCACCGCGACTCGTAGATGGGGAAACCACATATTCGGTCAACCGTATTCTGGACTCTAGGCGGAGGGGACGCGGATTTCAGTACTTGGTGGACTGGGAAGGTTACGGTCCGGAGGAGAGAAGTTGGGTTCCTGCTAGAGACATCCTGGATCACTCCCTTATCGATGATTACAATCGACAGGTAAGGGGGCCTGGGAACGCCAGGAGGCGTTCTTAGGAGGAGGGGTACTGTCACGGTAGACGGATTCACTGGTTCCTTCTTGTCTTGTGTTTATGTTGTTGTATGAGTGCACGTGTGCTAGAGGCGTGTGTAAGAGGCGTGTCTGTATGTCATTACCTGATCCGCTCCAGCTGCCCATCATCACTTCACCAGCTGCAGTCAATCTCACCATGCTATTTATACTCACTGCTGTTCTCTCATCTTTGTCAGATCGTTGTTTGATGTTTCCCTGTCTGGTCTTCTGGTTCGTGTCCTGCCTGGTGTTCCTGTTCGTCGTCTTCCTTGTGGATTTTGTCGTCTCACCGTCTGTCTGCACTTCACCGGATTTGACCATCGAAGTCCCTGCGTCACCATTCCACCAACCGACTTACTGTTCTGGACTTTGTTACTTTCCCAAATAAATTGTTTAACTCGCGTTTGCTTCCTGTCGTCAGTTACTATGACAGAGGCTGAGTGAGAATCCATGTGTGGAAGTTTATTAAAGACAGTTTCCACAAACAAATACGATAAGGCAGGCAGAGGGTCAAAACCAAGGTAGCAGTCAGATCTTTCAACATACAAAGGGGAATTCCAACAGGCAAGAGTGAGTAGGCAGGCAAAAGGTCCAAGCAAAAACATCAGTCCGATCAGGAACCCGAAACAAAGAGGATAATCCAGAAAATCAAAAAACAGGTAACCAGGTAGAATCATACACAGTAGACAAGCAGGATCAACAGGAAATAACGCTCGGTAAGGCATGTAAACTGGCAATACTTCGCAATGAGTATAAGAATGGTCTCTGTTTAAATAGCAGTCAAACAGGAAATGAGAGCAGAAGAAGCAGAGGGAGTTGAACACAGTCCGTACTCGGGAGAGGGCTCCCTCTTTTGGTTTGGCATTACAATTAGAATAGTCCATAAATTTTATTACTGAATGAAAAGACATAGAGGAGAGAGAAAGAGAGATAGAGCGAGAGGTTTATTAAAGTGATGGAGCTCCTCATGTTTATCAGTCTCAGAATGTAAAAAAAAATGCACAGCTGGCTCACTTTATTAGGACTAGAGTACGTAGCATCAGGGCCGGCCCAGTTTTTAAAAAAATACCATATATCCCCCTCAAAACTGCACAACTGTAGAGTAAAACATTAATTAATAAAGTGATAGTGAATGCGTCTAAAAAAACTGATGTGATTGTTACAAATCACACTGTCTGGGGCCTCTGGAGAACTTAGAACAATTGTTAGCTCAAAGTTTAAGGTAAAATAACTGCCATTAAATTATATATCTTACTACTATGCAATTAGATAAACTGTTCATTCATTACATTACCTGTCTTTATCCCCTTTTATCCTCTTCTCTTCCGTTTGGCACTGTATCTATTGCAGACTGTAATGCTAATATAAAATATGTCATGTAAATTTGGCCATCCGTCACAATCAGGTAACTTTCACCATGTCTAGACCTGTGTCTACATTGACCCTAGTCTACATTGGATGCAGCGAGGGGCGACGCTACACAACAAATTACCAACAGTAAACTGATCGCGCGCGCTCTGTTTCTGACGCACTTCCAGCACTCGCTGGGCGGGGGAAGATTGATGCGCCGGACCGGAGTCGGGGGACTTAGTTACGTTTTTGTGGAGTTTTTTTGCTTTATTTTGTAGTATTTTGAATTACTGTTTTTAAAATAGTATTAGTAAAAAAAAAATCTAAAAAAAAATTCACTCGTTCACTCATTTTGGCGCCCCTATTGAGTGGCGCCCCTAGCATTTGCCTATTCCGCCTATGCCACGGGCCGGCCCTGCGTGGCAGCGCACCTTTTTTTGCTCTTTACACAGTCACTACTAGAAAATAGCACAATATTGTTGGTGCTAAACGATGACAAAATCTTGGACTAATTAAACAGAGCTCTCTGTAGGCTGTGTGTGTGTGTGTGTGTGTGTGTGTGTGTGTGTGTGTGTGTGTGTGTGTGTGTGTGTGTGTGTGTGTGTGTGTGTGTGTGTGTGTGTGTGTGTGTGTGTGTCACAGAGGCCTCCGAGCTGATTTCACTCCTGTATGTAAATCTTGTACATTTTATATTTTATTTTTTTCTTCTTAAATTCTAATGTGTTCAAAATGGTTTCCTATTCCCTATATATGCCTGCACTATGCCCTGAATAAGTGGTGTCTGCCATTTTGTCAGAATACTCTGTGTACTGTATAATTGTTAACACTTTTATACCCATCATGTTCTGTGATTTTTTTTAGTACAGACCTGATGCATACTTGCTGACGCTGTATATCATTAATGCAATGAAGACTAAAGACATGCACTGCAAGTTCCTTTATTCCTGCAATCTATTTTTCTGCCTGTTTTTTTATGTTTACTGAAATATAAATATGTAAAATTATACACAATACCTGAATTTTAGCAATAACTAATGCCAGCTTGTTTTTCTTTCTTCACTAATATTTGTATATTAAATGATCATGTGCACACAATTTGATTTAAATATTACGTTCAACACTGATAATTTCTTGAGGAACAGATGAGGCTTGTACATCCATCTGATGACCGTTGTAATTTGAAATCTGTTTGTGAAGTAATTTTTTGCTCATGGGCACAATCTGAACAATAAAAATTATAAAAAAAGATCTCATGACGATGCTGATTGACTGATGAAAAACTGATGACAAATACACACATCACAAACTGGAAAAATATAAGACCATACACACTTTAAGAACCCCCTTAAAGAATATTAGCAAATGTTGCAATAAAAAGGATTCTATTATTTCAGAATACACATTGTCCATTGAATGTCCGTCAATGGATAAGGATGCATTTTGCTGCCAAATGGTGTAATTACATCAGGCTAGCTAAACCTTGACCCCTTGGTTAATATTGTTATTGCCTCTTTAGGAAAGATGTTTTAGGTACAACACTAAACACTGAAAGAGGGTTTTTTTTCTAGAAATTGAATATAATTACAATTATTCAGCTATTGTTTTCCTCCTCTACATTTTTTTTCTTTTTGAATTAAATTCGAAACTCCATTCTAAATCTTTCTGGCCCAATTTAATCACAGCTCATATCACTCCGGTCTGGTAAATACACACAAAGAACACAGCGGATGAATGTTGGTATGTGCTCATGTGCAGCTGGTGAGAACTGAAAATGTAAGAGATGGAAGAAGAGCTGATGTCATCGCATCGAGAGCTTTCGTGGCTCCGCAGCGCCCCCTTCTGACCTGTAACAAGTGCCTTATGACCATGAAGAACAAGTGATTTGATTCAGCACAGTCTGACAGTCTGGCCACTTTCTGGACTGTTCCTGCTGGAGGAATGATCTGCCCAACTCAACCAGAGCGGCTGAGTCCGAAGCCATTCTCAAGAAACTGCTGAAGACACATCTTTTTCTTCACCACTTGATCCAGTAATACTAACACTTTATCTTCTATTCTATATCTATTATCTTTATTTTTTTTTAAAAAGTACACATACTGTGTTAGATTAAATTGGGAAGGGTCATAGCTCTTTCATATTGTTGTCCTATTGTTAGTTTAACTGCTTCTATTGTTCTCATTTGTAAGTCGCTTTGGATAAAAGCGTCTGCTAAATGAATAAATGTAAATGTAAATGACAGAGACAATGTAGCAGAGAAACTGTGGACACTGAAAATTTTAGGACCAAATATTAATTAGAAGGAGACAACACAGTTCACAATAATGTTACTTGTATTTTAGCAATATTGCTACAAGGCTAATTGTCTGGAGGGGTGCAGATACAGTAAAATACAACAATGAGCTTTAAGAAAAGTTTATTTTCATAACAGTACTGTAAAGTAGATAAGAAAAGATAAGAAACGTTCTAGAAAAGAAAAGTACCAGATAATTGAATGAGAACTCGGTATGCAACAAAATACAATATACTGTCAAATATCAATAAAATAAAATAAAATAAAACACAATAAAATATCAATAATTTTTTTTTATCAGCATCCACAGCATCCCTGGCACTCTCAGCTGAAATGCATTGCAGTACTAGCAATGCCCATGTTTACTGAATTAGAGCAGTTTCAACTCTGACAAAAGACATTTTGAAAAGACTTTTGGTCAACCTTAGATTTAAGTGCTGCCTTTGATACTGTGTGTGGCGAGAAGGACGAGGCCGGGGGACATGAGTGTTAATGAGCAATACCTGTGAGACGCACCGGTCTCGCATCTCTCACGGAGGAGCGGAAGTATAAAAGAGGAGTGACGACTGTGAAGATCGAGAGAGGAACAGGCCTAATTTTATGTTGTGTTTTGTTTCTGTTTTGGGTAGCCAGCAGTCATCCGCAAGTGACTGCTGGCGGTTCCTTTTGTATTTTGTTTTATTTTGAATATTAAAGTCTTTAATTGCTCGCTGGTTCCCGCCTCCTTCTTCCCATAATAACTGAACCTCGTTACACTGTGGACCACAATATTCTTATCTCACGACTTGTGTGGGTATTGAAGGTTGCACCCTAAATTGGTTTAAGTCCTATGTGAATGCTAGAATGTTTTCTGTTCGTATTGACAGGTTCTCTTCTTCTGTTTCTGTTTTGGATTATGGATTCCTTCAGGGCTCCATTCTGGCCCCTGCTCTGTTCTCGTTGTATATGCTCCCTTTGGGGACTATTCTTTCTAAACATGGGGTGTCATTACACTTTTACGCTGATGACACCCAAATCTATTTGCCCCTAAACAAAACTACAAAAAAGGCCTAAGCTCATTATTATCATGGTTGTCTGATATTAAGTCCTGGTTTTCCTTACATGTTTTGCATCTAAACGAGAGCAAAACTGAGGTTATTGTTTTTGGGCCCTCAGGTGTTTCTGCCACTCCTGATGGCCACCTGGGAGATTTGGTCCCCTGTGTAAAACACTCTGTGAAAAACTTGGGTGTTATTTTTGATTCTGCTCTTAAAGTTAATAAACAGATAAATGCTGCAGTTAAATCTATTTTTTTACAATTAAGATTATTATCTAAGGCTAAGAGTTCCCTTTCAGTCGATAACGTCGGACGTAGTCGACGCGACTGAAATGGGATCACGCTAGGGAGCCTATCATCTTCGAGTACTATTGAACGAGCCAATGTAATTGGCGTGCGTGATTCGCATCACACACTCCGCCCCCGCGGCGCGGGTATAAATACGGAAGTGGATGCACGCACTAGTTGCCTTTCGCTTCGGAGCCGATCGTTTGATGTCTCTGAGAGTGCTGTTGTCTACAACGAGCGAGTGTGTCGGTGTTCTTCAGGAAGACTCTCCCAGTGCTGGTGTTCTACAGCGCGAGTGCAGCGGTGATCGCGAGCTTTGAGCTCTCAACTGCTGTTTTAACAGCAACAAATTTCTAAATGTTTGTGTGTGTTGATGGCTGGTTAGAGGGCGGAAAAGTGAGTGCTTCACTGTTTCAGTTCTCTGTTCAGTGTTGCCGCGGTCATTTCCCTGTGTGCTCCGGCACTGGTGACGGTCCTATTTTCTGAAAGAGCAACACGGGTGCGTTTGCGTCTTTTTCAAGATGTCATTCCGCCCGTGCGTTTCTGGGTGCGGTCGTTCCCTGTCTCTCTCTGATGGTCACAACTGTTGTGTCACGTGTTTGGCTTACAGCACGCTGAGACAGCTTTTGTGGACAGCTCATGTTTTCACTGTGGGAACATGACTGTCGCAGTGTTGAGGGCGAGACTCGCCTTCGTTCGCGGAGAGCGAGTCCCCATTACCATGCCCCACCCTCGGGTGCTGTGTGGGATGGGTGACCGGAGGATAGTGTTGGATGTCCCGCCCGGTAACCATTCCCTGTGGGCTCCTCACTCCTCCCTTCCACTGCAACCACTGGAGCCTCCTGTGTTGTCTGCTGGTCCATCTGTAATGGGTGGGCCAGCGGTTTCACTCGGGGCTCCCCTGGAGGACAGGACGCCGATTGCAGCATCAGAGGGTGAGCTGACTTCTGGAGATGATGACTCGGCTGCATTGTCTCCCTCCGGGAGTTCAATGTTGCCCGAGCCGGATCCAGAATTATCAGCTATGCTGAAACGGGCCGCCGAGGCTGCCGGGCTCGAGTGGAACCTCCACCGTGTCCCGTTCAGTCTCGGTTGGAATCTGGAGTTTGGTATCTTGGGGCGGGCCGCGCTGGTTCTCAGCTCGCCGCCCCAGTGCCTTTCTTTCCCGAAATGCATGGAGAGCTTATCAGGTGGTGAACAGCATCTTTCTCTGCCAGAAACTGCCTGAATAGCTTTTCCCCCTCATTACCCTTGATGGAGGAACGGTGAAGGGTTGCGAGGTGTCCCTCCATTGGAGCGGTCTGTCGACACAGGTGCACCTGTGTCCGGCGGCCGCTGCCTTTTGGGGGGATCCTCGTCTCCCCCCTAAGGCCTGTGAGTTTCGTCCGTTCCGACGGGCAGAGCTTACAAAGCCTGTGGGCAAGCCCCTTCCTCTTGCGTGCCATGGCGTTGCTGCAGGCTAGGGCACCCATGGCATGCACGAGGGTAATCCAGACCGTGCGCTCATAGGTGAGCACCGCACTGCATCCGACCTCACCCTCCGGGGTACGGGTGTCGTAGCGTGCGTGATCGGTCTGGCGATGTCCACCTTGGTGGTCCAGTAGCGCCTTCGTTGGCTCAGCCTGGTTGGTATGGCGGATGCGGACAAGGTTCGGTTCCTGGTCTCCCCAATTTCCCAGGTTGGGCTGGTCGGCGACGCGGTGGAGAACTGCATCAAACAGTTCTCTGCCGCTCAAGCGCAGACGGAGGTCATCCGGCACATCCTGCCCCGGTGGCCAGCTGCTGCCTCCACCCGCCGCCGGTGGCAGCTCCTCCGCCTGCTCGTCGCCGTGGGCGTTCTCCGGCCGCCGCTCCTGCTGGGCCTCCGCAGCAGCCTCCACCCAGGCCTCAGCAGGGAGCCGGCCGCAGTAGAGACGCCCAGCCCGCTCCAGGCGCTGCCAAGCCAGGTGGCAAGCGACAGCGAAAGCATTCCGGAGCGGGCCGCCCAGGAATGGATGAGATGCTCTTGGAGTGGCACGATCACTCCCTCCCCCCGGGTGAGGGCCGGGTGGAGCCTTTGTTTGTGTGTGTGTCTGTTCCGCCGCTGGCTCCCTAAAAAAAAAAAAAAAAAAAGCGGAGCAAGCGGTACCCACACTTCAAAGAGAGAGCAATTTCATCTGTTCCTGGGTCCCAAGAGGGCCAGTCTGGCGGGTGTGACCCTGTATAGCCTTATACCCCTCAGCTCCCCCTTGGTCGCCAGCAGGCAGCTTGGTGCGTTCGAGGACCCGGTCATCCGCCTTCTCACGCGCCCCCTGCCGCTTGTGGAGACAGGTAAGTGTTGCACAGCACACTAACACCACTCTCTCTACTTTGCTGCCCCACCTCAGGCTCGGCTACCCCGCTCAAGTCAGTGATAGTCATCACATTAGGTGTTGAGCAGACGTGCTCCTGAAAATTCAGTGATATTCATCACACCGAGTGTTGAGCAGTGCTCCTGACTTGTGCGTGCTTATCTTATCCTGCTGGCGAAGGATTTGATATAGCCGCTCCTCCAGCCGGTATGAAGGCCAGTTGTAAACTCGTTCTTCGTGCTACTAGGTGGTGGGTCGTGACCATCTTGGCCCAAGATTGGTCTGCAGCTTTGACCTGAAAGACATGTGCTTCAGATCTCTACCTCCCGCACCGCAGGCCATCCTGTGTGTTGCGTCTAAGGGTGGAGTATCAGTACAGTGTCCTTCCCCTCGAGTGCTCCAGAGCCCGTTGGGTCTTCAGGTCAACTGGAAGAGAGTAATCTCGCCCACGGGCTGAGTATCTCTTTTCTAGTTTTGGAGAGGTACTCGGTCCAACATGTCTCTCCAATGAGAATGTGTTCAGCTGGTGTTGAAGTGAGAAAGGGTCCCACTGAAAGAACTTTCAGAGGCTCCTGGGGTATATGGTAGTCGCAGCCTTTGGCTCCCTCCATATGTGACCGCTTCAGCGCTAGCTTCACGATCGAGTCCCGAGGTGACCGTGGCAGAGCAGCTCACCCTGTGTGACTATAGTTCATCCCGGTCTGCTGCCAAACCCTCTTCAACAGAGCGGCCATGTACAAAGGGCGTGTTTTAACGGGGGCCTGGGCGACCCCCGACTACACAGGCATTCGTGCCTCGAGTTGTTAGACATTGCGACCGTTGCGCAAGCTTCCCCTGCATGTCACAAACTCACCCGTCACCTCCTCCTTGGAGTCAGACGCTTCTGAGGGCGCCTTATTCCACTCCTCCTGCTTACTCATCGTGCCGCCATCGAGCCTCACGACAGTTATAGCCAGGGCAAGTGGAGACTCCATCCCCTGGGTCCGGCTGGGTCATGACCATTCCGGGGCCGCTCAGTTGCCCCCCCGGTTTTATTTTTCCGCCAGTGTTTGGGTAAACTGAGCGGGCTACCCTTGGACAAACACTGGGACTCAGCGGCCCCAGGGGCCCGCAGAAATGCGTTTAACCCCAGTGAGCCTTCTAAAAGTGACTGCGACTCATGGTCGCCTTGCGCCTGCAAGTCAGTGAAATCATCACTCTTCATGTTGAGCAGATTTGCTCCTGAAACTCAGTGAAGTTCATCGCACTCTGGTGTTGAGCAGCAATGCTCCTGTAGCTCAGTGAGTCCATCACAGGTAGCTCAGTGAATTCATCACACGCAGTGCTGAGCAGAAATGCTCCTGGTGCTCAGTGAAGTTCCTCGCACTCAAGTGTTGAGCAGAAATGCTCCTGAAGCTCAGTGAGTTTATCACACTCAGGTGTTGAGCAGTAATGCTCCTGAAGCTCAGTGAACTTGTCACACTCAAGTGCTGAGCAGAAATGCTCCTGTCGCTCAGTGAGGTTCTTCGTACTCAAGTGTTGAGCAGAAATGCTCCTGAAGCTCGGTGAGTTTATCACACTCAGGTGTTGAGCAGGAATGCTCCTGAAGCTCAGTGAACTTGTCACACCCAAGTGCTGAGCAGAAAATGCTCCTGAAGCCCAGTGATCTTCACATGTTGTGTTGAGCAATGCTCCTGTCTTTTGCGCCCGTCACTTGCACCTACGTGCCATGTCAGGAGAGGAACAGGTCTTCGTAGTTGCCCCTTATTGGCCCAACTAGACCTGGTTCCCTTCAACAGCCTTCCTGACTTCCCCTGGAAACTCTTTCGGGGACGGGGCACGATGGCACACGCGTTCTTCCCCCGGAGATTCCGGGCGGTCTTACATCTGAACGCGGAGGTTCAGGTGGCTATCACAAGAACATGTGATAGTTACCATCACTTCTGCGAGCACCCCCTAGAATTGGGTAGCGTGCTTACGCCTTTAGAAGTGGAACCTAGTCGTTGAGTGCGTCTTCTCCCCTGAGGAGATCCTGAAAGCTTTCGATCACTTCAGTGCTCTCTTTCCTGCAAAATGGGTTGCAGTAGGCTGTTTTCCTAAATCACCCTCAAAATGATGTTGCCTCGGTGTTTAAACGACGCTCATCGTGTTGCAGAAGTATGCAGAAGCACGTTCTGATCGTCAGGTTCCTGAGGAGCAAGGTCTTGTAAATCCTTGTGTCCCTCTTTATCCTCTTGGGCCTTGTCCCTGGTGCGACTGCACTGCAGAGACCGCCCCTGAGCCACTGCAGGTAGTGAGTTAAAAATTCTGTTATATCAGTTCTCCTGCTCGCGTGGTCTCTACTAGAGGGTAGGGACTTGCTCGCTTTCGGTCAACGTATTGTGCCTAGAGTCTGGGCCGGCTAACTCTCACAAGCTGAGACCCCGGCTCGGATTGTGCCCAAGGTTCCTACCTCTCCCGTAGTAGGAGCAGGTGGTGAGCCTGCAAGCGCTGCCCTGGAGGAGGCAGATCCAGCCCTGGCTTCTCTGTCCGTTCGCTTGGACGTGTACAGAATGCAAGTCATAGACCTCAGACCAGCTCTTCAAATATCTGTTGGAATTCAGCAGAGAGGGAAGGCTGTTTCCATGCAAAGTTGCACTTAGTGCTTGCCTTCATTTCGGCAAAGATCCGAGATGCAACATGTCCACTTAGGTGTTGAGCTCCTCTATGATGAGTGTAAAGTGCTCCGCCTGGGCGTTGACGATATACTTTGCTAAACAGATTCTAGAGTTGGGGGCTGGACGACACCTAGTTGAACCGCTGCTTCCCATGGGCTCCCTTCTCATGAAGCCAGTTTCATCGTGAGCCCGGTTCAAGTGTCGGCTTGCTGCGCCATTCCCCTCCTATGGACTGGATACGTGCGCCTTTCTACTCCAGTTGAGTTCCCTTAAAATTGAACCCTGTTGAGTTCCTCCACACCCCTCCGACGTCGGACGTGCGGAACGTCTGGTGTTAGGCCTACCACTCGTAAGCAGTGTGGAACCTGTGTTAGGCTGGGTCCATATGTTGCGGTCCCTTCGGTGACCCCATGTGTGTATTCTTCCACGATACGGCTCCCTGCGGTGAGCTCGTGTCTTCCCTCGGCAGAGTCTCTCTGCCGTCACTGTCCGGTGTGTCTCCCCCCGTCTTAGGCTGGAGCCACCCCAGTGACATTCCATATGTTAGACTGCCCGGTTTCCGCCCAGTTCATATGTGTATTCTCCACATTTCCTCCCTCGGGTTGGATGTGGCTTCCGCAGCGTCCCTTCCTTCCAACGTACGGGGAACGCTTTCCCAGTGGTCCTGTAGGAACAGCAGTGACTTCCCTGGCCTAAGCCCTGTCCTTCCCCGCGTTAAGTTTACGGGGGCATCAGGAGGCTTTGGTTTAGGCACTGGAAGGTGGCAGCGTTAGTGGCGTGTTCAATGGTTGATCCCATTTCAGTCGCGTCGACTACGTCCGACGTTATCGACTGAAAGGGAACGTCCTGGTTGCGTATGCAACCCACCGTTCCCTGAAGGAGGGAACGGAGGACGTAGTCCCCTTGCCACTACCGCTGGACCACCGCTGACCCCGGGTTACTCTCGGCTCCTCAGCGAAAAGCAACTAGTGCGTGCATCCACTTCCGTATTTATACCCGCGCCGCGGGGGCGGAGTGTGTGATGCGAATCATGCACGCCAATTACATTGGCTCGTTCAATAGTACTCGAAGATGATAGGCTCCCTAGCGTGATCCCATTTCAGTCGCGTCGACTACGTCCTCCGTTCCCTCCTTCAGGGAACGGTGGGTTGCATACGCAACCAGGACGTTTCTTAACATTTGCAGGGTTTGAGAGAGTGATCCTTTCATCTCATCTAGACTTGACTATTGTAATTTTCTTTATATTGGAATGAGTCAATCTAATATTAGTCGTCTTCACATGAATGCAGCAGCCATACTTTTGACTGGCACAAGGAAATGTAATAATATTGTCACAGGCTGGTTGAGGCAACCACTTGAAGCTGGATCACAGTTGCAGCAGTCTTTATTAATTGACAAAATAAGCACGATGAAGAACAAAGAGAACAGAGAGAACAGGTTCAACCACACATAATGCAACAACGACCAACACAGACTAACTGAACAGAAGGAGACTAAATACAGGTACTGATGAACATAAACCAGGTGACACAGATGACGATAATTAACAAGACACAGGTGATGAAGATGGACTAATAATTTTTGGCATGGAAACAGATGAGTGGCGGAAAGCAAAAGACATGTGACCAATACTGAAAACAGAAGATCAAAACAAAGAACAAAACAAACAAAGACAAATATTTCCCCAATACTACATCTGTTGCACTGGCTGCCAGTTTATTACAGAATGTATTTAAAACTTCTGCTTTTTGTTTTTAAAGGCATATACGGATTATCTACAAAATATCTCTATGATCTTTTGAAATTGAATAACTCTGCTAGATCATTAAGGTTATCGTTTTTTATTTACTTTTATATTTAAATAATAATTTGATTTAATAACTTACTGTACTGATACTACTGTGTACTGTATATGTAAACAGTATCAATAACCCTGTAGACGACCTGTAGGTTGAGGTTTATTTCCATCCTGCTCCTGCTTAAAATTCACTCTGTGTTCACCCGCTATCTGCTTAAAGTGATTTTTCTTCCCAACCCGACCAATCCCACTAAATCCCACTAATCTCACATTAAAATTTTCCATAAAGATAGAGTGATTGGGAAAAACAAATATACAGTGTTGGCTATGCATTAATTGTATTTGTTATTTTTGTCTTATGATACTGTCAACCCAGTACAAATGTCACAGAGAAAAATAGGCTAACTTAAATATGACATCTGTCACAAAAAATAACAAGTCAAAAATATGAATAAAAACAGTTGGCTTACTAGCTATACTGCTAAATTATTATTATTATTTTTAAACATCCATGCAAGAATAGAATGTCGCTTACAGGCGACGGTTCTCCTCCAAAATCCGAGCACAAAGGCTGAATGCTGTCTCTTAAGGTACACTCGTGAACATATCTTGCCAGTTTGTTCAGGGCGGGGAATGGGAAACTTTGTGAACGCCACCACTGCAGAAAGTTTTGTTCATTTTACGTTCAAGTGCGGATACGCTGTTGTCAAAGGATGTTGGGAGTGCCGGGTTTTTGTCAGACTGCAAGTTCACGTCCAAAGTACACCAGTGTGTATATCAAAGTACACACTGCAAGAAATCAGATCTTGCACAACCTCTACCTGTTATATATATATATATATATATATATATATATATATATATATATATATAGAGAGAGAGAGAGAGAGAGAGAGAGAGAGAGAGAGAGAGAGAGAACCCCAGCACTAACCCACACTGCCAACCACCAAAATCAACTGTAAATTTAATTTATTATGTAAAGGAATTGTAACAGTACCACAAAAAGAAAAGAAAATGGGACCCTCCTCACTACAAGTTACAAATGACACTTTAATAAAGTCTCAGCCTCTTGTGTGAATCCCTCCTTGTTTGGAGACCTATAGCTTGTGAAGACTGAGGGTCCACCAGCACAAGATCACTGATCAAGGCTGCAGAGAAGGCACTTAAGTTTATGGGCAAGTTTTCTTCAAGTTCCTTCAAAGGGTAACTTTTTGGGCAATGTTGCTGGGCAATGTTGCCGTCAAGGGGCAACCAGATGAGACACAGGGCCCACGACCCATCTAAATTATCCAGAGAGAAATTTATTGGCCATTATCAATGTGAAAGTGCCCAAGCAACAATCGCTTGGCAAGATTGCCCAGCAACATTGCCCAAAAAGTTGCCCTGTGTATCATCACCTTAATGCAACATTTTCCTTTTAAGTTTCTTGTAATTGACCAACTTCATGTTTTATGTCGTCTAGATTTTATGTGTTAAGAAATTCATGTCACTTACCAATTCTAGACAACTAAATCATGAGACAAACTAGTTTTAGCATACATTTTTTCTATTTTCCTCTTTGTCTGCACAGTACATTTTAGCATTTCAGGTGGCATGTAACTTTTAAGAATATTAAAGTAGGAATTGATCAAACTAATATGAGAATTTCAATATTCCTTACACATTCTCATCACCACTCTTTTAAAGAAAATGCTTAAATCTGCACAATCATTCACCAACAAAAACAGGTCATTTTTTAAAAATCATTCCAAACCCATATGACCTTCACAAAATATGTTTGCAGCCTCAGTCACGGTTCACTTTAACTGCAGCATTTTTACATAATGAAATATTATGCCTAATGTACTTTTGTGTTGCACTGAAGAAAGTCATACAGGTTCAATCCAACAACAGTCATATTACACAATGCCAAGTATAAGATGGATCATTACACAAGCTTTTTTAAATAAACAAATAAGAGTTTTATGTATTTAATAAATGCATAGTAAGTGCCTTCGTTTATGATTGTAAATTAGTTGTGTTTGCAGAACTGGCGTGTCTTTTTCTGCCTTCAAGTGCTATTGGAATTATCACAAATACTAGTTTCCTAGTTAAGAAATGGGTTAGTAATAATGACTTCAGAAGTAGGAAATGTCCAATAGCACTTGAAGGCAGCATTTATCTGGTTCTTGAAAGTTGTGATGGTCTCAGCAGATCTGCTGCAGTTTTCCAGCTCATTCTATCAGAGAGGAACAGAATAGTGATGATCAACCAGGTGAGTGTTTCAATGACCAGGAATAAATGGAAGGAAACCAGACGGACTTCTGGAATGATCCTGGAAGCAGTAAAATAAATAGTTTGTTATGGTCAGCAGTGTAAGTGAAATAGCTGTGTAAGAGTTTTAGTATCAATAAAGCTGGTAAATGACAAGTTACTGACAAATCTTATACAGCACACAAGTGCTAATGTTCCACTTTCATCAGTCAATAAACATGAGCTCAAATCAAAATACCATCGAAAGGGGTTTGAGTGATAAATAATTCAAATCTGAACTGATCACAAATATTTATTTAATGATCCCGTGTTAAATTTCAATCACAATGCATTGTGGACAGCCTAATACATGGCTAAAACTCCCTTTATCAAATATATTAAGAAAGTAAGTATTAAGAAAGTTCCAACCTACCTTTCATATAGATCCTGACAGAGAAAACACATGATCACACAATCAGGAGATGCAGGTGAATGAAAAACAGACCAAAACAGTAGATCAAAATAATTTCTTCCTTTTTACTCTAAATTTCAGCTTAAGAGTAGAACTTACAGTCAGTTGAGCTTGGCTATTTTGCACAATTCAATAAAAACTAGCTCAAACAAATCACCAAAAGCCACCGAATGCAACAGCATGCTCGTACCAGCTGAAAAACCAGAACAGCAAATGTAATTCACATATCTTTGCTGTGGTGCATCATGGGAGGTGGAAGACACCAAGTGTAGAAGATGAAGGGGGTTTATTGTTTAAAAAATGAAACAGCTTTTCAATTAGCAAATATGTATAAATGGCTGTTAAATAATAATTTGTGGATTAGGTAATGTACAAAACGCTTTTTATATTGAGATTTGGTTGTTTGGTGAATTTAATTCCTGGTTGTTTGTATGTCTATCAATGGTTGTGCCCATGAGTATAAATGGCCGTAAGCTGAACTTGCACAGGATGGTCAGTCTGTGATGAAGCTGGAGAAGGAGAAACTGCTGAAGGTTGGAATAGTGAGAGTGGAACATCTGTATATTTTCTGCTTTCACAGACGGGCCTAAGCCTAGTCTCAGACTTCAATGCATGTTTGTGCTGTTTTAACTGAAAGCAACTTGCACTGACACCTATCATAATGTCAGTAACTATTCTGTTTCAAGATGCAAATTGGTAATGTTTTTTTCTAATGTATGTTCATAAAAGCTACTTAAAAGTCCTAATTTAGCTAAGGCCTGATCCTGGCTTAATCTACGTCCTGTCTGTGACCTTTTTCACTTTGCTTAATTTGTTTTGTAGATAATTTACCCTGACTATATTTGTATTTTTAATGTAAATATAGAACATTCATATTGTTTAATAAACCAATCGGAAGCTTTTTTTCAGGTGGAGAGAGCACACAGTTTATGGTTTGAAACTGACATAGAGTGTCAAGAGATTCAAAAGAAATGGTCTAATTTTGACATATTGTATATATATATATATTTTTTTTTTTTTTTTTTTTTTCATTCTTGCATTTCTTTAGTCTTCACTGGTGTTGTTTAATTAATTGTTTTTCAGATGCTTCGTTGTCACTGGAAATGGGTGAGTAGTTAATTGCTTTTTCATTGTCACTAGAAAAGGGTGAGTAACGTTCAGCTTCATCCCACACAAAGCTCGTAGCGTTTAACCCACAGCTCTTCAGATTTAGTGATTGAATTTGAGCCATTTCTAATAAGGACTGTATTTGTGTACCTAAAAGGTGTAAAGGGACTTGTTTTATTTTAATCCTAAACATTTGAGTCCTTTGGATCTGTACAATTTGAACACTGAATTAAGATCGTATTTGTTCTTATTGAACCATTTAATAGTTTGCCCAGTATGCATTTATGAGCACATCTTTTATTGACTGTCATAAGTTTAATTTCTGTTTAATGTTTTAAATGTTTTCATTTAAATGCATAGTTAGTTTTATACAGTGTTGAATCAGAATGGGTTAAATTGTAATACAGACTGAATGCAGTGTTTTAAGAGTAGGCCTATTGCTGTTTTTCCCCCCTTTGCATTAATATACCTTTCATTTGTTTTTTGAATTGTCTGCCATTTTTATGCTATTATATGCCCCTTTCTATTTGTACTGTAAGATTTTGTATACATTTAAAATTTGGCTTTTAAATTAATGCCTTGTGCCCTTATGTGCATTTGTACTAAGGTTTTCCTTAGAAAATTTGAATTGTATAAAGCGCTTATTTTAATATTTGACCAGTGGTGTTCAAAGCAGATTTGATACAATTTGTATTAAATTGGTAGGTGTTTGTTTTATTTTTATATATATAAATAAATAAAACAATATATATATTTCATTATATATATATATATATATATATAATGAAATGAGAACAGTAATGCATGAAACCGCACAAATAACAGGAAAAAAACAAAAGTGTATTTATTTATTTTTTCCTATCATTTGTGCAGTTTTATGCATTACTGTTCATTTTTGACTGGCTCTTATATAATTCCTTTTTGCCTCCTGTATCCATGTTACTGTTGTATGCCCTTAGTTCTACTTTTCTATTCATGCTGTATGTAATGTATGCACTACTACCTTGTATACTACCATTAGTCTGTTTGTCATCCCCCTTTCTTATATTTTATGCTAGGTTTTTTAACCCCCCCCTCCCCCCCATTTATCAAAATGTTGTTTGTAGGCTTGTTTGGTATTTGGTTTCTTGACCGGTATTTATTTGAATCCAGTACTCATTTGTTATATGTCAAGGATATTGTGGCCTTTTTTCTTTTAAACTGTCTTTCTTTGTCTTTTCTATTCATTACCTTTTGTCTACCCATCATTTGTGCCCTTATGTCCCACGGTGTTTTTTTTTTACTTCGGATTTGTTCTTTTTCTTTTCCCCTTTATACCCCTTGTATTTATAGTAATACCCTATTTGTTAATCAGTCAAATCCTTTTGTAATTTTTACTTTGAATTGTTTAATGTTGGATTGACTTATGCTTATATTTAAGCACATTTTAGCTATTGTCCAGTTTTGCTTTTATGCCCTCTGTATTTCAATCAGTCTTTTTCTTTTTTGAACAGCATTTATGCATAATTCTATTTCAATTTTTTTTTTTACTTTTAAAATTTCGTTCTGTCTTAGAATAGCTTAGACAAGCCCATAAAGTTCACAAGCATAAAAGCTGCATGTCTCGGATTATTCTTCCTTTGCATTCCTTTTCACCTTTGTGTTTGTATTTATGCTATTGTGCCTTTATACTTCTGCCAGTTTTAAGCCCCTTTTTGTGCCCTATTGTAGTGATTGTTTTTTGTATTTACTTTTGGCACTGTGCCCAGTTTACACTTTTAATATATGTTAGGGTTAGGTTATACATGAATATACCTTTCGTTTGTTTCTTGAATTGTCTGCCATTTTTATACTATGCCCTTTCTATTTTTACTGTAAGACTTTGTATGAATGTTTAAACTAATGTTTTTATTTATGCCTTGTGCTGTTGATTTTCATTTTAAATTCATGCACTTTATGCCCCTTTTACTTGTCCTTATCTTTGTCTTACGCATGCCCTTTATGCCTTAATGCTCCTTTCTTTGTCACTGCACTTATGTCCTTTTTAGTGTGGCACCTTATGCAAGTTTTGTACTTTATACAATTTAAATTTTCAAAACAACTTTAAAGTAATTATTTTAATATTTGACCACTGGGGTTTAAAGTGGTTTTGATACAATTTTTATTAAAGTTATTTGTGTATATATTTTTTTCTCTGTCATTTGTGTGGTTTCATTACTGTTGTCATTTTTGACTGGCTCTTATATAATTCCTTCTATTTTGACTTTTTTCCTTTGTAAGCATGTTGCTGTGTTATATGCACTTTCTGTCTACTTAGTGTTCATGCTGTATTCCATTGTACCATTTTTGTATGTCATTTATGCACTAGTGCTTTGTATACTTCACTTAGTCTGTTTGTCATCCCCCATACTTGTATTTTTATCCATTGTTTCTTTTAGTTTTTTTTTATTGCAGTGATATTTTTGCATGTCTAACTCGTGCCTTGTATTTGTGCTTTTGGTAAATATTTGCTGTCAAGCCATTATTTATCACAATATTGTTTTTGTTTGGTTTTTTGGTACTTGTTTTCTTGATCTGTCTGTATTGGAATACTGTACTCATGCTGTTTTGGTAACCTGCAGTTTTTGAAGGATATTGTGGCCTTGGGGTAAGTTTTCAGGGGTAAGTTTTCAGGGGTAAGTTTTCAGGGGTAAGTTTTCAGGGGTAAGTTTTCAGGGGTAAGTTTTCAGGGGTAAGTTTTCAGGGGTAAGTTTTCAGGGGTAAGTTTTCAGGGGTAAGTTTTCAGGGGTAAGTTTTCAGGGGTAAGTTTTCAGGGGTAAGTTTTCAGGGGTAAGTTTTCAGGGGTAAGTTTTCAGGGGTAAGTTTTCAGGGGTAAGTTTTCAGGGGTAAGTTTTCAGGGGTAAGTTTTCAGGGGTAAGTTTTCAGGGGTAAGTTTTCAGGGGTAAGTTTTCAGGGGTAAGTTTTCAGGGGTAAGTTTTCAGGGGTAAGTTTTCAGGGGTAAGTTTTCAGGGGTAAGTTTTCAGGGGTAAGTTTTCAGGGGTAAGTTTTCAGGGGTAAGTTTTCAGGGGTAAGTTTTCAGGGGTAAGTTTTCAGGGGTAAGTTTTCAGGGGTAAGTTTTCAGGGGTAAGTTTTCAGGGGTAAGTTTTCAGGGGTAAGTTTTCAGGGGTAAGTTTTCAGGGGTAAGTTTTCAGGGGTAAGTTTTCAGGGGTAAGTTTTCAGGGGTAAGTTTTCAGGGGTAGGGTTAGGGTTAGGTTAGGGTTAGGATTTTTGTAAGTCCAATCGACAGGTCCCGAAGGACCTGAAGACGGTTATGCACTGTCCATCCGTTCTGCTGACCGCTTTGCGATGGTGTGGGACCAGGAAGGATCCCACCACAGACTCACCCTTGTTACATGATTTTTTTTCTCTTTCTTTTTTTCATTTCAGGTACCAGGATCACTCCCAAGACTGGAAGGTCAAGAGGTCAACCCAACCGGCATCCACGCCACAATGAGGCCAAGGATGACGTTTTACAGATGTGGTAATGTACATTCCTTTATAATATTTATTTATTTATTTATTTATTTGTTTATTTATTTATTTTATCAATTATCTGAGTGTCCGGGGTGTTCGTGAGCGGGCTATTTGGCCTCGTGCTGTTTTACCAGAGGCCGTTTTGTCCAGGGTTACTCTGGGTAGGGTTAGAGGTCTGTTAGAGGCTGGTCAGTCCAGGGATAGAGGGTTAGAATGGGTAGGTTTAGGAGCTGAGAGGGGTTATGTGTCCTGGGCTGGTGATGCACAGGCGGTTGTGACGGTAGGTTTTAGGGCTGTGGGGTGTCAGCCGTCGAGGTTTAGACCCCACCAGTCACAGATGGAGACTCAGGTTTCATTCAGACCTCTGGGAAAACGTGTATCCAAACGTTTAATCCATTGTGCCTCTGCTCTGAGTCGGTCACTGAGGGTCCAGGATGGGTTGGCCTGCAAGCCTGTGACCCTCAAGGCCGCCAGGCCATGCAACAGAAAGTGCTGTACCACGTGTCTGCGTTTTTCCATTTTATGTGTGATGTTATGTGCGTGCTGATATATGCGTACTCGTAGTTCATTCTTTGTCTGGCCGACATACTGTTTGTGACACTTGGTACAGTATAGCAGATAAATGCAATTGCAGGTTTCGTGGGACAGAGACCTGGGAAGCTGAAATACTTTTTTGGAGAATCTACTGACTACTAATTGTGCTGGAGTGTAGTATTTGCATTTGCCAATACGGCCTTTGGCAGGCGCTGTGTTAATCTTGCTTTGTACTAATCTGTCCAGCAAATTGTCGTTCCTCCTATATGCCGCTATTGGCTTATATCTTTTTAGATAGTTAGTGGTTTCTAGAAATTTTTGGAAGTTGGCTTTGAGTTCAAGATTCAGCTGTGTGCTTTGTGGTGAGAAATGGGCCACAAGAGGGAGTATTTTGTCCCTCTGGCCTGTGTTTTCCACAGGAGGGGCCCGTGGCTTATTAAAGCTTTTCAGGATCCTTCTGAGGAAGGACCGAGAGTATCCCCTTTGTTTAAGGGCCCTAAAAAGGGTTTGTACAGCTGAATAAAAGGAGGACGGTTGTGTGCAGATCCTTTTAAATCTGAGCAATTGAGATTTTATTATACCCTTGAATGTATGTTTAGGGTGAAAGGACTTTTTGTGTAGAAGTGAATGTGTGTCCGTCTCCTTGAAATAGACTCTAAAATCAAGGAGGCCAGTTTCCAAAAATGTGGGTCCTTTGTAGGAGACCACATCCAGAAAATTGACCTCCCTGAGGTCAACTGTATATTTGATTTTTATGGATTTTTGGTGTGTGTTGAGATGGTCAGTGAAGGCAACAAAATCTTCCATAGAGTACGTCCATACCCCCCATATGTCGTCCAGGAACCTGTAGTAAGCATATGGTTTTTTACTAGCTGAGGTCAAAGCTGATTCTTCCCAGTCTGCCATAAATATGTTGGCATATGAGGGCGCAAATTTCTTCCCCATTGCTGTCCCCTTGGTTTAGGGTTAGGGTTAGAGGTTAGGGTTAGAGGTTAGGGTTAGGGTTAGGGTTAGGGTTAGGGTTAGGGTTAGGGTTAGGGTTAGGGTTAGGGTTAGGGTTAGGGTTAGGGTTAGGGTTAGGGTTAGGTTAGGGTTAGGGTTAGGGTTAGGGTTAGGGTTAGGGTTAGGGTTAGGTTAGGGTTAGGGGTTAGGTTATAGACCAAAATGCGAAGTTGTCACCCCCCAGTTTTGTCACCCCCCCCCAATATCTCGAGTTCTATAGGTCCTATAGAGCTGAAACTCCGCCCATATACTAATTAGGGGGCGGGGAGTCGATTGCAAGTGGTTTGGGAGCTCTAGCGCCACCAGGGGCCGAGATATGGTATTGTCACCCCCTGTCACCCCCCTTATTATAGGTCCTATAGAGCTGAAACTCCTCCCATATACTAATTAGGGGGCGGGGAGTCGATTGCAAGTGGTTTGGGAGCTCTAGCGCCACCAGGGGCCGAGATATGGTATTGTCACCCCCCTGTCACCCCCCTTATTATAGGTCCTATAGAGCTGAAACTCCTCCCATATACTAATTAGGGGGCGGGGAGTCGATTGCAAGTGGTTTGGGAGCTCTAGCGCCACCAGGGGCCGAGATATGGTATTGTCACCCCCCTGTCACCCCCCTTATTATAGGTCCTATAGAGCTGAAACTCCTCCCATATACTAATTAGGGGGCGGGGAGTCGATTGCAAGTGGTTTGGGAGCTCTAGCGCCACCGGGCGCCGAGATATGGTGCTGCACCTAGTGTTTTTTTGTGGGTGGGATTTGTGTTTTTTGGGGTGGGACTTGTGTTTTTTTTTTTTTTTTTGGGGGGTGGGACTTGTGTTTTTTTTTTTTTTTTGGGGTGGGACTTGTGTTTTTTTGGGGTGGGACTTGTGTTTTTTTGGGGAGGGACTTGTGTTTTTTTTTTTTTTTGGGGGGTGGGACTTGTGTTTTTTTTTTTTTTGGGGTGGGACTTGTGTTTTTTTGGGGTGGGACTTGTGTTTTTTTGGGGAGGGACTTCTGTTTTTTGGGGGTGGGACATGTGTTTTTTGGGGGTGGGACTTGTGTTTTTTGGGGGTGGGACTTGTGTTTTTTGGGGGTGGGACTTGTGTTTTTTGGGGGTGGGACTTGTGTTTTTTGGGGGTGGGACTTGTGTTTTTTGGGGGTGGGACATGTGTTTTTTGGGGGTGGGACTTGTGTTTTTTGGGGGTGGGACTTGTTTTTTTTGGGGGTGTGACTTGTGTTTTGGGGGGGGAGGGACTTGTGTTTTTTTGGAGGTGGGACTTGTTTTTTTTGGAGGTCGGACTTGTGTTTTTTGTTGGGAATTGTGTTTTTTTTGTGTACCTATAGCTCCGCCCAGGAAGCAGTCAGCGACAAATGCTAGGTATCATTCGAAAGGTCTTGATGAGGCCTTTAAAATGACACCATACTTGTATTGTTCAGACCTTTGGGGGCGGAGTTATGGGACCAAATACATTTGTGTATTCAAAAATTATCTCGGTCTAGGAAAGTCGAAACGACTCGTGATTGGTGTCATTGGAAAGGTCTCGGCGAGTGCTTTCCAATGAGACCTTGTTTGTGTCGCTGCGACCTTCCTAGGCCGAGATACATTTTTGATACATGAATATATTTTGTCCCATAGCTCCGCCCAGGAAGCAGTCAGCGACATGAACTAGGTATCATTCGAAAGGGTTTTCTCAGACCTTTCCAACGAGACTACTCTGATGTCTCTGTGATGTTGGGGTCATGAGATATTGGCAATCAAAATTTTAGCTGTGACCTGTGTTTTTTGGGGGTGGGACTTGTGTTTTTTGGGGGTGGGACTTATGTTTTTTGGGGGTTTGACTTGTGTGTTTTGGGGGGGTGGGACTTGTGTTTTTTGGAGGTGGGACTTGTGTTTTTTGGGGGTGGGACATGTGTTTTTTGGGGGTGGGACTTGTGTTTTTTGGGGGTGGGACATGTGTTTTTTGGGGGTGGGACATGTGTTTTTTGGGGGTGGGACTTGTGTTTTTTGGGTTAGGGTTAAGGGTTAGGGTTAGGGTTAGGCTTAGGTTAGGTTTAGGTTTAGGTTTAGGTTTAGGGTTAGGGTTAGGTTAGGGTTAGGGTTAGGGTTAGGTTAGGGTTAGGGTTAGGGTTAGGGTTAGGTAGGGTTAGGTTAGGGTTAGGGTTAGGGTTAGGGTTAGAGTTAGAGTTAGGGTTAGGTTAGGGTTAGGTTATAGACCAAAATGCGAAGTTGTCACCCCCCAGTTTTGTCACCCCCCCCCAATATCTCGAGTTCTATAGGTCCTATAGAGCTGAAACTCCGCCCATATACTAATTAGGGGGCGGGGAGTCGATTGCAAGTGGTTTGGGAGCTCTAGCGCCACCAGGGGCCGAGATATGGTATTGTCACCCCCTGTCACCCCCCTTATTATAGGTCCTATAGAGCTGAAACTCCTCCCATATACTAATTAGGGGGCGGGGAGTCGATTGCAAGTGGTTTGGGAGCTCTAGCGCCACCAGGGGCCGAGATATGGTATTGTCACCCCCCTGTCACCCCCCTTATTATAGGTCCTATAGAGCTGAAACTCCTCCCATATACTAATTAGGGGGCGGGGAGTCGATTGCAAGTGGTTTGGGAGCTCTAGCGCCACCAGGGGCCGAGATATGGTATTGTCACCCCCCTGTCACCCCCCTTATTATAGGTCCTATAGAGCTGAAACTCCTCCCATATACTAATTAGGGGGCGGGGAGTCGATTGCAAGTGGTTTGGGAGCTCTAGCGCCACCGGGCGCCGAGATATGGTGCTGCACCTAGTGTTTTTTTGTGGGTGGGATTTGTGTTTTTTGGGGTGGGACTTGTGTTTTTTTTTTTTTTTTTGGGGGGTGGGACTTGTGTTTTTTTTTTTTTTTTGGGGTGGGACTTGTGTTTTTTTGGGGTGGGACTTGTGTTTTTTTGGGGAGGGACTTGTGTTTTTTTTTTTTTTTGGGGGGTGGGACTTGTGTTTTTTTTTTTTTTGGGGTGGGACTTGTGTTTTTTTGGGGTGGGACTTGTGTTTTTTTGGGGAGGGACTTCTGTTTTTTGGGGGTGGGACATGTGTTTTTTGGGGGTGGGACTTGTGTTTTTTGGGGGTGGGACTTGTGTTTTTTGGGGGTGGGACTTGTGTTTTTTGGGGGTGGGACTTGTGTTTTTTGGGGGTGGGACTTGTGTTTTTTGGGGGTGGGACATGTGTTTTTTGGGGGTGGGACTTGTGTTTTTTGGGGGTGGGACTTGTTTTTTTTGGGGGTGTGACTTGTGTTTTGGGGGGGGAGGGACTTGTGTTTTTTTGGAGGTGGGACTTGTTTTTTTTGGAGGTCGGACTTGTGTTTTTTGTTGGGAATTGTGTTTTTTTTGTGTACCTATAGCTCCGCCCAGGAAGCAGTCAGCGACAAATGCTAGGTATCATTCGAAAGGTCTTGATGAGGCCTTTAAAATGACACCATACTTGTATTGTTCAGACCTTTGGGGGCGGAGTTATGGGACCAAATACATTTGTGTATTCAAAAATTATCTCGGTCTAGGAAAGTCGAAACGACTCGTGATTGGTGTCATTGGAAAGGTCTCGGCGAGTGCTTTCCAATGAGACCTTGTTTGTGTCGCTGCGACCTTCCTAGGCCGAGATACATTTTTGATACATGAATATATTTTGTCCCATAGCTCCGCCCAGGAAGCAGTCAGCGACATGAACTAGGTATCATTCGAAAGGGTTTTCTCAGACCTTTCCAACGAGACTACTCTGATGTCTCTGTGATGTTGGGGTCATGAGATATTGGCAATCAAAATTTTAGCTGTGACCTGTGTTTTTTGGGGGTGGGACTTGTGTTTTTTGGGGGTGGGACTTATGTTTTTTGGGGGTTTGACTTGTGTGTTTTGGGGGGGTGGGACTTGTGTTTTTTGGAGGTGGGACTTGTGTTTTTTGGGGGTGGGACATGTGTTTTTTGGGGGTGGGACTTGTGTTTTTTGGGGGTGGGACATGTGTTTTTTGGGGGTGGGACATGTGTTTTTTGGGGGTGGGACTTGTGTTTTTTGGGTTAGGGTTAAGGGTTAGGGTTAGGGTTAGGCTTAGGTTAGGTTTAGGTTTAGGTTTAGGTTTAGGGTTAGGGTTAGGGTTAGGGTTAGGGTTAGGGTTAGAGTTAGGGTTAGGGTTAGGGTTAGGTTAGGTTAGGGTTAGGGTTAGGTTAGGGTTAGAGTTAGGGTTAGGGTTAGGGTTAGGTTAGGGTTAGGGTTAGGGTTAGGGTTAGGGTTAGGGTTAGAGTTAGGGTTAGGGTTAGGGTTAGGGTTAGGGTTAGGTTAGGGTTAGGGTTAGGGTTAGGGTTAGGGTTAGGGTTAGGTTAGGGTTAGGGTTAGGTTAGGGTTAGGGTTAGGGTTAGGGTTAGGTTAGGGTTAGGTTAGGGTTAGGGTTAGGGTTAGGGTTAGGGTTAGGGTTAGGGTTAGGTTAGGGTTAGGGTTAGGGTTAGAGTTAGGTTATAGACCAAAATGCGAAGTTGTCACCCCCCAGTTTTGTCACCCCCCCCCAATATCTCGAGTTCTATAGGTCCTATAGAGCTGAAACTCCGCCCATATACTAATTAGGGGGCGGGGAGTCGATTGCAAGTGGTTTGGGAGCTCTAGCGCCACCAGGGGCCGAGATATGGTATTGTCACCCCCTGTCACCCCCCTTATTATAGGTCCTATAGAGCTGAAACTCCTCCCATATACTAATTAGGGGGCGGGGAGTCGATTGCAAGTGGTTTGGGAGCTCTAGCGCCACCAGGGGCCGAGATATGGTATTGTCACCCCCCTGTCACCCCCCTTATTATAGGTCCTATAGAGCTGAAACTCCTCCCATATACTAATTAGGGGGCGGGGAGTCGATTGCAAGTGGTTTGGGAGCTCTAGCGCCACCAGGGGCCGAGATATGGTATTGTCACCCCCCTGTCACCCCCCTTATTATAGGTCCTATAGAGCTGAAACTCCTCCCATATACTAATTAGGGGGCGGGGAGTCGATTGCAAGTGGTTTGGGAGCTCTAGCGCCACCGGGCGCCGAGATATGGTGCTGCACCTAGTGTTTTTTTGTGGGTGGGATTTGTGTTTTTTGGGGTGGGACTTGTGTTTTTTTTTTTTTTTTTGGGGGGTGGGACTTGTGTTTTTTTTTTTTTTTTGGGGTGGGACTTGTGTTTTTTTGGGGTGGGACTTGTGTTTTTTTGGGGAGGGACTTGTGTTTTTTTTTTTTTTTGGGGGGTGGGACTTGTGTTTTTTTTTTTTTTGGGGTGGGACTTGTGTTTTTTTGGGGTGGGACTTGTGTTTTTTTGGGGAGGGACTTCTGTTTTTTGGGGGTGGGACATGTGTTTTTTGGGGGTGGGACTTGTGTTTTTTGGGGGTGGGACTTGTGTTTTTTGGGGGTGGGACTTGTGTTTTTTGGGGGTGGGACTTGTGTTTTTTGGGGGTGGGACTTGTGTTTTTTGGGGGTGGGACATGTGTTTTTTGGGGGTGGGACTTGTGTTTTTTGGGGGTGGGACTTGTTTTTTTTGGGGGTGTGACTTGTGTTTTGGGGGGGGAGGGACTTGTGTTTTTTTGGAGGTGGGACTTGTTTTTTTTGGAGGTCGGACTTGTGTTTTTTGTTGGGAATTGTGTTTTTTTTGTGTACCTATAGCTCCGCCCAGGAAGCAGTCAGCGACAAATGCTAGGTATCATTCGAAAGGTCTTGATGAGGCCTTTAAAATGACACCATACTTGTATTGTTCAGACCTTTGGGGGCGGAGTTATGGGACCAAATACATTTGTGTATTCAAAAATTATCTCGGTCTAGGAAAGTCGAAACGACTCGTGATTGGTGTCATTGGAAAGGTCTCGGCGAGTGCTTTCCAATGAGACCTTGTTTGTGTCGCTGCGACCTTCCTAGGCCGAGATACATTTTTGATACATGAATATATTTTGTCCCATAGCTCCGCCCAGGAAGCAGTCAGCGACATGAACTAGGTATCATTCGAAAGGGTTTTCTCAGACCTTTCCAACGAGACTACTCTGATGTCTCTGTGATGTTGGGGTCATGAGATATTGGCAATCAAAATTTTAGCTGTGACCTGTGTTTTTTGG
>NW_027508759.1:12500-95000 GCF_051911475.1 Siphateles boraxobius
CTGCCCCTATCCCTAAACCTACCCGTCACACACACACACACTCACTGCCCCTATCCCTAAACCTACCCGTCACACACACACACACTCACTGCCCCTATCCCTAAACCTACCCGTCACACACACACACACTCACTACCCCTATCCCTAAATCTACCCATCACACACACACACACACTCACTGCCCCTATCCCTAAACCTACCCGTTACACACACACACACTCACTGCCCCTATCCCTAAACCTACCCATCACACACACACACACACACACTCACTGCCCCTATCCCTAAATCTACCCATCACACACACACACACTCACTGTCCCTATCCCTAAATCTACCCATCACACACACACACACTGCCCCTATCCCTAAACCTACCCGTCACACACACACACACTCACTGCCCCTATCCCTAAACCTACCCGTCACACACACACACACACTCACTGCCCCTATCCCTAAATCTACCCATCACACACACACACACACTCACTGCCCCTATCCCTAAACCTACCCGTTACACACACACACACTCACTGCCCCTATCCCTAAACCTACCCGTCACACACACACACACACACTTACTGCCCCTATCCCTAAACCTACCCATCACACACACACACACACTCACTGCCCCTATCCCTAAACCTACCCGTTACACACACACACACTCACTGCCCCTATCCCTAAACCTACCCGTTACACACACACACACTCACTGCCCCTATCCCTAAACCTACCCGTCACACACACACACACTGCCCCATCCCTAAACCTACCCGTCACACACACACACACACACTTACTGCCCCTATCCCTAAACCTACCCATCACACACACACACACTGCCCCATCCCTAAACCTACCCGTCACACACACACACACTTACTGCCCCTATCCCTAAACCTACCCGTCTCACACACACACACACACTCACTGCCCCTATCCCTAAACCTACCCATCACACACACACACACTCACTGCCCCTATCCCTAAATCTACCCATCACACACATACACACTCACTGCCCCTATCCCTAAACCTACCCGTCACACACACACACACACACTTACTGCCCCTATCCCTAAACCTACCCATCACACACACACACACACACTCACTGCCCCTATCCCTAAATCTACCCATCACACACACACACACTCACTGCCCCTATCCCTAAACCTACCCATCACACACACACTCACTGCCCCTTTCCCTAAACCTACCCGTCACACACACACACACACACACTTACTGCCCCTATCCCTAAACCTACCCATCACACACACACTCACTGCCCCTATCCCTAAACCTACCCGTCACACACACACACACACACTTACTGCCCCTATCCCTAAACCTACCCATCACACACACACACACACACTCACTGCCCCTATCCCTAAATCTACCCATCACACACACACACACTCACTGCCCCTATCCCTAAATCTACCCATCACACACACACACACTGCCCCTATCCCTAAACCTACCCGTCACACACACACACACTCACTGCCCCTATCCCTAAACCTACCCGTCACACACACACACACTCACTGCCCCTATCCCTAAACCTACCCGTCACACACACACACACTCACTGCCCCCATCCCTAAATCTACCCATCACACACACACACACTCACTGCCCCTATCCCTAAACCTACCCGTCACACACACACACACTCACTGCCCCTACCCGTCACACACACACACACTCACTGCCCCTATCCCTAAACCTACCCGTCACACACACACACACTCACTGCCCCTATCCCTAAACCTACCCGTCACACACACACTCACTGCCCCTATCCCTAAACCTACCCGTCACACACACACACACTCACTGCCCCTATCCCTAAATCTACCCATCACACACACACACACTCACTGCCCCTATCCCTAAACCTACCCGTCACACACACACACACTCACTGCCCCTATCCCTAAACCTACCCATCACACACACACACACTCACTGCCCCTATCCCTAAATCTACCCATCACACACACACACACTCACTGCCCCTATCCCTAAACCTACCCATCACACACACACACACTCACTGCCCCTATCCCTAAACCTACCCGTCACACACACACACACTCACTGCCCCTATCCCTAAACCTACCCATCACACACACACACACTCACTGCCCCTATCCCTAAACCTACCCGTCACACACACACACACTCACTGCCCCTATCCCTAAACATACCCGTCACACACACACACACTCACACTCACTGCCCCTATCCCTAAACATACCCATCACACACACACACACTCACTGCCCCTATCCCTAAACATACCCATCACACACACACACACTCACTGCCCCTATCCCTAAACATACCCGTCACACACACACACACTCACTGCCCCTATCCCTAAACATACCCATCACACACACACACACTCACTGCCCCTATCCCTAAATCTACCCATCACACACACACACACTCACTGCCCCTATCCCTAAACATACCCGTTACACACACACACACTCACACTGCCCCTATCCCTAAATCTACCCATCACACACACACACACACTCACTGCCCCTATCCCTAAATCTACCCATCACACACACACTTACTGCCCCTATCCCTAAATCTACCCATCACAGGAGACATTCTGCATTTTTACATTTTTAATAAAACACTGCTTAGTATGTTTTTAAAGCCATTTGAAATATAAATCACGTTCAAGTTGTAATACCAGTGTAATACCCATGTCATTATACAATTTTGTGTCCCCACAAATCACAAAAACAAACAAACACACACACACACACACACACACACTCATATATATTTACATATATGAAAATAGCCTGTGTTTGACTGCAGTTCCAGAACCGATTTAGCGCAGTGAATGTTTATATTGTTTTCAATGAATGGGACGCTAAATATAATTTTGGCTTTAATAAGATTTTTAACTAGGCAAGAATAAACCTGATGTCCTCCATGATTTCCGTTTGTCCAACAACAAAGCACTTGAAGGCAGCGAGCTCGTAATGGGACGTTTCTGAAAGCTCGTGAAGGCAGAATTACACAAACTTTATGTGTCGTAAATGTATTTAGACGCGTGGAATCAATGGCTGAAAAGCTGCATGATGATTCCCATGCCAGGGTTATTATAGTTAACTAAAACAAAATCATACAAAAACAAGTTTGTTACTTAAAATAAAATAACGTTAAAAGATGTAAAAAATAAAATATATAAAATATTATTTCAGCTAGTTGCCAAGGCAGCTTTTTTCATTTTCATTTAGTTTAACTTTATGTACTAAACTAACTAAAACTGAAAACTATAATAATCATTAAAAATAAACTTTTTTATTAATAAAACGGACAAGCTAAATTACTAAAACTTAAATTAAAATTAAAAATAAACAAAAAATTATTATGTATAAATACATAAATAATTCAAAATATGAATAAAAGCTATATTAAAAACAGTCCTGTTTTAAACAGGCAGTATTATATTATATCAATCATATTAATGTATATTATATTATATTATATTATATTGAACTTGTAAAATGAGTTTAAACCTTTAATGTTTTTTCAAAAAAATGTTTTTTTTACATTCCTTAAAATTCAGAACTATCTGCAGTTTTTCTTCCTCAGTATTTTTGTCTTGTTTTTTTTATTTTTTATTAAAAGTATCTAAACATTCTTAAATCAAGATACGTTTATTCGAGAAGCAAAATTACTTCAGATATTAAATCTTGTTTTCTGAATAAAATATCAAAATGAAGTGAGTTTGTGCTTAAAACAAGAACCAATATCTGCCAATGGAGTCAGAAAAACAGTCTTAATGCAAAGAGAAAACGAGATTGATACAAGCAGAATGACAAAATTAAGTTAGTGTATCAGTGTATCTCGATTTAAGAACTGTTTGATATTTGTGCTGGAAAATGAGACAGAAATACTGAGTAAGAACATCATTTTTGCAGTGTAACAAGTTAGTCACGTAGTATCAGGTTAACTTCCTGACTATTCCTCGTGTGTATTTGTAGTATAAAGGTATATAAAGTATAAAGTGTGTCTGTTTGCAGCCGGATGGTGGCATGAGTTTGGTGGCCGTTTTGCTCACTGACTTACTGGACAGGAAGTTCCTCCCACGCTTGCAACCGGCCAATCAGGAGCAAGAGGAGGCTGTCAGAGCGGTGGAGGCGTGTCTGCTCAGGTAGGTCAGAGGTCAAATCCACAATCACATACTGCTCACAAAAGTCTGTATAATCTGGTGTTCTTCGTCATTTTTGGCCAAAAATTTTTACGTATTATTTTTATTTTATTTTTTATATCATCGCAATGGTAGGAAACTTGGTACGGTTTTGGCACTTGCTGTGTGAACAATCATGGATATGATTCGAACAGGTTAAATGGTCCTGAAAAAAATAGTCACACTTGAGCTCGTAGCGGTTAAAAATGACGCATTGGAAATGAATGTGAGACGAGTTTCCTCTAGTGGAAGCGTGTGGTACTGCAGCCGGACAACATCTCACTTTTTTTGAGATATGAACCTTAAAATTGGAGCACAACTTGTTTAGATTCATGGCTTTGATTTTCTTGCAGTTTTAGAGTAAAACGTGTTTTTGAAAACATAGATTTATATTAAATTTTAAAATAGTATTTTTGTGCATTTTTCATAACAATAAACGTAAAATTCTTGTAACTTTTTTAAATTCACTTTTTAAAACTTTTTTCACTTCAGCAATAATCTGCCAAGTGTCTTTAAAAAGAGTCTTCGCTTTAAAGCATTCAAGATTTACGACAGTTTAAGTCGGAAATAAAGTTTTCAGGTCTATGCTCAAAACGTGAGTACATGGATTATAAATACGGCATAAATATAATGTATTTCCAAAAATAAAAATACAAAATATTAAATAAAAAACATTATCAAACTAAAATATAGTAAACTCCTTTAATTGAAATAAATAAATAAAAATCGGTAATTTTTGAGCGACACGCAAAGAGCATGGCAAATTGCCATTACACGTTTTAGCATGTTACAGAATCGAGTGTGTAAAGTGTTTGTTGTTATGGTTGTGTGACAGGTTCAGGACTAAACTCGTGGCGTCTTTGGCTCGATGTCGGATCAAACACGAGTTGCTGACGCTGGAGAACATCTTACCGGAGAAGATCCGGCACCGACAGGAGAGAGCGAGAGAGCTGCCACTGTACGCGTGGATCAACACACACCGCAGCAGGTGCACAGATTCTCTCACACACACACACACACACACACACACACACACACACTAGGGGCTTTCGCACCGGGGAGTTACAGGAACGAGTCCTCAGGGTGGTTCCCCGAGAATTAATGGTTCCCTTAAGGCGGGCAAACACTGCGATGTCTGTGTGATTTAAGCAAGATTTCCTACTCACACTGAACGAGTAATCGCATGCGATGTAAAGCTCAGGATTTATTTGCTCACACTATCCGGTCTGGTTGCAGTGTTGCCAACTATTTTCAAAGGAAAGTAGCTTACGCCTTCCCTTAAAAGTCGCTAAATGTCGCTAGATGACGTCATATGTCAATTAGCATATTCGTGACGTCATCGCGTCGTACTTGCGTTCTGCTTGTCTAATGTGTTTTCTCTATAAATTAATGCTCAGCTCACATACTGTATTTAATATTATAATATAATATAGCCGAATGTAAAATAAAGCTGTTCTCATTTCCTATATATGTTTTGTCAGACAATAGAACGAGTAGCTATGATATAGGCCTAGTGAATGACACATTTTTTTTATAGGCCAATGTGGAAAATTATCTGAATTGAGAGAGTTCGGGAGCCGGATGAACAAAAGCTTTGTGATAGTGAGTATTACAAGTAATACCGTAAGCACAAGAAAAGGAAGGAAACTAAATCATTTAATTAAAATAAAAAAGAAAAGCAGATAAGTGATAAATCCGTGGAAAAACACTGCTCATTCACGTCTCTCAGCGGCCGTGCGCTCAACAGATGAATGTGCTGCTGCTCCTCTCAGCCATTTACTGAACAGGGTAGACGTAGCTAGAGTGAGTGACGTTTGAAAAGTCGCTAAAAATAGCGACTCATTTGCGCGATTCTTTTGCAGTCTGTACGCGGAGGGGTGCTCTAACTGCAGCTGGGAGCGGCTGCTGCGCGAGGACTGGGCCGCCTGTGAGTGCTTTGGGACGGGGGTGGGACCCACGGCAGCACCCGCTACTCGTTGTGAAGAGTAAGAACGATATGTGCTTTCACGTCAGAGAGTCTCCAAAAGTCTCCAATAACACCAGAAAAAGTTGTTAGATTTGTCGCTAGTCGCTTTTTTGAAAATGTGTCGCTAGAGGGGTCTAAATACTCGCTAAATATAGCGACAAAGTCGCTAAGTTGGCAACATTGTCTGTACGTCGAGCTGCGACTGCTCACACTGTACGCGCACTATTTTAACGATCTGAAACGCAAGTATCAAACACAAAATGCAAATAACTCAGGCGCTGTTGTTATTGCTTAAAACGGCTGAACTCAACGCTCGCATTCTCCGCGTTCATTAGTTTACGATCTGTCGAACAGTCCTGTCTAATACGTTATTTGAGAGAACTGTCATGCATAGAAAGCAGACAGTAATGAAATGTTATTAGCGTATGGCATGTGGTTGATGTCCAGTGTTGCTGAGCAGAAATACATAATCATATTTCTCTCGGTCTCCTCAAAGATGCGTTGGGTTTTCTCCTCAGCGTAAAGATTAAAGGGATAGTTAAATAGACAAACAAAAATAACGACTTTATTTCAACTATTCATCTCCTTCTCTGTGGGCCTCGAGTCAGTTAGCGTAGTGTGATAGCGTAGCGCTACGTAGGCTCACTATTGGCCGACGTTGGTCATGTGTGTGATGCGTGTGACGTACAACACAGAAGCGCTGCGCTGTTACACTAGTGAACTCACTCGAGGCCCACAGAGAAGGACATCAATAGTTGAAATAAAGTCGTTATTTTTGTTTGTTTTTGCGCACAAAAAGTATTCTCGTCGCTTGATAAACTTAAGATTGAGCCACTGTAGTCACTTGGACTCTTTTAACGATGTCTTTAATAACTTTTCGGGGAACAAGTGTCAATCCCTTAGAAGCCTATGGAGGAGTGATCCAGCTCTCAGATTTAATCACAAATATCTTAATTCGTGTTCCGAAGATGAACGAAGGTCTTACGGGGTTGAACAACATGAGGGAGAGTAATTACTGAGAGAATTTAAATTTTGGGGGGAACTATCGCTTTAGGAGGCTCTATCACTGTTTTACATGTTCATAGAGTTAGCTTCTGGAGTTAATATATAGGCTATAATCTGTGTGTTTACACAGTCTTTTTAAAAATGGCGTGTGCTGGTGTTTCAGCCAATCAGCGAACACTGACGTCACGGATAGTTCCTGTAGCGCGGGTTTAGATCAAGTGTGTAATCCATCAGCCGGAAACTGAAGCCTCGCGGGAGCCGCCATGTTAGCAGACCATCCCCTGCTGTTAGCATTACATTGACTCCCATTCATTTTGGCGTCACTTTGACAGCGAATAACTTTACATCTGAGGCGTCCAAAGACTTCATTTGTCCATTATTTATTTCTAAAGAAACACAGCAATGTATAAAAGGCTCCATTACTTTGTATCTTACGTTATGGCCCCGTAGAAGCTGTTTTTGTAAAAATAGGCTAACGATTGCGTCATAACCACGCGACTCTCTGTCGCACAGCAGATAAATTACCGTATAGACAGGAGGAGAAGCTCGCAGGCAATCTTTCACCGTCTATGAGGCAATCGGGGGACATAGAGGCATAAAGTCAAGGAGAAGCCCATAGATAGAGAGTCCATAAAAGCAACGGGACAAAATATTTCAACGTTTTTGAGGAATTGGAAATAATTCGGTGTGTCGCACAGCTACTAGAAGATCTACAACTGTCAGACTGTCGTCAAGCTCAGTTTGAGCCTGCGCAGTCGCTCAGACATCAGGAAGTGAGTTCACGTTTCTCTGTTGAAATCAAGAATGTCACTGTGTCCATTTCTTTTACTGTCTATGGTTTAGACCGGCTCTGAAGGAGGAGTAAATTAGTTCCTCCAAAAGAAGTTCCTAGAACTAAGACGTTCCTAGTTCCTGCAGTGCAAACAAGCCAAAAACCGGGATTTCCCACCAATAGTTGTAGGAACTATGAAAAGATTCGAAAGGCCCTTAAGATCTTCAGTGGAAGATGTGCTGTTAATAACACGTCTGTTTCATTTTAAATGCAGGAATTTTTTTCTTGTTTTTCCATTACAAGCATCAGGTTTATTTATTTTTTTGACCCCATCTGGAGATATTTGTTCTTGTTTCAAGTCATTTTGCTTCTCCAGCAAATGTTGAGATATTTGTACCGGAAAACAAGACTAATATACTGAGGGAGAACATCATTTTCTGCCCTGGGGTTTGTTTTCTTCTCCATTCCTTGTATTGCCGGATGATTTTCCACTGAAATCATTTATTGTATATGAGGTAGAAAGACGAGAATGTGTTTGTGTGAGTGTGATTTATAGTTCAGATGTGGCATTATACCGGTTCTCCCCTGTTTAACCTCCATTCTGGGGTGACCAGTCTTATTTATTGTGTGTGTGTCTGTGTGTGTGTGTGTGTGTGTGTGTGTGTGTGTGTGTGTGTGTGTGTGTGTGTGTGTGTGTGTGTGTGTGTGTGTGTGTGTGTGTGTGTGTGAGAGAGGCTGTAAATTTCACTGAGTTGCAGACAGATCCAATCACCAGCACTGGAGGTCACACACACACACACACACACACACACACACACACACACACACACACACACACACACACACACACACACACACACACACACACACACACACACACACAGACACACAATCACCCTCACTCTCACACAGACACACACACACACACACACTATCTCCCTCACAAACACACAATCACCCACACTCTCACACAGACACACACACACTAACTCCCTCAAAATCACGTACCCACTCATACTAACTTACTAACACACACTATCTCCCTCACAAACACACAATCACAAACACTTAACTCACTTACAAACACACACACACACACACACACACACACACACACACACACACACACACACACACACACACTATCTCCCTCACAAACACACAATCACCCACACTCTCACACAGACACACACACACACACACACACACTATCTCCCTCACAAACACACAATCACCCACACTCTCACACAGACACACACACACTAACTCACTCAAAATCACGCTCACACGCACACACAAACACACACTATCTCGCTCACACAAACACACACACACACACACACACACACTATCTCGCTCACACAAACACACACACACACACACACACTCACACACACACACACACACAGACAGACACACTAACTCCCTCAAAATCACGCACCCACTAACTCACTTACAAACACACACTCTTTCACACACACTAACACACACAGACACACTCAATCACTCACACGCACACACTCACACACTCTCTCTCTCTCACACACACATCTGGTTGCTCTTGGCTTATCTCTCTCTCTCTGTGTGTGTGTGTGTGTGTGTGTGTGTGTGTGTGTGTGTGTGTGTGTGTGTGTGTGTGTGTGTGTGTGTGTGTGTGTGTGTGTGTGTGTGTGTGTAGTTTTGAGGAGGTCAGGGAAGTGTTACGCACATCAGGGTTCTCCTGTGTTAAGTCTGTGGGACAGCTGGAAGGACGGAGCTTCTGTAAAGACACACACTGTCAGGATCTGCTGGTGTTTCCCAACCACATGAAGAGAGAACTGACCAACAGCAGATTACTGAGCGACTGCAGGCTCGTGCTTCAGGTACACACACACACACACACACACACACACACACACACACACACACACACACACACACACACACACACACACACACACACACACACACACGTCCTCATCATCCAGACAGTTGTTATCGTAAAATAAACAGTATAATAATCAGTAGATGTTCGATTCTGAAATTTGGGAATCGACTCTGGTTCTGGAATCAATACCAAAAATCGATTCCTCGCTGTTTTTTGCGATTCTTTTTCGATTCTTCTTGTTGTTGTTGTTTCGGAAGATGCGTTTTTCTTTCAGCATTATCATTGGCTGGTTAAAAGAAAACGTAGCATTTTATTTCAAATAAAAATTAAGATAAAGAACCTCATGTCAGGCAATCTCTGCAAGTAGTCCAAGCGGTGTCTTTCAGTTTCATCACTAAATCACAGAGATTATAAAACTAGTTTATTCATTTTTGGAACAGTTTTATTGAAAAGAACCTGTTCGCAGAAATTAATCGGACCTCCAATCATTATTAGCTAGCGAGAGGCGGATTAATGATTAGCACTGTTGAACTGAAAAAGAGTCGATTCTCTTTGATTGAATCGATTCCAACGCCTCGGAATTGATTGTTTTCGGATCGACTCCCGGCCCTAGTGATCAGGATCAGGACCGGGATCAGGATCAGGACCGGTTTCACCCTAAACGGGTTTATTTTGCAACAACAACAACAACAACCGGCTGGATGCACATGATCCCGCTTATTACATGCCCACTTTCCTCAGGGAGCACGTCTGTCTGGTGTGTGTCCCGACACACGGGAAACAAGCGCCTCAAACACCCGGATGAGTCCCATTACACTGCAAAAAATGCGAAAAGTATTGTGTAAAGAAAAGTAAAATGCCATAAGATATTATGTCTTGTTTTCTGGGGAAATAAATCAAAATTAAGAGAGTTGATGCTTAAAGTCCCCGTGAACCGGAAGTTGCAAACGACTTTTCTCCAGTGTTGTGACGTATTTCCGAGAGAAACGGAATACTAAATGAGGCAAAATAGTGTGCGTGGCTTTTTTCCAACTAGCACCTGATTGGATCTAGAAAAGTAGGTGTTTCATTCAAACACACAGGCAGCCTGTGTACTGTCAGTTGGAGGGGCGTCGTTACGGATGTTAAGCAGACACCCAAACCGTCAAACCTACGTCATCAGGGAAGGTCCTCCAATGCAGAGGGGAGGGGAAATTTCAGATTTTGATTAAAGATTACGAAGCCAAAAAATTTTTTTGTGTGGATTGACTTGCATGGATGAATTGTTCACCACAAAACGATCAATTTAGGCAAACAAAGTAAGTATGGTCAATTTTGAATTCATGGGGACTTTAAAAAAAGCAAAATGATCTGCCAATGGGGTGAGAAAAATGATGATAATTCAAAGAGAAACAAGATATTTTTTCTGACCCCATTGGCAGATCATTTTGCTTTTTTTTTAAGCATCGACTCTCTTAGTTTTGATTAATTCCCCCGGAAAACAGGACATAATATCTTATGGTATTTTACTCATATAGTACATGCATCTTGATGTAGGAATTTTTAGAAATTTGGACTGGAAACAAGACAAAAATACTGAGTAAGAAAAGCATTTTTTGCAGTGCATGTATTGAATTATTTTATTTACTGAACCGCTACGGATCATCAGATATCAGCGAGAGCGCGACAACACTCGTGGAAACAGTGTGCTTTTGTTTGTTTGGTAACATGTGTGCAGGATAAGTCGTGTTGTGTGTGACGGTGTGTGTGTGTGTGTGTGTGCAGGATAAGTCGTGTTGTGTGTGACGGTGTGTGTGTGTGTGTGTGCAGGATAAGTCGTGTTGTGTGTGATGGTGTGTGATGGTGTGTGTGTGCAGGATAAGTCGTGTTGTGTGTGACGGTGTGTGTGTGTGTGTGCAGGATAAGTCGTGTTGTGTGTGACGGTGTGTGTGTGTGTGCAGGATAAGTCGTGTTGTGTGTGACGGTGTGTGTGTGTGTGTGTGCAGGATAAGTCGTGTTGTGTGTGACGGTGTGTGTGTGTGTGCAGGATAAGTCGCGTTGTGTGTGACGGTGTGTGTGTGTGTGTGTGTGCAGGATAAGTCGTGTTGTGTGTGACGGTGTGTGTGTGTGTGTGTGTGTGTGTGCAGGATAAGTCGTGTTGTGTGTGACGGTGTGTGTGTGTGTATGTGTGTGCAGGATAAGTCGTGTTGTGTGTGATGGTGTGTGTGTGTGTGTGTGTGTGCAGGATAAGTCGTGTTGTGTGTGACGGTGTGTGTGTGTGTGTGCAGGATAAGTCGTGTTGTGTGTGACGGTGTGTGTGTGTGTGCAGGATAAGTCGTGTTGTGTGTGACGGTGTGTGTGTGTGTGTGTGTGTGCAGGATAAGTCGTGTTGTGTGTGACGGTGTGTGTGTGTGTGTGCAGGATAAGTCGTGTTGTGTGTGACGGTGTGTGTGTGTGTGTGTGTGTGTGTGTGTGCAGGATAAGTCGTGTTGTGTGTGACGGTGTGTGTGTGTGTGTGCAGGATAAGTCGTGTTGTGTGTGACGGTGTGTGTGTGTGTGTGTGCAGGATAAGTCGTGTTGTGTGTGATGGTGTGTGTGTGTGTGTGTGCAGGATAAGTCGTGTTGTGTGTGACGGTGTGTGTGTGTGAATGTGTGTGCAGGATAAGTCGTGTTGTGTGTGACGGTGTGTGTGTGTGCAGGATAAGTCGTGTTGTGTGTGATGGTGTGTGTGTGTGTGTGTGTGTGTGTGTGCAGGATAAGTCGTGTGGTGTGTGACGGTGTGTGTGTGTGTGCAGGATAAGTCGTGTTGTGTGTGACGGTGTGTGTGTGTGTATATGTGTGCAGGATAAGTCGTGTTGTGTGTGATGGTGTGTGTGTGCAGGATAAGTCGTGTTGTGTGTGACGGTGTGTGTGTGCAGGATAAGTCGTGTTGTGTGTGATGGTGTGTGTGTGTGTGTGTGTCGGATAAGTCGTGTTGTGTGTGATGGTGTGTGTGTGTGTGTGTGTGCAGGATAAGTCGTGTTGTGTGTGACGGTGTGTGTGTGTGCAGGATAAGTCGTGTTGTGTGTGACGGTGTGTGTGTGTGTGTGTGTGTGTGCAGGATAAGTCGTGTTGTGTGTGACGGTGTGTGTGTGTGTGTGTGTGTGCAGGATAAGTCGTGTTGTGTGTGACGGTGTGTGTGTGTGTGTGTGCAGGATAAGTCGTGTTGTGTGTGACGGTGTGTGTGTGTGTGCAGGATAAGTCGTGTTGTGTGTGATGGTGTGTGTGTGCAGGATAAGTCGTGTTGTGTGTGACGGTGTGTGTGTGTGTGTGTGCAGGATAAGTCGTGTTGTGTGTGATGGTTTGTGTGTGTGTGTGTGCAGGATAAGTCGTGTTGTGTGTGACGGTGTGTGTGTGTGTGTGTGCAGGATAAGTTGTGTTGTGTGTGATGGTGTGTGTGTGTGTGTGTGTGCAGGATAAGTCGTGTTGTGTGTGACGGTGTGTGTGTGTGCAGGATAAGTCGTGTTGTGTGTGACGGTGTGTGTGTGTGTGTGTGTGCAGGATAAGTCGTGTTGTGTGTGATGGTGTGTGTGTGTGTGTGTGCAGGATAAGTCGTGTTGTGTGTGACGGTGTGTGTGTGTGTGTGTGTGCAGGATAAGTCGTGTTGTGTGTGACGGTGTGTGTGTGTGTGCAGGATAAGTCGTGTTGTGTGTGATGGTGTGTGTGTGTGTGTGTGCAGGATAAGTCGTGTTGTGTGTGATGGTGTGTGTGTGTGTGTGTGCAGGATAAGTCGTGTTGTGTGTGATGGTGTGTGTGTGTGTGTGTGCAGGATAAGTCGTGTTGTGTGTGATGGTGTGTGTGTGTGTGTGTGTGTGCAGGATAAGTCGTGTTGTGTGTGACGGTGTGTGTGTGTGTGCAGGATAAGTCGTGTTGTGTGTGACGGTGTGTGTGTGTGTGTGTGCAGGATAAGTCGTGTTGTGTGTGATGGTGTGTGTGTGTGTGTGCAGGATAAGTCGTGTTGTGTGTGATGGTGTGTGTGTGTGTGTGTGCAGGATAAGTCGTGTTGTGTGTGATGGTGTGTGTGTGTGTGTGTGCAGGATAAGTCGTGTTGTGTGTGATGGTGTGTGTGTGTGTGTGTGCAGGATAAGTCGTGTTGTGTGTGACGGTGTGTGTGTGTGTGTGCAGGATAAGTCGTGTTGTGTGTGATGGTGTGTGTGTGTGTGTGTGCAGGATAAGTCGTGTTGTGTGTGACGGTGTGTGTGTGTGTGTGTGTGCAGGATAAGTCGTGTTGTGTGTGACGGTGTGTGTGTGTGTGTGTGTGCAGGATAAGTCGTGTTGTGTGTGATGGTGTGTGTGTGTGTGTGTGCAGGATAAGTCGTGTTGTGTGTGATGGTGTGTGTGTGTGTGTGTGCAGGATAAGTCGTGTTGTGTGTGATGGTGTGTGTGTGTGTGTGTGTGTGTGTGTGCAGGATAAGTCGTGTTGTGTGTGACGGTGTGTGTGTGTGTGTGTGCAGGATAAGTCAGGTTGTGTGTGATGGTGTGTGTGTGTGTGTGTGTGTGTGTGCAGGATAAGTCGTGTTGTGTGTGATGGTGTGTGTGTGTGTGTGTGCAGGATAAGTCGTGTTGTGTGTGATGGTGTGTGTGTGTGTGTGTGTGCAGGATAAGTCGTGTTGTGTGTGATGGTGTGTGTGTGTGTGTGTGCAGGATAAGTCGTGTTGTGTGTGATGGTGTGTGTGTGTGTGTGTGTGCAGGATAAGTCGTGTTGTGTGTGATGGTGTGTGTGTGTGTGTGTGCAGGATAAGTCTTGTTGTGTGTGACGGTGTGTGTGTGTGTGTGTGCAGGATAAGTCGTGTTGTGTGTGATGGTGTGTGTGTGTGTGTGTGCAGGATAAGTCGTGTTGTGTGTGATGGTGTGTGTGTGTGTGTGTGCAGGATAAGTCGTGTTGTGTGTGATGGTGTGTGTGTGTGTGTGTGCAGGATAAGTCGTGTTGTGTGTGATGGTGTGTGTGTGTGTGTGTGCAGGATAAGTCGTGTTGTGTGTGATGGTGTGTGTGTGTGTGTGTGCAGGATAAGTCGTGTTGTGTGTGATGGTGTGTGTGTGTGTGTGTGCAGGATAAGTCGTGTTGTGTGTGACGGTGTGTGTGTGTGTGTGTGCAGGATAAGTCATGTTGTGTGTGATGGTGTGTGTGTGCAGGATAAGTCGTGTTGTGTGTGACGGTGTGTGTGTGTGTGTGTGCTGGATAAGTCGTGTTGTGTGTGATGGTGTGTGTGTGTGTGTGTGTGTGCAGGATAAGTCGTGTTGTGTGTGTGTGTGTGTGTGTGTGTGTGTGTGTGTGTGTGTGCAGGATAAGTCGTGTTGTGTGTGATGGTGTGTGTGTGTGTGTGTGTGTGTGTGCAGGATAAGTCGTGTTGTGTGTGACGGTGTGTGTGTGTGTGTGTGCAGGATAAGTCGTGTTGTGTGTGACGGTGTGTGTGTGTGTGTGTGTGCAGGATAAGTTGTGTTGTGTGTGTGTGTGTGTGTGTGTGTGTGCAGGATAAGTCGTGTTGTGTGTGACGGTGTGTGTGTGTGTGTGTGTGTGTGTGTGTGCAGGATAAGTCGTGTTGTGTGTGACGGTGTGTGTGTGTGTGTGTGTGCAGGATAAGTCGTGTTGTGTGTGATGGTGTGTGTGTGTGTGTGTGTGCAGGATAAGTCGTGTTGTGTGTGACGGTGTGTGTGTGTGTGTGTGCAGGATAAGTCGTGTTGTGTGTGACGGTGTGTGTGTGTGTGTGTGTGTGCAGGATAAGTCGTGTTGTGTGTGATGGTGTGTGTGTGTGTGTGTGTGCAGGATAAGTCGTGTTGTGTGTGACGGTGTGTGTGTGTGTGTGTGTGTGTGCAGGATAAGTCGTGTTGTGTGTGACGGTGTGTGTGTGTGTGTGTGTGCAGGATAAGTCGTGTTGTGTGTGACGGTGTGTGTGTGTGTGTGTGTGCAGGATAAGTCGTGTTGTGTGGGCCCCTGGGCGCTGCGCCCCCTGCTGGCTGAAGGAGGAGACGTCCTCATGATCGGGTGTTTCTCGGCTCGGACCGTTGCACACGTGTCTGCGGTGTCTGCACACACACACGCAGACACACACGCTGACACACACATCTCTCCGGCGCAGAGCACAGTGTTTGTGTGTGTGGGAGACAAACCGCAGGCGCAGACAGATGAACTGCAGAACACACTCGCCAAAATGGGCTGCAAGAGTAAGAGATTATTTTATTTTATTTATTATAATTTACACACACACACACACACACACACACACACACACACACACACACACACACACACACACACACACACACACACACACACACACACACACATATATACATACATACTATATCATTTATAATATATAAAAAACACTAATATTAAAGAATTTAACAATCAAAAGTGAATTCAGACATCACAACATTATAATGTATAAAAATATATAAAATATAAAAAGTTGAAAAATTCAAAAAATATTTGCATGCAATTTTAACATGCAAAAAGTGAATTAGATTATACAATATGAAAGATTTTTATAAAAAATACAAAAAAGAAAATTCATATATTTATATATATATATATATATACACTTTTGATTTTTATATATATTATATATATATATATATACAGTTTTATATATATTTGTGTATGTGTGTGTGTGTGTATATGTAATATACATGTATATATTGTAAAACAAAAATATACAAAAAGTGAATTTAGACATCACAAATTATAATGTACTATATGAAAAATTGTGTGTGTGTGTGTGTGTGTGTATGTGTGTGTTAGAGCTGCACAATTAATCAAATTTGTAATCGCGATTACAATTACGGATGCCACAATTATGAAATCGTTTAAAGGGGCAATTACAAAAAAAAAGTTCACTTACAATATTCTGTGCTCAAGATGTGTTTTTTTCTTTCTACTGCTTATCTTAAGGTTTTTTATACTTTGGTTTGGTTTCTTTAAATAAATAAATATATTTGACATTTGAGGCGTTAATGCTATAGAAAGCGAAGAGTGTTTTCTGCTTGTATTTTGATATAACAAAATGGCATGCAGTCGCTTCAAACAATGGCATAAATGGCAAAACATCATTCAATTTATCAATAATCGCAATTACAATTTCAAGGGAATAATCGACAAATATGATCTTGTGTCATAATTGTGCAGCCCGAGTGTGTGTGTGTGTTTGACCTTGGTATAAAAAAGTCGTTGGGGAATGGAAACAAACTTTTTTATTGCCAAAGTTACTGAGTTATTGTTAGTTCCTCTCCAAATATTAATTGAAGACAAACGAAGACAAACGAAGGTGTGTGTTTGTCAGATGTGAAGCTGCTTCCAGTGTCTCTGGAGTCTCTGGATGTGTGTGACGTGCGTCTCGAGGAGGTCCGTGTGGCGCTTGTGATGCCGGCGTGTTCCCTGTCTGCCGTCAGCAACCCTGTGGATTACATCATGCAGGAGAACAGAGGTACACACACACACACACACACACACACACACACACACACTGAGACTCTCAGCATCCGTCACATGTGTTCGTTCTGATCCGCTTTCAGACCCGCGGCTCATGCTGGATCTGTCACACGGTTCCGTCTCTCCAGAGACTCTCCAGACGCTCGCGTGCCGACAGAGGAAAGACCTGCAGCGCGTCTGCCAGTGTGAGTGTGTGTGTGTGTGTGTGTGTGTGACACGAGCTGCGTTTCACTCTGAGTTTAGACACTTCAGTAAAGGATCTACAATTATAAATCAGGATAAGTTAGATAGTTAAATTTGTCCCAAAAAAATTATTCAATCTAGAAAATTCTGAATAATTCAGAAAAATAATTCACTCTAAAATTAATTCAGAAAAATTATTCACTCTAAAATTAATTCAGAAAAATAATTTCACTCTAAAAAATAATTCAGAAAAATAATTCACTCGAAAAAATAATCGTTTTAAAAAATAATTAAACTGGTGTAGACCAGCAGAGAAACCATGATCCGGTGTAAACCAGCTTAAACTGGTGTAGACAGCAGAGAAACCATGATCCGGTGTAAACCAGCTTAAACTGGTGTAGACAGCAGAGAAACCATGATCCGGTGTAAACCAGCAGAGAAACCATGATCCAGTGTAAACCAGCTTAAACTGGTGTAGACAGCAGAGAAACCATGATCCGGTGTAAACCAGCAGAGAAACCATGATCCGGTGTAAACCAGCTTAAACTGGTGTAGACAGCAGAGAAACCATGATCCGGTGTAAACCAGCAGAGAAACCATGATCCGGTGTAAACCAGCTTAAACTGGTGTAGACCAGCAGAGAAACCATGATCCGGTGTAAACCAGCTTAAACTGGTGTAGACCAGCAGAGAAACCATGATCCAGTGTAAACCAGCTTAAACTGGTGTAGACCAGCAGAGAAACCATGATCCGGTGTAAACCAGCTTAAACTGGTGTAGACCAGCAGAGAAACCATGATCCGGTGTAAACCAGCTTAAACTGGTATAGACCAGCAGAGAAACCATGATCCGGTGTAAACCAGCTCAAACTGGTGTAAACCAGCAGAGAAACCATGATCCGGAGTAAACCAGCTTAAACTGCTGTAGACAGCAGAGAAACCATGATCCGGTGTAAACCAGCAGAGAAACCATGATCCGGTGTAAACCAGCTTAAACTGGTGTAGACAGCAGAGAAACCATGATCCGGTGTAAACCAGCAGAGAAACCATGATCCGGAGTAAACCAGCTTAAACTGGTGTAGACAGCAGAGAAACCATGATCCGGTGTAGACCAGCAGAGAAACCATGATCCGGTGTAAACCAGCTTAAACTGGTGTAGACCAGCAGAGAAACCATGATCCGGTGTAAACCAGCTTAAACTGGTGTAGACCAGCAGAGAAACCATGATCCGGTGTAAACCAGCTTAAACTGGTGTAGACCAGCAGAGAAACCATGATCCGGTGTAAACCAGCTTAAACTGGTGTAGACCAGCAGAGAAACCATGATTCGGTGTAAACCAGCAGAGAAACCATGATCCGGTGTAAACCAGCAGAGAAACCATGATCCAGTGTAAACCAGCTTAAACTGGTGTAGACAGCAGAGAACCATGATCCGGTGTAAACCAGCAAAGAAACCATGATCCGGTGTAAACCAGCTTAAACTGGTGTAGACCAGCAGAGAAACCATGATCCGGTGTAAACCAGCTTAAACTGGTGTAGACCAGCAGAGAAACCATGATCCGGTGTAAACCAGCTTAAACTGGTGTAGACCAGCAGAGAAACCATGATCCGGTGTAAACCAGCTTAAACTGGTGTAGACCAGCAAAGAAACCATGATCCGGTGTAAACCAGCATAAACTGGTGTAGACCAGCAGAGAAACCATGATCCGGTGTAAACCAGCTTAAACTGGTGTAGACCAGCAAAGAAACCATGATCCGGTGTAAACCAGCTTAAACTGGTGTAGACCAGCAGAGAAACCATGATCCGGTGTAAACCAGCTTAAACTGGTGTAGACCAGCAAAGAAACCATGATCCGGTGTAAACCAGCTTAAACTGGTGTAGACCAGCAGAGAAACCATGATCCGGTTTAAACCAGCTTAAACTGGTGTAGACCAGCAGAGAAACCATGATCCGGTGTAAACCAGCTTAAACTGGTGTAGACCAGCAGAGAAACCATGATCCGGTGTAAACCAGCTTAAACTGGTGTAGACCAGCAGAGAAACCATGATCCGGTGTAAACCAGCTTAAACTGGTGTAGACCAGCAAAGAAACCATGATCCGGTGTAAACCAGCTTAAACTGGTGTAGACCAGCAAAGAAACCATGATCCGGTGTAAACCAGAGCGAATCCAGGGGTTTATATAAGCTGAGTGATTTGAGCATGCCTCGTTGTATTGACATTCATAATTTCTGTGATGATTTGTGTGGTATTGATCTTGTGTGTGTGAGAGGGAGTGTGTGTGTGAAGGTGTTTGTGGGAGTGAGTGAGTGTGTGTGTGTGTGTGTGTGTGTGTGTGTGTGTGATCCGAGCGTGAAGAGGCTCTGTCCCTCCCTGCAGATTAACACACCGGCCGGCATGAATCTAATGATGTTCATCAGTGAACAGACAGTAATGGCAGTGTGTGTGTGTGTGTGTGTGTTCCTCAGTTCCTCAGGTGCGGGCGGTGCTTTACTCCACCTGTTCTGTTCACTCAGAGGAGAATGAGGAGGTGTTGAAGACGATCCTCTCACAATCACAGGAGAATCACTCCACAGCGACGCCCTACAGGTGTGTGTGTGTGTGTGTGTGTGTGTGTGTGTGTGTGTGTGTGTGTGTGGGTGAGTATGGTGTTTTGTTTGGGTGTGGTGTTTTGTGTTAGTGTGTTTGTTTTAGTGTGTGTGTGTGTGTGTTGTTTTGTTTGTGTGTGTGCGCGTGTGTTTGTTTGTGTGTGTGTGTGTGTGGTGTTTTGTTTTTGTGTGTGTGTGAGTGTGTTTGTTTGTGTGAATGAGTGAGTGTGTTTGTGTGAGTGTGTATGTGAACTTACATTCAACATTTGTTTTCTTGTGATCACAATTTTTGTGTTCTTGAAATTGAATAAAAAATAGTTATAATAATACAAACAAATAATAAAAAGAATGAATAAACAAATAAATATAAAAAAATTAATTGTTTTGAGTTGTGAGGTCTCATTTTCAAAAATGTACTCTTTTGAATTAAATAAAAAGATTCTTAATAACATTCTTTTTTATGAGATTACAATGTGGTACTACGCTTTGAAAATAACAATTCAATTTTATATATTATTATAATAATAATTAATAATAAATAAATATATAAATATTCTGAATGTTCTGATCCAATCATACACTGTTGGTTTGCTGAGACTGAGTCTTCTCTCAAGGGTTTCTCCATTCTGCCACTGATGGAGTTTTGGCTTGTTTAGTTGGGGACATTTAGTTTAATATTCAACAATATTATTGATCTCCTGCATTGACATCATTATATGAAAACTGAACTGAGCTGGACGATGGCATCACGGTTTTCTCCAGAGCGGATATATATATATATATATATATATATATATATATATATATATATATATATATATAAATGAACTAAATTTATAACTTTTTTCAACAAAAATGAACCATCACTGAACTTAAGCTGGACTGTGACGCTATTTTCTTCTAGAAACAAACTTTGTTGCATTATTTTCCTGTTATCCCTGTAAAGCTGCTTTGTATTGTAAAAAGCGCTATATATATATAAAGGTGACTTGACATAATTATACATTACATATTGTATATGTTAAATTTGTATCATATATTATTCATGTATATTTAAAGTATTAATATATATTAGTATATTTTATACATAAATATGCATTGCATCATTTTAGATTTTACATGTTGTATATAACTCATGTTTATTAAATATATTACATATTAATTATGGATATTTTATACACAAATAAAATATGCATTACATAAGTTTCTATATACAATTTATTTTTTAAGATTTTATTTACAAATGTCATATTAGATATTTTCATACGTTATGTAGGGCAGATTCTGATATTTTTGTGTTTTACTTTTAATGTAATTCACATTGATAACACCAAACCTTCATTTTAGCATTTTTATATTATTTATTTACTTTTTGTGATTTTTACACACTTTTGCACTAATGCATGATAAAATGAGTCATAAAAAAGTTTGTGTGTGTGTGTGTGTCAGGCTGAGTTCTCCAGGTCTCCTGCAGGACTCCTTCACTGAAGATGAGGATGATCCACAGGAGATGAAGGCCAGTTTCTTCAGACTGGAAGCATCAGATCATCACAATGGCTGTTTCGTAGCTCTGCTCACACGACAGGTATAAACATCAGCATCACATTCCCTAAAACATCAGCATCACATTCCCTAAAACATCAGCATCACATTCCCTAAACATCAGCATCACATTCCCTAAACATCAGCATCACATTCCCTAAAACAGCAGCATTACATTCCCTAAAACATCAGCATCACATTCCCTAAACATCAGCATCACATTCCCTAAAACATCAGCATTACATTCCCTAAAACATCAGCATCACATTCCCTAAACATCAGCATCACATTCCCTAAACATCTGCATCACATTCCCTAAACATCAGCATCACATTCCGTAAACATCAGCATCACATTCCCTAAACATCAGCATCACATTCCCTAAACATCAGCATCACATTCCCTAAACATCAGCATCACATTCCCTAAACATCAGCATCACATTCCCTAAAACATCAGCATCACATTCCCTAAACATCAGCATCACATTCCCTAAACATCAGCATCACATTCCCTAAACATCAGCATCACATTCCCTAAACATCTGCATCACATTCCCTAAACATCTGCATCACATTCCCTAAAACATCAGCATCACATTCCCTAAACATCTGCATCACATTCCCTAAACATCAGCATCACATTCCCTAAACATCAGCATCACATTCCCTAAACATCAGCTTTACATTCCCTAAAACATCAGCATCACATTCCCTAAAACATCAGCTTCACATTCACTAAAACATCAGCTTCACATTCCCTAAACATCAGCATCACATTCCCTAAACATCAGAATAACATTCCCTAAACATCAGCATCACATTCCCTAAAACATCAGCATCACATTCCCTAAACATCAGCATCACATTCCCTAAAACATCAGCATCACATTCCCTAAAACATCAGCATCACATTCCCTAAACATCAGCATCACATTCCCTAAAACATCAGCATCGCATTCCCTAAAACATCAGCATCACATTCCCTAAACATCAGCATTACATTCCCTAAACATCAGCATCACATTCCCTAAACATCAGCATCACATTCCCTAAACATCAGCATTACATTCCCTAAAACATCAGCATCACATTCCCTAAACATCAGCATCACATTCCCTAAAACATCAGCATTACATTCCCTAAAACATCAGCATTACATTCCCTAAAACATCAGCATTACATTCCCTAAACATCAGCATCACATTCCCTAAAACATCAGCATCACATTCCCTAAACATCAGCATCACATTCCCTAAACATCAGCATCACATCCCCTAAAACATCAGCATCACATTCCCTAAAACATCAGCATCACATTCCCTAAAACATCAGCATCACATTCCCTAAAACATCAGCTTCACATTCCCTAAAACAGGGATGGGCAACTCCGGTCCTCGAGGGCCACTGTCCTGCAGAGTTTAGCTCCAACCCTAATTAAACACATCTGAACAAGCTAATCAATGTTTTCAGGATTACTAAAAAATAATTTTTGTCAGGGTTGGAGCTAAACTCTGCAGGACAGTGGCCCTCGAGGACCGGAGTTGCCCATCCCTGCCCTAAAACATCAGCTTCACATTCCCTAAACATCAGCATCACATTCCCTAAACATCAGCATCACATTCCCTAAACATCAGCATCACATTCCCTAAACATCAGCATCACATTCCCTAAACATCAGCATCACATTCCCTAAACACCAGCATCACATTCCCTAAACATCAGCATCACATTCCCTAAACATCAGCATCACATTCCCTAAACATCAGCATCACATTCCCTAAAACATCAGCATTACATTCCGTAAACATCAGCATCACATTCCCTAAACATCAGCATCACATTCCCTAAACATCAGCATCACATTCCCTAAACATCAGCATCACATTCCCTAAACATCAGCATCACATTCCCTAAACATCAGCATCACATTCCCTAAACATCAGCATCACATTCCCTAAACATCAGCATCACATTCCCTAAAACATCAGCATCACATTCCCTAAAACATCAGCATCACATTCCCTAAAACATCAGAATTACATTCCCTAAAACATCAGCATTACATTCCCTAAATCATCAGCATTACATTCCCTAAACATCAGCATCACATTCCCTAAAACATCAGCATCACATTCCCTAAAACATCAGCATCACATTCCCTAAAACATCAGCATTACATTCCCTAAAACATCAGCATCACATTCCCTAAACATCAGCATCACATTACCTAAACATCAGCATCACATTCCCTAAACATCAGCATCACATTCCCTAAACATCAGCATCACATTCCCTAAACATCAGCATCACATTCCCTAAACATCAGCATCACATTCCCTAAACATCAGCATCACATTCCCTAAAACATCAGCATCACATTCCCTAAACATCAGCATCACATTCCCTAAAACATCAGCATCACATTCCCTAAAACATCAGCATCACATTCCCTAAACATCAGCATCAGATTCCCTAAAACATCAGTATTACATTCCCTAAACATCAGCATCACATTCCCTAAATATCAGCATCAAATTCCCTAAACATCAGCATTACATTCCCTAAAACATCAGCATTACATTCCCTAAACATCAGCATCACATTACCTAAACATCAGAATTACATTCCCTAAACATCAGCATCACATTCCCTAAATATCAGCATCAAATTCCCTAAACATCAGCATTACATTCCCTAAAACATCAGCATTACATTCCCTAAACATCAGCATCACATTACCTAAACATCAGCATTACATTCCCTAAACATCAGCATCACATTCCCTAAATATCAGCATCAAATTCCCTAAACATCAGCATTACATTCCCTAAAACATCAGCATTACATTCCCTAAACATCAGCATCACATTACCTAAACATCAGCATTACATTCCCTAAAACATCAGCATTACATTCCCTAAAACATCAGCATCACATTCCCTAAAACATCAGCATCACATTCCCTAAACATCAGCATCACATTCCCTAAACATCAGCATCACATTCCCTAAACATCAGCATCACATTCCCTAAACATCAGCATCACATTCCCTAAAACATCAGCATCACATTCCCTAAACATCAGCATCACATTCCCTAAACATCAGCATCACATTCCCTAAAACATCAGCATCACATTCCCTAAAACATCAGCATCACATTCCCTAAAACATCAGCATCACATTCACTAAACATCAGCATCACATTCCCTAAAACATCAGCATCACATTTCCTAAAACATCAGCATCACATTCCCTAAACATCAGCATCACATTCCCTAAAACATCAGCATCACATTCCCTAAAACATCAGCATCACGTTCCCTAAACATCAGCATCACATTCCCTAAAACATCAGCATCACATTCCCTAAAACATCAGCATCACATTCCCTAAAACATCAGCATCACATTCCCTAAACATCAGCATCACATTCCCTAAAACATCAGCATCACATTACCTAAACATCAGCATCACATTCCCTAAACATCAGCATCACATTTCCTAAAACATCAGCATCACATTCCCTAAACATCAGCATCACATTCCCTAAACATCAGCATCACATTCCCTAAACATCAGCATCACATTCCCTAAAACATCAGCATCACATTCCCTAAAACATCAGCATCACATTCCCTAAAACATCAGCATCACATTCCCTTCACATTCCCTAAACATCAGCATCACATTCCCTAAACATCAGCATCAGATTCCCTAAAACATCAGCATCACATTCCCTAAAACATCAGCATCACATTCCCTAAAACATCAGCATCACATTCCCTAAAACATCAACATCACATTCCCTAAACATCAGCATCACATTCCCTAAAACATCAGCATCACATTCCCTAAAACATCAGCATCACATTCCCTAAAACATCAGCATCACATTCCCTAAAACATCAGCATCACATTCCCTAAACATCAGCATCACATTCCCTAAAACATCAGCATCACATTCCCTAAAACATCAGCATCACATTCCCTAAAACATCAGCATCACATTCCCTAAAACATCAGCATCACATTCCCTAAAACATCAGCATCACATTCCCTAAACATCAGCATCACATTCCCTAAAACATCAGCATTACATTCCGTAAACATCAGCATCACATTCCCTAAACATCAGCATTACATTCCCTAAAACATCAGCATCACATTCCCTAATCATCAGCATCACATTCCCTAAACATCAGGATCACATTACCTAAACATCAGCATTACATTCCCTAAACATCAGCATCACATTCCCTAAAACATCAGCATCACATTCCCTAAACATCAGCATCACATTACCTAAAACATCAGCATTACATTCCCTAAAACATCAGCATCACATTCCCTAAAACATCAGCATTACATTCCGTAAACATCAGCATCACATTCCCTAAACATCAGCATTACATTCCGTAAACATCAGCATCACATTCCTTAAACATCAGCATCACATTCCCTAAAACATCAGCATCACATTCCCTAATCATCAGCATCACATTCCCTAAACATCAGCATCACATTACCTAAACATCAGCATTACATTACCTAAACATCAGCATCACATTCCCTAAAACATCAGCATCACATTCCCTAAACATCAGCATCACATTACCTAAAACATCAGCATTACATTCCCTAAAACATCAGCATCACATTCCCTAAAACATCAGCATCACATTTCCTAAAACATCAGCATCACATTCCCTAAACATCAGCATCACATTCCCTAAAACATCAGCATCACATTCCCTAAAACATCAGCATCACATTCCCTAAACACCAGCATTACATTCCCTAAACATCAGCATCACATTCCCTAAACATCAGCATCACATTCCCTAAAACATCAGCATCACATTCCCTAAAACATCAGCATCACATTCCCTAAAACATCAGCATCACATTCCCTAAAACATCAGCATCACATTCCCTAAAACGTGAGCATGAGAGCGTTGAGAACAGAAGTGCGATGGAACATGTGATTGACATGCGGATCAACATTAGTTCAGCATTCAAATACAAATGGCATCATGTATGTTTTACTCTTATTTGTGTCTTTGAAAGCTCTTGAATGTGGTTTAGGAAGTGAAAATATTGGTCAGATTGGATGCATATATATATATATATATACTGTATGCTGCATTATACAAATATACATTTTTCAGACAGTAGTATGCGGTCACATGATCTCATGTTGCATGTTTAATTCAGTGTGTGGCATCCAGTTATCACACTAATAAAAAATTTTTTTTTAAACAAATTTTACTTTGTTTAAAAAGTCCAGTTTACTTCTCTGTCAGCAGATCAACCCTCTACTTCTATTATATTTATCTATTATATATATATATATATATATATATATATATATATATATATATATATATATATAGATACATTATTTTATTTTATATATGTAGTACACATATATTTATATATATATACATACATTATTTTATTTTATATGCTGTAGTATACACATTATAGATTTTTATTACAAAAATACTCAAAAGCCAAAAACGATAGTAGTAAAGTAACTAATATTTATTTTAAAATATATTTATTTAAATATTTAGAAATGTATTTTCCTTAAATATTTTTGAGCCAAATTTTTGTATATTATTTATATATTCTGAAAAGAAAGAAAAAAAACAGATAGAAGAGCTTTTTCGATTTTTAGGCTGGTTATTTTTGTGTTTCTCTGAGATCTTGTTTATGCTAGTTAAGCTCAAAGCATGCTGGGAGTTTCTCTGGGGTTTGATGGAGACAGTCTTTGTTTCTCATGTCCATGTTCTCATCGACTCTAATCCCACAGTCTCCGTTGAGGAATCCCGTGTTTCCCTCGCTCTGCTTTCATCCGCAGCTAAAAATAACTCGGAGAAATTGAGTTTCCTACTGGGATCATTCTGGTGGATCAAAGTTCCCCTGAAACGATCTCCAGTAAACGTTTTTTTTTTTTTTTACATTTCATATATGATGAACATTCCTGTGTTAGATTACAGCAATCCGTCATATTTATCCCTCCTCCGACAGTCAGAAAAACATCATCAAGCCTCCATATCGCTCCTGCCACGACTAATAAAAGCCACTAATAAAGATTATTGTGGTTCGCTTAAGAAGTTCTCATAAAAAGGCTATTAGACACGTGTGTGGAAATATTACCATCCTCCACTTCCCGGTTTTATGATGCATCTGTACGTTCTCACCTGGGACCAATAAAGTCTTCAGCCGCGTTCAGATTAGAGGACCTATTATGCCCTTTTTTAAAGTCTTAATGTTGTTTTCAGGCTCTACTATAACAGGTTTTCCTGCTTGAATGTTGATTATTTTCCTCATATTCTTCTTTGTTGCGGCTCCTCTCTTCCCAGTCTGTCAGTAACGCTCTGTTTACTTCCTGTCTCTATGAAGCCCCTCCTTCTGAAAAGCACACTGTGCTCTGATTGGTCGGCTGGATCAGTGTGTTGTGATTGGTCGAGCGCTTTGAGTGTGTTTGGGAAATGTCCCGCCCCTTCCCATAACCACCAGTTTAACACACTACTAACTAACTCCATCTAGCCCCGCCCCTTTATTCTGCGTATGAATTATTATAATGAGGAATATTGTGACGTGTTCGTTCCCGGGAGAAACTCAAGACTACAATGGAGGCGTTTCAGGAGTTCAGAAACACTGACACTGATATAGAGAAGTACTGTGTGACTTTACAGAGATTTTTCATGTTTAAACAGCAACATCACACACTGAAGAGAGATTAAGATGTGAAGCATGGTGTTCTTTTAAAAGAAATGTTCTTTATTGGCATTGATGGTTCCATAAAGAACCATTAACATCCATGGAATCTTTCCATTGTACAAAAGGTTCTTTATAGTGAGAAAAAGTTTCTTTAGATTTTTAATGTTATTTGCACAAAAAAGTGATTATTTTCAGAACTGATCACTGAAAGGTTCTTTGGGGAACCAAAAAATGAACCTTTTTGGAACCTTTATTTTTAAGAGTGTAGACCGCAAAGTGTGTGTGTGTGACCTCGCATCCAGCTAAAGGACAAACATAATGACCATAATCTGGGACCAGAACTGCATCATAAACACATGATGGGCAATAAATGTGTGATGTTCACGAGAAGGAGGGCAGGATATTGAATAATTCAGCCTCATGTCTGCATGCGTTAGCATCAACAGGGCAAACCTGCGTCCTCTCACACACACACACACACACATCATCTGAATTATTCACTGGGAGTGTGTGTGTGGTGCTGAGACAGCAGGTGATCCTTTAAGGAACAGAACTTACATGCAAAACACAGAGAAACGTAAATTATGAGAACAATATTTTTCCCTTTTTTTCCCATTTGGCTCAAAAATATTTCAGGAAATTTTATATATTTTAAAAATATTTTATTTTATTACTATAATTTAACCTTTTTGTGTATATTTATATAATAATAATATATTAAAATGAATATAAATAATATATAATTATTATAAATAATAGTAATTTTATTGTTTTGTATTATATATTATTTATAGTTTTTCCCCAAAGTTCGACTGATTCACCATATATTTGTTGCATTTGTCAGATGCTTTATCTACGTGACTCTTCCGAACATGTTAGGGTATGCTTACATGACACCATTTTCAACTAAAAACGTAAAACTTTTAATTTACCGCTTATTTACACGAGACTGGCGTTTCTGAAAACGCAAACTTTTGAAAAAGGGTTTAAAACGCTAAAACGATAGCGTTATGTTATCTCTTTGTAAGCTACAAAAACATGAATTTGTGAAAACGTTGCCATCATGCGTTACATTTTCAGTCTATAGGCGTATAGTGTTTTTTTTACAAAGTGACATCGCCATCTACTGGCCTGGCAGCAGAATACAGCGATTTTAGTTGTTTTCGCAGATCCGTTCCGTTTTTAGTATATCGTTGTCGTGTAAACAAACCCTGAGACAATGTTTTCAGCCTTTTCTTTGCTTTGTCTCGTACACAGCCTGAACCAGAAGTGAAAGAAACGCCACAGGAAGTGCTAGCTCGCGCAGCGGCCAAAGGCTTGCTAGACGGACTCCTCCCGAACCAGCCAATCAGGAGAGAGGGCCGAGGCCGACGGTCCCGAAGAACACCAGCCAATCAAGCGCCCTCCACGAAGACACGCCCACACGCCACACAGAGCGACCAATCACGCGTGGCGGATTTCTTGAACCACGAGATGAAGGGAAGCAACTCGGCGCCGATGGTTTATCGTCAGATCGGCAGCAGAACTCATTCTCCTCGCAGTCCATCACGATACGGTTCATTTCACAATATCTTTAACAATATCCTTTAACAATATCTTGCCAACACTTTACAATAAGGTTCATTAGTTAACATTAACTAATAATGCACTGCACATATGCAGCATTTATTAATCTTTGTTAATGTCAATTTCAACATTTACTAATACATTATTAAAATCTTGTTAACATTAGTTAATGCACTGTGAACTAAAAAGAACAAACAATGAACAGCTTTATTTTTATTAACTTAACATTAACAAAGATTAATAAATACTGTAACAAATGTATTTCTCATGGTTAGTTCATGTTAGTTAATACACTAATGTTAACTAATTAACCTTATTGTAAAGTGTTACCAATATCTTTAACCTGTTAACTGTCACCCCGACTTTTGAGCATAGATCTGAGCTTAAAAGTTGTAATTAATGAATGTTTTGTAATACAAACATAATGTTGGTCTCTTTTTAACTCTTTCCCCACCAGAATATTGTGTTTTATGAATATCTGAACATGCAATATATCAAAACAAAGAACATGGTGAAAACATGGATTGCCGGAATTTGTCGTCAATGGAGAGTTAAAGACACAGCAGATTGAAAAAAAATAAAAGTGTAAAAAGTTACAGAAGTTTGTTTAGGGAGTGTGCTAAACTAAATATTTAATTTATACAATCTATATATTTTACAAAACAATCTAAAGCCATATCTCTCACCAAGTTGTGTTAAAAATTTGAAATTGATCTGCTAAATTACTGGGCAATGTTCACTTTCAAAAAAGGTTTTTACAGGATGAATTTTGAGTGAAGCTTTCAAATTATACGCAATTTGTGATAATTATTAAAATATGTGATTGGGAAAAAAGCTCCCGGGACACTGACAGTTAACAGGCTCGATCAGTCGTTAACGGAATTTCTAAAAAAAGTAAACAACTGAGGAAAACTAACCAAACTTGCGGTTTACTTCTCTCTCTCCGCAGATCAACCCTCTACTTCTCGACGTCCCTTTCAGGGCGTGTTCTCCAGGACAGGCCACACCCCTAACACAACAGACTCCACCCATTACACTACAGGCCCCACCCATTACACAACAGGCCCCACCCATTACACAACAGGCTCCACTCCTAACACAATAGGCTCCACCCCTTACACTACAGGCCCCGCCCATTACACAACAAGCTCCACTCCTAACACAATAGCCTCCACCCATTACACTACAGGCCCCACCCCTGACACTACAGGCCCCGCCCATTACACTACAGGCTCCACCCCTAACACTACAGGCCCCGCCCATTACAAAACAGGCTCCACCCCTTTCTCTGATTTATACTGTACCGGTTTGAATACTGCTTCAGTATCTGTAATCGATGATCACTCCTCGACGCCGGTCGCTCCGCCTAAAGGCCGGCACGAAGTTTTGAGGCCGACGACTGTCATGTTTCCTCCTGTTCTGTCGTCAAGTGACGGTCTTCTTCCCCAGAGGCGGAGCCATGCCATTACAAGCCCCGCCCACACCATTACAAGCTCCACCCACACTCATCCGCACTGGAGTAACCCGACACCAACTCTCCCTCGAACCCAAGCGGCGTTCAGAGCGAGACCGAATCCTCTGAGGCCGTGGCTCTGACACACATACACACACACACACTCACACCAGAAGCATTAGTGAGGCTACCGTCAGTATTTTACTGTCTATCTTAGTAATTAAGACCTTTAATGTTAATTAGACAAGCCAGATATCTGTATAAGATCCTCATCATCCCTACTAAACTGTACTGATTAAATGTCACTGCCATCAAAATGCCATCAGCATATTTTCCAATATGATTTGGAACAAACATGCAAATAAAACGAGAGACTAATTTTTTGTTTTGATGTAATTTATTTCCACAACATGTAACATTAATATGGTGTAAAAATGAGTGTCTTAGTGGTTGATCTGGGTTTTAAAATATCATTTTGTGCGAAATAACATTCCTGTGTTTGCTTATTTTTGACATGTACTGTAGCAGGGGCTAGACGTGTGTGTGTGTGTGTCTCATCTAAAGCCCGAAACAATACACATGTACACAAAATCTTTTAGCTAAGCAAGCTCGAGTTCATGCATCACTGCGTTCCATGATTCATAATGCAATGCTAGTACATTTTGCATTTTCAGCCACAAAGGCCGTTATAGCGTAACATTAGCGTAAACCAACGTCCTCTAAGTCATGGTGGAGGAACTGCCTTAAGACAATGTGCTCTTTAAAGCTTTAGTCAACAAATCATCTTACTTTCACAATCTGACATATTTGTGAAAGAAACAGTATATTTAATGGAGAAAAACATGGGACTTTATTTCACCATTAGAGAATTGATGCAATTGTAAAAAGTGTTAGATACCAGGTAGAAAAACAAAAGGGTTTGCTGAAGTCTTTAAAGCATTTTTCTGTTAAATTATTCAGATTTTACAAATCAAATCGATGTGTTTCAACGTCCTCTAGTACAGATCAAATATGATCATCAGGTTTTTGAGGAAGGTTTATTTGCTCAGTCATCATTATATTGCATTATATGTTTTAAAACTACAGAGCTCTGATCATAAAACTGAGCATTTAAATATAATCTTACTAAGACATTATTGGCGGATATTGATATTTATATGCATATTATGTAATTATCTGCTATACTGTTATAAAGATCACATTGATTTACATTATAAGCATCAGCATTTCATCACTTTTTGACCATATAAATATGAGCGTTTGCTTAGTTTGGGCCTCTGAATAAAACTGAGCTGTTTTTTCCCCTCCATATTCTCACTTTATGAGCCATAAAAGCCTGATGCATCAAATATGATCCTCAAAAAAAACAAAAAAATTATGCTTATTAAACTTTTCCAATTCAAAATATTAGATTTTTCAGACCATTGTCCTATGTTAGGCTTTAATGTTGACTAACGTGAACACGTCTTTAACTGGACATCTGAATAAAAACACCTGGTTTCATATCATTTAGACATTTAAAGGACAGTATTGAGGTCTCTTGCGTTGTGTACGTCCAAAGGACCGCATGTTTTCCAAGCGTTCATGTCTGCATTTGCGTACTTGTACAGGGAATCTCTCAGGCCTTAGTGTTTAAATGAAGCACAAGTGTATTTGTGTGGTCAGAAAATTTAATTTAGCTGGCATTACAGTAATGTTTTGAGCAGATGATATAGAGACTCATGTGTGAACATCATGATGTGTGCTTGCTAAAACATTTTACACACACGTTCCCCTTTTCCTGCTACCAAACACACCAGAAAATTCCCTCTAAATTTCTTGGGGAAAGAGACCAAAATTTCAAAGGATCCAATTTCCTCATGTGGACGAGTCGCATTGAATGAGTGGGTGGTTTGAAATGAAACACACTTATGGCACAAATCTGACTGGAGCTTGAATCCAGGTCACGCGTGTAAAGACTTGAGTTACATTGATCTGAGCGTGACCGTAATCGGTGAGACACGAACTCTGACGCCCTGGAAATACTTCAGTGAAAATGTGTCAGTGTAAGGCAAACTCATGCTTCATTCAGGACAGTCAACGCTCGAAAAGCTTCTCGTTATGCACAGCGACATCTTGCATTACACTCTTTGTCTTTTGTTGTCGTTATGTTGTGTGTTTCTCTTCTCGACTGCATCAGTAAACACACACACACACACCTGCTGTCCATCACAGCTGTTCTGCTCCGTCATTGGTGGGGAACCTCGGGGGCGGGCTTCTTTTTCAGAGTGTCTATGATTGATTGGACGCCGCGCTTCACGCTGGACGTTACACGGCGTGTGACGGAGTCGCTAGGAGCCGGAGCCGAGGAGCCCGTCTTCCCCAGACACTTCTGATACCGCAACTAGAGGGAAACACACGATTATACACACCCTACATGTGTGTACGCAACAACTTAAGAGTTTCTTGTATATCATGCTGTACAAAAAGTGTATGTTCACTCGAGAATTTTTTTGCGTTCGCTCGAGAAACGTTTGTTCGCACGAGAATTTTTTTTTACGTTCGCTCAAGAAATATTTTGCGTTCGCTCAAGAAATTGTGTTCGCTTTAGATTTTTTTTGTTTACTCTAGAAATTTTTTGCGTTCGTAAGATAAACTTTTGCGTTCATTCAAGAAACTTAAGGCGTTCGTTCGAGAAATGTTTGTGTTCGTATGAGAAACTTTTGCGTTTATTCAAGAAACTTTTGCATTCGTTCAAGAAACATTTGTATTCGTTTAAGAAACTTGCACGTTAATTTAAGAAACTTTTCGTAAGAGAAACTTTAACGTTCGTTCAAGAAACTTTTACCTTCATTCGAGAAACTTTTGCATTTGTTCAAGAAACTTTTGCGTTTGTTCAAAAAACGTTTGCGTTTGCTTTGACAATTTTTTGCGTTCTTGCGAGAAACTTTTCCGTTCGTTCAAGAAACTTTTACCTTCGTTCGAGAAAGTTAAGCATTTGTTCAAGAAACTTCTGCGTTTGTTTGAAAAACTTTTGCGTTCGTTTGAACAATTTTTTGCGTTCGTGCGAGAAACTTTTCCGCTCGTTCGAGAAACTTAAAGATTTGCTCCAAAACATGTTTGCGTTCATTCTAGAAACTTTTGCATTTGTTCAAGAAACTTTTGCATTCGTTCGAAAAACTTTTGCGTTCGCTTGGACAATTTTTTGCGTTCGTGCTAGAAACTTTTCCGTTCGTTCGAGAAACTTAAGCATTCGCTCCAAAAAATGTTTGCGTTCATTCAAGAAACTTTTGCATTTGTTCGAAAAACTTTTGCGTTCGCTTGGACAATTTTTTGCGTTCATGCGAGAAACTTTTCCGTTCCTTCGAGAAACTTAAGCATTCGCTCCAAAAAAAGTTTGCGTTCATTCAAGAAACTTTTGCATTCGTTCGAAAAACTTTTGCGTTCGCTTGGACAATTTTTTGCGTTCATGCGAGAAACTTTTCCGTTCCTTCGAGAAACTTAAGCATTCGCTCCAAAAAAATTTTGCGTTCATTCGAGAAACTTAAGCATTCGCTCCAAAAAAAGTTTGCGTTCATTCAAGAAACTTTTGCATTTGTTCAAGAAACTTTTGCGTTCATTCGAAAAACTTTTGCGTTCACTTGGACAATTTTTTGTGTTCGTGCGAGAAACTCTTCCGTTCGCTCAAAAAATGTTTGCTTTTGTTCGAGAAACTTTAGTTTCGTTCAAAAAACGTTTGCATTCGTTCAAGAAACTTTTGCGTTCGTTGAAGAAATGTTTACATTCGTTCGAGAAACTTTCCTCAAATTTTTTTTTTGCGTTCGTTCAAGAAACTGAAATTTTGTCTCCCATCAAATGATGTATTTAACCTGTAATATTCTTTAAATGTGACCCTGGATCCCAAAACCAGTCACAATTCACACGGGTATATTTGTGGCAATAGCCAACAATACATTGTATGGGTCAAATTTATCGATTGCCAAAAATCATTAGGATATTGAGTAAAGATCATGTTCAATTAAGATATTTTGTAAATTTCATACCGTAAATATACAAACATTTATTTTTGTGAGTGGATGCAGCACAATCGCAAACATAAATGCAAAGACGATTTTCTCAATGTTTTGATTTTTTTGCACCCTCAGATTCCAGATTTTCAAATAGTTGTATCTCGGCCAAATATTGTCCTATCCTAACAAACAATACATCAATGGAAAGCGTATTTATTCAGCTTCCATATGATGTATAAATCTCAATTTAAAAAAAATGACCCATGTGACTGGTTTTGTGGTCCAGGGTCACACATGAGAACAGGTGACACTCACCACACAGGCCGACTGCACGGCCTCCGACACACTCCCCGCGTTGGGTTCGCACCAGAACACGTGACACTGGAAGTGCTGGTTTCCCGTGTCCATGATGAAGGCAAACGTATGAACGTCGCGTCCCACACCCATGAAAGACAGGAACCGCACTCGACACTCCACTAAGACCTCCTCCTCCTCTTCCTGCCCGAACAGAAGAGAAATGACAATAATAAACCCGTCTGTCCGACGTCAGGCCTGTTTGAGACACTTTAATTCATCAGACGCTTGGAATAAATGTGAATGCGCCATCGGGGTCCAAGTGGATTGGAAAGAGAAAAATGTGTCATGTGTCGCAGATTGTCCTGGTGTCCATATGGAACAAGCTTTGTGTCGTTTTGACATTTAAACTCACAATATGAGTTTAAATGAGTCATTATGGGCCATATATATCTGCCAAACAAGAGAATGACTTTAAATTACTCAATCAATCATCATGTGTCACACCCCAAAATTACATTGGCTTATATCTGCAAAACAACTTAAACTTTTCTTTTGAATATTATTTTTAAAGCTCTAACATGAATTACTTGATAAATGTGTTAGATTGTATTTAAGTTGAGAATGTAAATGTAAGAAGTATCAGAAACCAATCAGCATCCAATAACAATGATATATCCAAAACAATTTTAACAAATAAAATAAAAAAAGATACATTTTTGTTTCTAGATCACATGATAAAAAGCATTGCTTTTGTCTCCATCATATCCCTTTAGGGGCTCTATAAAATACAGAAATGTGAAGATCGTATTTTTTCAAGTACTAATTACGAGAATTATTCCGTACATGTGTTAAATTATATATAATTTAAGAATGCAAATGTAAGCAGCATCTAAAACTTGCGTTCACTCACTAAACTTATGAGTTTGCTCTCAAAACGTCTGATTCTTTTAGAAACATTGTATTCACTAACAAAACGCTTGCGCCCAGGGCTTAAAATTAACACTTGCCAAATGCGAGTAAAAATCGGTGTTGGCAAGTTTATGAAACGCTTATATTCAACGATATTTACATTTTTTTTCAATGACAATTTATATTCAAGAAGAAGACTCAGAGGGAGCTCATTTTATTACTCGGTGTTCTGAAAGTTTTGTGTGCGCAAACATCTGATTACATACAAATACTAAACTGAACTCTCTTTCACGTCTTCTTGCACTCCATCGGACAAATTCACACAAAATTATGTCATAAAATAGCGAATATCCTAGTAAACTAGTCAGTTATGTCTTAAGTGAAAGTAAACAGTTGAGAAAGTAAATGTGTAACAGTATCAGTATATTAGATCGGTGCGTTCGCTCTTAAAGTGACGGCAGCCTAATATTCCTGTCTGTGTTTTTAATGTTAATCAAACAACAAAAGGACAAAGAAATATCACTCACTGCTCTTGACTTTTTGTAACTTTAATAAGGATTAATTAATAAGGATGTTTAATTTATACAGTAAAGACTGTACAGTGTTAATTTATATTTGCTTTCTGTTTCTGAAAAACCTGAAAAGCACTGTTTATTTCATTTGTATCTTTTTCATATTTTATTTATTTGTGCTTTAGCTTGTAATTTGATTATTTGTTTTTATTTTTCTAAACTAGTCTATAATAATGTTTTAAATTGATATTAGTTAGGCTAGTAGTTTTAACTGTGGTATCGAAATTGGAATAGAGAATTGTGAATTAATCAGTAAATGTTTTACATTGTATTTAAGTTAAGAATGTAAATGTAAGATCTACTGTAAATCAGTATAGAATCAAAATTACATTGGCTTATATATCCGAAATAAATACAAATTATTTTGATAAATTTTTGACATACTTCAGACAAACCGCCATGGATTAGTTTGAAAAATGTTTGTCTAAGAGGGGGATGGAAATGAATGTGCTTTTTGTGTTTGTTTTTATTTCAATGTGTGATCTATTAAGTTTATAGCAAAAATGTGAATCTGCTTAAAGCGCCACCTAGTGTCCGACAGATGATACGGTTTGAGGACTCTGATTTTACAGTGTTAGAAACACGATAAAAGGAATGGTTTGAAAGAACGCGTGACCTTCTCTTTGCTGACGGTGACGGTGGCGTCGGCGACGCTGAGCAGGACGGGCGTCCAGTCCTCTTTCCCTGCCGACGACATCAGACTCTCCACCGCCGCGTTGATCATGTCCATGCCTGAAACACACACAGTTCTGGACACTTACACACGACCAACTTCACAATGTACAAATGTGACCTGTCTCGCTGTCTACAGAGGCAGAGATGAAGTGTGTGAAAGACTGATTGAGTGAGTGAAAGTGTGTGTGTGTGTGTGTGTATGTGTGTGTGTGTGTGAGTGTGTATGTGTGTGTGTGTGAGTGAGTGAGTGTGTGAAAGTGTGTGAGTGAATGAGTGTGTGTGTGTGTGTGTGTGTGTGTGTGTGTGTGTGTGTGTGTGAGTGAGTGAGTGAGTGTGTGTGTGTGTGTGTGAGTGTGCGAGAGTGTGTGTGTGTGTGAGTGAGTGAGTGTGTGTGTGTGTCGGTGAGTGAGTGAGTGAACGTGTGAGTTTGAGTGAACGAGAGTGTGTGTGAGTGAGTGAGTCTGTGTGTGAGTGAGTGAGTATGTGAGTGTGAGTGAGTGAGTGCATGAAAGTGTGTGAGTGTGCGAGAGTGTGTCAGTGAGTGTGTGTGTGTGTGTGTGTGTGTGTGTGTGTGTGTGTGTGTGTGTGTGAGTGAGTGAGTGTGTGTGTGTCGGTGAGTGAGTGAGTGAGTGAACGTGTGAGTTTGAGTGTGAGTGAACGAGAGTGTGTGTGAGTGAATGAGTGAGTGAGTGAGTGAGTATGTGAGTGAGTGAGTGCATGAAAGTGTGTGAGTGTGCGAGAGTGTGTCAGTGAGTGTGTGTGTGTGTGTGTGTGAGCGAGCGTGTGTGTTTGTGTGAGTGAGTGAGTGCGCACGCGAGAGAGTGAGTGAGTGTGTGTGTGTGTGTGTGTGTGTGTGTGTGTGAGCGTGAGAGAGAGAGAAAGAGAGTGTGTGTGTGTGTGTGTCTGTGTGTGTGTGTGTAACCTACCTATCGGTCTCAGTACTGATGTCATTCCCAGGTAAAACACATGGAAACTGTGTTGTTGGTCAGTCTTTGGTGTTGGAAACTCTACTGAGAAACACACAGATGAGAAAAAGGACCTGAACATCACAGAAGGAAAGCGTCACTCTAAACGCATCACACAAACACACACACACACACACACACCGCTCTTGATGTATACTAAAAACAGAACAATGGCTCCTTTGGGAACGAGAAATCCTGCACTGGGCATTTTGCATTATGAATACGGATAGTTTCTTCTGGATGTGTGTGTGTGTGTGTGTGTGTGTGTGTGTGTGTGTGTGTGTGTGTGATGAAGATGAAGACGAAGAACAGCTGTAACACGTTTAACTGTATTTTAATGAGTCAGAACTGCAGATCAACACTGTTCTCTCCATATCTCACTGATCAATGACGGCATTTACAGACCTAATGAAATAAAGCGTGAGCTTGTGCTGAGCTCAGCGCGTCCCGTCACACACACTTTATTTATGGACTCCTCTTTACACACACACAGGGTTTGAAATTAACACCCGCCACTGAGCAGTGTCAAATCACGAGCCAATTTGGCGAGTTACTTATTATATTTACTCACTTTTCTGGGGAAGTTTGTGTAAGTCAAATATGCACAGATTTAGCGCAAATACTCGTGAATCATCATGATATATTAAATACAGCGTATCGCTCAGAATCTGCTCATATCTGGCTTACTTGAACACACACACACACACACACACACACACACACACACTCACACACGTCACTACACAACAAATAATGGCATTTGTATGAAATCCAAATTTTATAATAGGTTATAGCCTATATCTTTTCTTTTCTATTTTGGCTAGTAGAAGTTCTGAATGGCCGGTAATTTAAATATTTTGTAGCCAAATTGGCCAGTGAGTGAAAAAGTTAATTTCAAAAACTGCATACACAAAATAGATATTTACATCAAAACAAACTAATAAATCTATTTATATTTACGTTTTTGCTGCAACAAGATGTTACAACAAAACAATGAATCCTTTGTGAACTAAAAACATCACCGACCAATGAAATAAAAGCATTTGCGTCATGTGATCAGAACTCCAGATACAAACTTTAAAAAAAGCTAAAACAACTAAAAACCAATATGTGAGCGGACATCATATTTTATTATTTTAACATAATTTAAGTCTTCGAAAACCTGCATATATGAGGGAATTTTAAAAAGCGTGATTTTTCGACCTGAAAAAGTAATGGAAGCTAAAAAAATCATGGACATTTTAATAATAAACACAATTTTTTTATTGTATTTGTTTTTTGCTATGCTAAGCTCTAAAAAATAAATAAATTACTATATATGGCAAACAATGGCAAGGAAGGCAAAAACAAATAAGGAAATTTCTATTTATGATTTTTTTTTTAAATATCCTTCATGTAGGCCTTTAATTATTGTGTTTGTAGTGAAAGCTCATAATCATCACAGTTCAGATTTGACAAGTCATGTGTCTGAATCTCTCACCTGTCAGAGGAACGTCTGAACTGAACTGAGACGAGGATCCTGCGCCGGGACACACACTCTTGCGCTCGGCCATGATCTGAGAAAACAAGCAGAACAACTGAAGAAAAGCCTCAATCGCTTCATCCTCCTGCAGTCGTTAATCTTAGCGTATTAATCTGAGTATATTAATCTGAGCGTATTAATCTGAGCGTATTAATCTGAGCATATTAATCTGAGCGTACTAATCTGAGTGAACACATCTGAGCGTATTAATGTGAGCAAACAAATCTGAGCGCATTAATCTGAGCGTATTAATCTGAGCGTATTAATCTGAGTGAACACATCTGAGCGTATTAATCTGAGCGTATTAATCTGAGCAAACAAATCTGAGCGTATTAATCTGAGCGTATTAATCTGAGCAAACAAATCTGAGCGTATTAATCTGAGCGTATTAATCTGAGCAAACAAATCTGAGCGTATTAATCTGAGCGTATTAATCTGAGCAAACAAATCTGAGCGTATTAATCTGAGCGTATTAATCTGAGCGTATTAATCTGAGTGAACACATCTGAGCGTATTAATCTGAGCAAACAAATCTGAGCGTATTAATCTGAGGGTACAAATCTGAGCGAACAAATCTGAGCGAACAAATCTGAGCGTATTAATCTGATCGAACAAATCTGATCGAACAAATCTGAGCGAACAAATCTGAGCGTATTAATCTGAGCGTATTAATCTGAGCGAATTAATCTGAGCGTATTAATCTGAGCGTACTAATCTGAGTGAACACATCTGAGCGTATTAATCTGAGCGTATTAATCTGAGCGTATTAATCTGAGCAAACAAATCTGAGCGTATTAATCTGTGCGAACAAATCTGAGCATACAAATCTGAGCGTATTAATCTGAGCGAAAAAATCTGAGCAAATGAATCTGAGCAAATTAATCTGAGTGAACACATCTGAGCATATTAATCTGAGCGTATTAATCTGAGTGTATTAATCTGAGTGTATTAATCTGAGCGTATTAATCTGAGCGTATTAATCTGAGCGTATTAATCTGAGCATATTAATCTGAGCGTACAAATCTGAGGGTAATAATCTGAGTGAACAAATCTGAGCATATTAATCTGAGTGAACACATCAGAGCGTATTAATCTGAGCGTATTAATCTGAGCGCATTAATCTGAGCGTATTAATCTGAGCGAACAAATATGAGCGTATTAATCTGAGTGAACACATCTGAGCATATTAATCTGAGCGAACAAATCTGAGCGTATTAATCTGAGTGAACAAATCTGAGCGTATTAATCTGAGTGAACACATTTGAGCATATTAATCTGAGTGAACACATCTGAGCGTATTAATCTGAGCGAACAAATCTGAGCGTACAAATCTGAGCGTACAAATCTGAGCGAACAAATCTGAGCGAACAAATCTGAGCATATTAATCTGAGTGAACACATCTAAGCATATTAATCTGAGTGAACACATCTGAGCATATTAATCTGAGTGAACACATCTGAGCGTATTAATCTGAGCGAACAAATATGAGCGTACAAATCTGAGCATATTAATCTGAGCGAACAAATCTGAGCATATTAATCTGAGCGAACAAATCTGAGCATATTAATCTGAGTGAACACATCTAAGCATATTAATCTGAGTGAACACATCTGAGCATTTTAATCTGAGCGTTTTAATCTGAGCGTATTAATCTGAGCGTATTAATCTGAGCGAACAAATCTGAGCGTACAAATCTGAGCGTATTAATCTGAGCGTATTAATCTGAGCGAACAAATCTGAGCGTAGAAATCTGAGCGTATTAATCTGAGCGTATTAATCTGAGCGTATTAATCTGAGCGTATTAATCTGAGCCTATTAATCTGAGCCTATTAATCTGAGCCTATTAATCTGAGCGAACAAATCTGAGCGCATTAATCTGAGCGCATTAATCTGAGCGCATTAATCTGAGCGCATTAATCTGAGCGAACAAATCAATCTGAGCGCATTAATCTGAGCGAACAAATCTGAGCGCATTAATCTGAGCGTATTAATCTGAGCGTATTAATCTGAGCGAACAAATCTAAGCGTATTAATCTGAGCGTACAAATCTGAGCGCATTAATCTGAGCGTATTAATCTGAGCGAACAAATATGAGCGTATTAATCTGAGCGTATTAATCTGAGCGAACAAATCTGAGCGCATTAATCTAAGAGAACAAATATGTGTGTATTAATCTGAGCGAACAAATCTGAGCGTATTAATCTGAGCGAACAAATCTGAGCGTATTAATCTGAGCGTATTAATCTGAGCGTATTAATCTGAGCGCATTAATCTAAGAGAACAAATATGTGTGTATTAATCTGAGCGAACAAATCTGAGTGAACAAATCTGAGCGTATTAATATGAGCATATTAATCTGAGCGCATTAATCTAAGAGAACAAATATGTGTGTATTAATCTGAGCGAACAAATCTGAGTGAACAAATCTGTGTGTATTAATCTGAGCGTATTAATCTGAGCTCGATGTGATCAACGTCTGTGGATGGATGAGCTGAGCCGACAACTCTACATGAGGATGGACAGCGCATACTAACACACACACCCTCGCATACTACTAACACTCACGCACACACACACACACACACACACGCATACTACTAACACTCACGCACACACACACACACCCTCGCATACTACTAACACTCACACACACACACGCATACTACTAACACACACACACACTATCTCACACACATTCACACTCACACTCATACATACACACACACACACACACACACACACACACAACAGCAGAGAAACGGCTTCAGATGAAAGAGGACAGATGATTGGTTACTGAGTCTCTTTCCTCATAAATATTCATGAGCCAGATAATAAATATGAGACTAGTGATTCAATTTGTCCATAAGAATGTGAGTGTTATGTGTGTGTGTTATTCCTCCTCACCGTCGAGCAGATCAGCTTCAGGCTGCTGGCCACGGTTTCTGCAGGACTCTCACACTGAAACACGTGGCATTTCAACACACGCGTGTTCTTGTCACGGGCCACATACGCAAAATCCCTGAAACACAACGACAGAGACGTTTGTACAGCAAGAATCAGTGGAGTTTCCTTCAAACGTCAGCATTAATAACCAGATTAGCGTTCAGGTAAGCAGATATACACAGGTTAACAGTTTAGCTGGTTTAAATGACTTGTTTTTGCATGATTCTCTCAACTAAATCCTGTAGCAAATACTTAAAAGTCATTTAAATTTTCACCTCTTTGAGCACATTGTACTGAAAATCATTCTCAGAAATCAGTTTATAAAATTAAAATAAAAACAATATAAATAAAACATATTAAATGCAAAAAAGCAATGAAAATAAAACACTTACTAAAAATCAATTACATTTAAAAAATGTAAAATTAAAGTCCCCCTGTAATCAATCATTTTATCCCTTAAAACTCATCTTTTTCAATTCAATTCACGTTTATTTGTTTAGCGCTTTTCACAATACACATAATTTCAAAGCAGCTTTACTGAAAATGCATGAGTCCATCCATATTACAATTTAGAGTGATCTATTATCAGAGGAAACTTTCCTAAGTTATGTATTTCAGAAATGTACATATACAAAATCACAGTCAGAGAAAAAATTATTAATTTAAACAATGTAATAATTTATGCAGAAACAATGAGCTCATTGAAGTAATGAATACTTTTTCTTTCCTGCCTTAAAATATCTTGAATGTAACTCGACACCCTTGCCTCATTTAGTATGCGCGGTTCTATGAATATGCAAATGAGCCCCGCCTCCACTCACTCACTCACTCAGAGATCCACTCGTTGACGATCACACGTTGATCTGATTGGTTACAAGGTAGTTTGTGACGTCAGAAACACCAGCGATTTCAAAGCGTGTTTTTGAGACTGTCTTTGGTTCACTGCAGTTTTAAGCAGAAAATACTCAGCAATGCTGTCGACTTATGAACTTACACATGGTTTGTGTTAAAGCATATTAAAAACACCACATAGAGACTAAAAGATTGATTTTCACCACAGCGGGGACTTTAATATAATTAATTTTCAATTAAAAACATGCATATCATATGACCATTAACTAACATCAGAGAGCCATGAACATGTGACTAAAATTATTGAAATATTAACTCAAAATCTCAAAGACGCTTCAAGTAAATATCTGAGCTCAAAGAGGTTTAGCTGACAAAAAACACCTGGGAAACCCGATGGAAATTAATCAAGCACAGGAACCTCACAGATTCACTGTTTGATTCGCACAGATGAAAATTATATATTACACTCAGATCAAAGAGCATTTAATCAGCAGCTAATGAGACACGAGGAACAAAAACATCCATCAGAGAGAGACACAAGAGAGAATAGGTAGAGGAATGTGTGTGTGTGTGTGTGTGTGTGTGTGTGTGTGTGTGTGTGTGTGTGTGTGTGTGTGTGTGTGTGTGTGTGTGTGTGTGTGTGTGTGTGAGATGAATGTAAAGGTTAACGGTTTTGTGGCCGTGTTTCAGTGTCACTGGTGACATTTTGAGTTTGCTTCAACAGTCCAACTAATGCAGCAAACGCTTTCTGACGGCTAGAACGGCTCGATCTGAGCAAACACTGGGTCAAAAACTGCTGGACTGACACATATTACTGTGTTGCTGTTATTTTAGTATAACTGGAGATACTATAGTTTTTAATAATATTTTAAATGTTTTTATTTTTATATTTCCATTTTAATTTTAGTTAAAGCGTTAGTAATTTTGTTTGTAGTATTTTTTTGTCATTTTTAATAATTTTTTTTGTTGATTTAAAAAAAATCATTTTAGTCTAGGTATTTTAGTACCTAATGAAATGAAAATGAGAAATGTTTCCTTGGCAACTAGCTGACATTCTTTTATCTATTATGAATGAAAAAGTCAAATTACAATAAATCATTTTACAATAAAAAAATGTAAATAAACAGAAACAATACCGAAGGAGTGTTACCGAAGGAGTGTTACCGAAGGAGTGTTACCGAAGGTTGTGTTACTGAAGGTTGTGCTAGCAAAGGTTGTGTTACCAAAGGAGTTTTACCGAAGGAGTGTTACCGAAAGAGTGTTACCGAAGGAGTTTTACCGAAAGAGTGTTACCGAAGGAGTGTTACCGAAGGTTGTGTTACCGAAGGAGTGTTACCGAAGGTTGTGTTACCGAAGGAGTGTTACCAAAGGAGTGTTAACGAAGGAGTGTTACCGAAGGTTGTGTTACCGAAGGTTGTGTTACCGAATGAGTTTTACCGAAGGTTGTGTTACCGAATGAGTTTTACCGAAGGTTGTGTTACCAAAGGAGTGTTACCAAAGGAGTGTTAACGAAGGAGTGTTACCGAAGGTTGTGTTACCGAAGGTTGTGTTACCGAATGAGTTTTACCGAAGGTTGTGTTACCGAAGGAGTGTTACCGAAGGAGTTTTACAGAAGGTTGTGTTACCGAAGGAGTGTTACCGAAGGAGTTTTACAGAAGGTTGTGTTACCAAAGAAGTTTTACAGAAGGTTCTGTTACCGAAGGAGTGTTACCGAAAGAGTGTTACCGAAGGAGTTTTACCGAAAGAGTGTTACCGAAGGAGTTTTACCGAAAGAGTGTTACCGAAGGAGTGTTACCGAAGGAGTGTTACCGAAGGTTGTGTTACTGAAGGTTGTGCTAGCAAAGGTTGTGTTACCAAAGGAGTTTTACCGAAGGAGTGTTACCGAAAGAGTGTTACCGAAGGAGTTTTACCGAAAGAGTGTTACCGAAGGAGTGTTACCGAAGGTTGTGTTACCGAAGGAGTGTTACCGAAGGTTGTTTTACCGAAGGAGTGTTACCAAAGGAGTGTTAACGAAGGAGTGTTACCGAAGGTTGTGTTACCGAAGGTTGTGTTACCGAATGAGTTTTACCGAAGGTTGTGTTACCGAATGAGTTTTACCGAAGGTTGTGTTACCAAAGGAGTGTTACCAAAGGAGTGTTAACGAAGGAGTGTTACCGAAGGTTGTGTTACCGAAGGTTGTGTTACCGAATGAGTTTTACCGAAGGTTGTGTTACCGAAGGAGTGTTACCGAAGGAGTTTTACAGAAGGTTGTGTTACCGAAGGAGTGTTACCGAAGGAGTTTTACAGAAGGTTGTGTTACCAAAGAAGTTTTACAGAAGGTTCTGTTACTGAAGGAGTGTTACCAAAGGAGTGTTACCGAAGTATTGTTACCGAAGGAGTGTTACCGAAGGAGTGTTACCGAAAGAGTGTTACCGAAAGAGTGTTACTGAAGGAGTGTTACCGAAGGTTGTGTTACCGAAGGTTGTGCTAGCAAAGATTGTGTTACCAAAGGAGTTTTACCGAAGGAGTGTTACCGAAAGAGTGTTACCGAAGGAGTTTTACCGAAAGAGTGTTACCGAAGGAGTTTTACCGAAAGAGTGTTACCGAAGGAGTGTTACCGAAGGTTGTGTTACCGAAGGAGTGTTACCGAAGGTTGTGTTACCGAAGGAGTGTTACCAAAGGAGTTTTACCGAAAGAGTGTTACCGAAGGAGTTTTACTGAAGGTTGTGTTATCGAAGGTTTTGTTACCGAAGGATTTTACCGAAAGAGTGTTACCGAAGGAGTGTGACCGAAGGAGTGTGACCGAAGGTTGTGTTACCGAAGGAGTTAGAGTAGTTGCACATGAATGCTTGCCTGTATCTGATTCACCAAGTGACACAGTTCAGTAGTTGTGAATGAGAATGTGAATGTTCCTCCTGCCACAACTCTGAACGACCCGCCTCCTAACGGGTTAAACTGTCAATGTTTCAAGGCTGAGAGAGGCTGATCATCAAGGGTTCATGAGTTTACGCTCTTCTTCTGCATTTAGATGCGACTGTCACGCAGAAACTCTGAAGTGTGGATGTGGCTTTTATGTCTGAAAACAGAATTTCACTATAAATGTCATGAACTGAAGCTCTGAGGAAACTATAAAATATACAGACACACTCACAGGATCCCCGCCTGTCTCTGCTCTTTACCTGCACATGAAGAGACTTGAGCTGACGTCTTAAATAACAGGTGTGTGTTTGTGTGTGTTTATGTGTGTGTGTGTGTGTGTGTGTGTGTGTGTGTGTGTGTGTGTGTGTGTGTGTGTGTGTGTGTGTGTGTGTGTGTGTGTGTGAAGTCTCAGAGCCCCAGCGATGAACCCATTCTGTCTGTCTCCAAACATACAGAAATTAAAGTTTCCTGACACACGCATATGGAGAAAAGCACTTTTCACATGATGATGATGATGATAAGGAATCACATTATACTTTCAACTCACACTGGCAAACTAAATACTAATACAAATGAATATTAAGAATGTTTACCAAGCTGTCTGCGTGACCTACAGTTATGAATGAATCCTAAAATCATTTATTGTTGTTGAGGAGAGTGTGCTGCTATTTTATTAAGAGATCAGACGCTAAATTTTCCTCATAAAAGAGATGAATAAATTCCACAGACGCAGATTCAAAGAGGAATTGAGACACATTTATAGACCAGAAGATCACTGAGACTTGAGGACTATTAAACACCAGATTGGAAGAAAACACATAGAAACCACCCTGAACACCCAAAAAAACACTCAAACCATCCATAACACCCTAACAACCTCCAGGACACCCTAGCAACCACCCAAACGACCCACAACACCCTAGCAATCACATAGAACACCTCAACAACCAGAAAACCCATTCACAACACCCTTGCAACCACAAAACATCCTAACAACCCCCCAAAACACCCCTAGCAACCACACAGAACACCCTAGCAACCACCCCAACAACCACCTAAACTATTCACAACACTCTAACAACCACCCAGAACACCCCAGCAACCATCCAAAACACCCAAGCATCAACTTAGCAACCAGGGCTGCTGGATTACGCCCCAGTGATGTTCAGGGGTGGACCTTTATGTTTACTTTTTTCTAATAATCGTATGTTTTTGTACAATTCACATTGGATTAATTCATCCAAACTCACCACCTTATGACACCTTACCAACACTTACACACACACTCACTGTCACACACGTGCTCTCTCACACTCTCACACACACACACACACACACACACACACACACACACACACACACACACACACACACACACACACTCAATCACTGCCTCTTTCTCTCCTTTTCCCAAAAGATTGTGATTGTTTCAGCATGTCATTAATATCTATCGCCTCCATACAAACCCTTGGAGACTCACACAGTCTGACTGTATTTTGCTCACATTTGCAGAACAGCAAAAGTCATAGAACATTTACACACACACACACACACACACACACACACACACACACACACACACACACACACAGTCTCATTAAAAAAAAATTCACTTGCATTTCTCCTTTATTTGCATAATTTTATACGCTGTACAAAAAAACAGTAATAGTGCAAAAAAAACACACACACACTCATACTCATCTAGTCCTAACGAGCACAAACAATACACTTACTTTTACATAAAACTAACTATAATGGCAACAGACTAACACAAAAAGAACCAATAAAGCTGACAATCGTCCCCAAGAAGTAAAACTAAACACACACGAGTGCATGGAAACAGCAGCAGCGCGATGCAGCAGTGTGTGTGTGTGTGTGATACTCACACTGATGTCACTCATCACCATCCAGCCGCACTCTGGCTCATTACTCCCATCGCCACGACGACCAGCATCAGTTCAAACACACACACACACACTGATCCCCGACTCTCGTCCTCCTCGTCTGTCTCGGATCCGTCACTCCCTCAGCAAACACACACACACACACTCTCTCTCTAAGAGCCAAACCCACCGAAAGACCCTTCTCTCTCTCTCTCTCTCTCTCTCTCTCTCTCTCTCTCTCTCTCTCTCTCTCTCTCTCTCTCTCTCTCTCTCTCTCTCTCTCTCTCTCTCTCTCTCTCTCTCTCTCTCTCTCTCTCTCTCTCTCTCTCTCTCTCTCTCTCTCTCTCTCTCTCTCTCTCTCTCTCTCTCTCTCTCTCTCTCTCTCTCTCTCTCTCTCTCTCTCTCTCTCTCTCTCTCTCTCTCTCGCTGTTAAATTAGAACAAATAGAAAAAAATCTTTAAAAAACGTCTGTCTTGTTCTTAGAGTTAAACGGAATGAAACACGTCAGCGTTTATTAGATGAAATAAGAGAATGTTTCACTACCAGTTTGATATAGCGATGCCACAAAAAGAGGGAGGAGTTGACCAATCTCTCTCTGCCTCTCTCTCTCTCTCACACACACACACACACACACCATATATAGACCTGTGACCTCATCGCTACAAACCCACGTGTTCACAGACACACAAACTGCTGAGTGCTCCAGATATAGAGCAATGACTTCATCCATCCAAACACTCATTCATATTGTATAGAATAGAAAAACAGTGTGTGTGTGTGTGTGTGTGTGTGTGTGTGTGTGTGTGTGTGTGTGTGTGTGTGTGTGTGTGTGTGTGTGTGTGTGTTTTACAAAAAAACTGAATTAAAAACGAAATAAAGAAATTAACTGCTAATGTTTTCCTCAATGACCGTTTTAATACCGTTTCTCGTTGAAATAAACAATGAGAACAAACAACAACAAAAGCCATTAAAGTTAGTGATACTCTAGAGAGGCGGCCCTGTCGGATTACTAACACACTGTTCTGTGCCATTTTGTTGTACAAATAGTGTTGTGTAGAAATGTGCACTTTAAATTCCCGAATGATGCACTTAATTAATTGATGTTGGACACTTCATGCACTCCACATAGCGATTAGTGCTTATGAATCATTTGGGACACAACTAATATGTTTCTATGCTAAAACATGTTGATGTCAGTTGTTCTGGCGCGACATCTGCTGGCTCACGCTGGCACTGCAGTGTCTCTCAAACACACACTCCAGGAAACTTTCACATCATTGGTTTATAATTATACCTAAAGATGTTTCTTATGAGGGTGCGTACTGCAGTGTACATAGCTGAATTGAGTTAGTGCACTAAATCAATGTATGTTCTGTTGGTGGTAAAGTGCGTTGACTGTTTTAGAGTAAGTGTGGATGAGGAAATTTTGGTATTAGTGTAGTTTATGTTCTATAACACGTTAAATGATATTAAAAGATCATAAAAATGGGTTTATCCAGACTATTTCTTTGGTGAGATTCACCCATAAAAGGTCTGATCTCTCCTGATCTCACACCGACATATAATACAGTATTGAGGAATATCAAAGCCTCCAGAAATAAACATCAGTTTGTCGATCAGAAGCCTTGCTCTCAGTCGAAGACATCACCGGATTCTCTCGCTGTCGTTATGAGAGATTCGCTCTGCGCTGGAGTCTGTGAATCAATGTGGTTTATGGTTTAACAAGACACACACACACTCACACACACACGAGATGTGCATCGGTCACACAGACAGAGAGAGAGAGAGTGAGCGCTGTAATGTCTCTCATCACTCTCTGCGGCTGAGAGCGAGATAGAGAGAGAGAGAGAGAAAGAGAGAGAGAGTGAGAGCGAGAGAGTGAGAGAGAGAGAGAGAGAGTGAGAGAGTGAGAGAGAGTGAGAGAGAGAGAGAGAGAGTGAGAGAGTGAGAGAGTGAGAGAGTGAGAGAGTGAGAGAGAGAGTGAGTGAGAGAGACAGAGAGAGAGAGAGAGAGAGAGAGAGAGAGAGAGAAAGAGAGAGAGTGAGAGAGTGAAAGAGAGAGAGAGACAGAGAGAGAGAGTGAGAGAGAGAGAGAGAGAGAGAGAGAGAGAAAGAGAGAGAGTGAGAGAGAGAGAGAGAGTGAGAGAGAGAGAGAGAGTGAGAGAGAGAGAGAGAGAGAGAGAGAGAGAGAGAGAGAGAGAGTGAGAGAGAGAGAGTGAGAGAGAGTGAGAGAGAGAGAGAGAGAGAGAAAGAGAGAGAGAGAGAGTGAGAGAGAGTGAGAGAGAGAGAGTGAGAGAGAGTGAGAGAGAGTGAGAGAGAGAGAGAGAGAGAGAGAGAGAGTGAGAGAGAGAGAGTGAGAGAGAGTGAGAGAGAGAGAGAGAGAGAGAAAGAGAGAGAGTGAGAGAGAGTGAGAGAGAGTGAGAGAGTGAGAGAGAGAGAGAGAGAGAGTGAGAGAGAGAGAGTGAGAGAGAGTGAGAGAGAGAGAGAGAGAGAAAGAGAGAGAGTGAGAGAGAGTGAGAGAGAGTGAGAGAGTGAGAGAGTGAGAGAGAGAGCGAGAGAGCGAGACAATTTCAGAAAGCATGCACATCTAAAAAAATAAACTCAGTTGCACAACCAAAAAATATACAGCGTTTATATTTACGCCACATGCAAACAGGTTGTTTACAGTAACTCCGCCCACCAGTGCCTGATTCAGCCAATCAAAACCTGTCTGAGGGATCTGTCAGTGATGCGAGACAAACCCCGAGTTCAAATCCACCTTTGACTGAACTCTTTTTCTCCCTTTTCCTATCACATATCAGCTTGGAGTTTATTTTAAATAAATATTAAGAAAATATTCTAAAGCTACGAATCAAACGTGTATTTATTAATAGTGGGAATATAGCGTTTACCGGGTATGATATAATAAATATTATCATATGTAATTAATATGTTGTTATTATTGCATTCTGTTCTTTTATATATACACATAATAAACTGAGATGCAATTAAAGCATCTAACCACTAATAATAATAAAAATGCAATGTCAGCATCCTGTTGTTCCCAAAAAAGTGGCGTTTAAGGAGCTCATAAATGTTTTGGGGGAGAAACAGTGTGTTGTTTGTTTGTTTTTGCTTTTTTTTCACTTGGAATACCCAAATGACTTAATACATTTGCTAAAATCTGCAGTAAATCACCAGAACAGACACATACTGTATCCCACAATGCACTGCACTCCACTTACCCTCGTACTATACATGCATGAAAAACTCTATCGTACAGAGCATGCAATAACAAAAAACAGCTGCACAACCAAAAAAACACCAAACTGCAGAGACAGTAACATACTAACAGTGCTGGGTTAGTTACTTTAAAAAAGTAATTAGTTATAGTTACAAGTTAATTCTCACAAAAAATAACTGAGTAACTTCATTACAAAATAAACTAATTACCAGGGGAAATAACTATTGCATTACTTAAAAAAAGAATGTTTAAATATGTGAAATAACTTGGATACCCCCAATATTAAATATGTGAAATGAACGAAATGGAATAAATAGAATAAATTATAATTATAAAACATTGTACATTAAGCTACACTATTTTAATATTGCTCTGGGACAATGTGAGAGACATCTATGAACCATAATATTAAAATATTATCATTACTATAGTGGAACAACAAAACAAAATAGATGGTTTAGAACTTTTAATATTTATTGCACAGACCACAACTGGCCAACAAAAGTCTAAAAACAAATGATGCCTCTAGGAAATGTACCAAAAATAAATAAATGGTAATAAAAGAATATGCATACACATAGGCTACACTCTTTGCACTGCGAATTAAAATTATAAAACTGTCACACACCTTTACAACTGGTAGACATATTCTCAATATAATACTGAACAATGCAACAACATAAACAATAATTGATGTAAATAAAAGGTTTATTTTTATAACCTACAGAGAACGTCATCATCAGAGGATATTTAAACCAAATTCTAACGCAGTTTATTTATAACGCCGTTATTCCATCACTGAATACTGCATATGTTAGTATACGATTCTGACCCCTTACACCAGTGGTTTTCAAACTTTTTCAAGAGGGACCCTTTTTTTTTTTTTTTTTGACGCGACCCATAGGCTTGTGCGCAGAAAAAAAATCAGCTCAGCACTTTTTTTAACCACTTTTGATGATGCACTTGCACTTGCTAATCCTTGACGCGATTGCAACGCAAAGTCGATCCTTAACTAATTTAATCAAGCTAGGCCTACATACAGGAATTTTAACCAAATAATAGCCTATCGTTTGCTGCATGCTTAAAAAATACACAAAACATATTCCACAACAAACTCTTTAAATGTAATATTCAGAACAGAACAAGAATTTAAAAAAATAATAACTATAAACATGCCAAAACGAAATAATTTAAAGCGAAAGTAAAAGTAAGGGGCATTATGCTCACGTAACTCTGTTTACGTAACACGTAAAATGTTTCAACATTCGCGAATCGCGATGTATTTGATGGTAAACTATTCTTTATTATAGGCTTTCAGTGCTTGAAGTGGGAAAAGAAAAGTGCCGGTACTCTCTTGCATTGGCAAATCATGACATTTGAGATTTCTACAGTGAAAAATAAAACTTATAACAGAACTAGGCCTAATTGTTTTTTATTAACAACATAAATGTATTAAAACAAGTCGTGCGTGTGTACGTGCGTGCGAAAACGGAACTCCTCCAAGCCTGCAAGTCCAAAAATACATTTAGATTACTACATTTTATTTAATTAAATGCATTTATGGTGAGATTATTATATTTTCATGTCAATCTGTGTTTTGACCACGAACCATGAGCTGTCACTTTAATTCACCGCGTGCAGAACAGCAAAAATAGACTGGGAACGATCTCAGCACCAGGAGCGCATTGACGGACCGCATGCGCGTGCAGTGTGAAAGCTCGAACCTGTTAACATGGGTGCGGGAAAAATACGCACTGCATACGCACTGCAAACGAAGTATATCAGCGGGCGTGACACTGGCGCCTTTTCTGTCAGTGGTCGAGTACCGGCTACATGCGAGAAGTAGCGGTACGCAAGAAAAAGTGCAGGTACGCTTAAGAGTAAAATGTAGAAGTGCCGGCACTGCGTACCGGTGAGTACCGCCCCACTTCGAGCACTGGCTTTGTAGCAACTTCACTCACGTTGCAATATCGACAGGAAAAAAATCATCCTTTTCACATGCGCAAAAATGTGCATGGAAACATCACAGTTGAGCGGTGCTTACGCTGAATGGTACGAATTGTAGCCTAGGCTACTACTGCTATTTAAACAGAGCAGTGTGATTTTTATATTAGGTAGACTATTATTTTAAAACACAACATTGTGCTTTTGTCAAACTGTAAACTCTTGTCAAACTTAACCTACAACTGTCACCCAACCAAAATCACACACAGTTTAAAAGCAAACATATTTATAATTCAAATGAGAATAAAGTTAGTGTTAATTACAATTTTAAGGAAAACAAATATATTGATCTGAAATGTGTGTGTTGCTGCCAATGGAGCGAACGAGAGTGTGTTGCAGAAGCCGCAAGGAACGACGAGTGTTTGTGTTGCGGATGGAGCGAACGAGTGCGTGTTTTGTGTATATATATATTAATGAGAAGGGTGGGCCTGCTTATTCTGCATAATCTGGTCCCAAACCGGTTCGCAGGACGAGAGGGCAACACGCATGTCAGGAGAAGCATTCAGTTTGTTTCGTTGTTTCGTCTTCATTTTGGTCAGGTGACGTGGATTATTTATTTGGCATGAATTTGAATGTTTTTTTAGTGTACTTCTAATCAAAGCTATTATTATTAATATTATTAGAAAACAGATTTTTTTTATTTTTTTTTTATTTAAATCACTGGCGACCCATTTTTTAATTCTCGCGACCCTCGGGTGGACACGTAGGGTTTGAAAACCACTGCCTTACACCAATGTTTCCCAACCGGGGTGCCGTCTGGCGAGAGTAGAAAATCCTTCAAAACCATGTTAATCGCTAAAAACTGTAAAAACTAAATTAAAAAATTACATATCATCAATCTCTGATATTTCATATAACAATAAATAACACACACATTCATAATAAAAATGCAAATCATTAGAAGGGTTTGTGCATAATTTTGTGCAAAATAAGCTTGTTACTCTTAAACGGTCACACACACACACACACACACACACACAAATATTGCCACAATGTCCGTCCTGTCGAGTATTCACATAAACACAGTTGGTTATGTCATAAGACTAAGTGAACGTAAACAGTGTGTGTAACAGCATACTGGAACCGTGCGTCAGGTCTTAAAGTGACAGCAGCCTAATAAACATGCGGTGTGTGTTAATCAAATTACTGCTCGATTACTTTTGATTAATTACTCGATTAATTTTTTTAATTCAATTCAAAGTTTGAAATCAACTAGCTTGTGCTGCTGCAACACAATTAGCCCATTGTAAAAACACAAATACACTGAGTGAGTAAACCTTTAGGTGTTATAATGGTAATCGACCAATGTCTATTTATGAATAAAAGCATAAATTAAAATCTGTCTTCATAAAAAGTAATCTCTTCAGAAAATTGGCTAGACGTACAATGGATGGACAAAAAATTTGATAATATTAAAAATATATGAAACATTTATGGTGGTTCTTCCAAAAATGGTATTGATACTTTTCAAGGTATATTATTGAAGTTAATAGGGTGACACACATTTTTGAAATATTTCAAAGGGTTCAGTGACTGAAAAAAGGTTGTGAAACACCGCCGTACACAAACTGGACGATAAAATAAGGACATTTATGTGTGTGATGCCGATCACTGAATTAAATACGCAACATAAGGTCACGTGACTGTAATATCCTACTGTTAGTCGTGTTTCACATGCTAGGTTTAAGTGTGTAGTATGCAGTACACTAGCATTGCAATTCTAACACAAACAGTGACTTTTAAGAGTTTGTCAGAAAGAAAAACATTTAAAATGTGATGGGATAATCCTCCTTCAATGCTTTAAACTTTTCATGTACAGGGTTTGAAATGAACTTTTTCACTCACCGGCCAATTTGGCTACTAAAATTAAGTTATCGGCCATTCAGAACTTCTACTAGCCAAACAATTAAAAATAAAAAAATAATAATGATAATAAAATGAAACGAACCACATCACAGCTTATATATACTGTGTATATATATATATATATATATATATACTGTCTATCAAATATGATACAATTTGGATTTCATTCATACATTTAATTTCTTAAACACATTTATAGTAAAAAGGATGAAATTGTAATCTCCTCATTCCTCTTTCATCCTTTTCACTATAAATGTGTTTTAGGTGGACAGACAAAGAACATTAAATAAATGTATGATGTTGGAAAATAACAGTGTTTTCTGTTCACCAAATGCTTTTTAATCTTTACAATAATTGCTTCAATGCAAATGAACAAGCGCACCGTTATTTGTTGTGTAGTGACGTGTGTGTGTGTGTGTGTGTGTGTGTTCAAGTAAGCCAGATATGAGCAGATTCTGTGCAATACGCTGTATTTAATATATCATGATGATTCACGAGTATTTGCGCTAAATCTGCACAGATTTGTCTTAAACCAGCAAAGTGAATAAACATAATAAGTAACTCAAATTGGCTCGTGATTTGACAGCGTTACTCGCCACGGTTAATTTATACCCGCATTTGGCGGATGTTAATTACAATCTCTGGTCATGTACGTGTATTAACTTCAAAAACCCGTAAACAACACAACACCGTCTGCAGAAGAAGAGTAATCACCTCCAAACAAGCGTTTAAAGGGGTGTCTATTATGATTTCACTTTTCTAACTTTAGTTAGTGTGTAATGTTGCTGTTTGAGCATAAACAACATCTGCAAAGTTACAGCGCTCAAAGTTCAAAGCAAAGGGAGATTTTTGCTTTTAAAGAACTTTTTAAAGACTACAACAAACGACTGATAGAGAATACAATGAGCTTCTTCACCGGTTAGTGACATCACTAACCCTAAAATTTACATAAACCCCGCCCCCGGAACATGATTTATAGATTATCAAGACAGAATATGCTAATCAATGACTTGAAGATAGTTAACTCCACATCAGCTATATAAATTCATCAACTAACCATTTGTTGTCTACATGTTGTCACTTCTTCTCGAGTCTCTCCATCTTTCTGACTCCGGTTTGAACATAAAAGGCTAAAAGTTTTTTAAATTTTCAGTGCATGTCTGTGTGAAGTAATCAAAGCTGCTAAAGAACACAAGTTGTTGAAGCTCCGCCCCCTGTGCCAGGAGCAGCAGCTCATTTGCATTTAAAGAGACACACACAAAACGGTGTTTTTTCTCACCATCAAAAAGTGATAATTTTAACATGCTATATAAAAATATCTGTATGTTATTTTGAGCTAAAAATTCACACACACACTCTGGGGACATCACAGACTTATTTTACATCTTGTGAAAAGGGAATTATACCAGCCCTTTAATGGAGTTACAAAGGGAAAGTGTCTGACCTGCTGAGGCCCCGCCCCACTCCCCACACGCGGATGCAGCTGATTGGCTGAGAGTGCAGGAGGGTGTGGTCAGTGGCGTCGATGAGGCTGAGAGTGACATCTTGCAGGACCAGTAGCATCGTCTGTCTCTAAACGAGAGAGAAAGAGAGAGAAGTGTGAGTGTGTGACTGAGATCAGGGGCCGGTTGTGACCATGACGACTATAGGTCACAAGGGTCATCGGAACCAATAGTTTAAGTGACCATTTTTTAGCTAAAGTCTTTACTTTACTGTTAGATTAAAGTGTCCTCTCCTTGAGAGAAAGAATGTATTATCTTGATGTTTTGAGACGACTCTTCTGTTTATAGTGAGAGCCTGGCCAAAGTGTGCCAAAGTGTGTCGGTGTGTGTGTTAGTATTCTTGGTTACAGGTTAAGGAACAAGTGGCATTATGGGAGATTGACTGCGCCCAGTAACACAAATCTGCGACCTGGAAGGTCACGACGTGCCTAAACTCAGGGTCCGAGTGTCAGCCGCATAATCGATGGAGATATGCTTCAGTCTTTCTGTACATGTGTGGAAAATGACTATGTTAACTTATTTCTAAGCCAATGAGAATCATTTAACCTGAAGCAAGGACGTAGCTTAGACCATCGCAGAAGAGTATAACTGCTGTGATCTTTGTAACTGTAAGAGAGCGGCCTACGAACTCTATGAGTCTTGAAGCTGACTTCTGCTGATGAAACTGCAAACTATCTTCAGAAAAACTTTTCTTCAATTGACTGCAGTCGTGACTCCCGGTCTTCATTCATCATATCTGCTTCTGGGTCTTTAAAGGACACCTATTATGCAAAGTTCACTTTTATATGCGTGTTGGCAGTGTGTGTACACAACCACCATATAATGATAAATATCCACCCAGTGCTTTTTTAATCCCCATAAATCATAAGCAGTGTCTCAGAAAAAGCGTTCTCAGATTCTGGGCAGTGTGACGTACTTTTGCACAGGCCCCGCCCACGACTGTTGACTGACACTGCTGTATTAGCATAGCTCCGCCCTGAGTGTACGTCTCCGTTTCCCTCCTTCAGGGAAAGAGGGTTACATACGTAATCAAGACGTTTCTGTTTTGATATTATCAGATGAGATTGTCCTGACTGAGCGCATGCTCGTGAGGCTCCGCCCCCTGTGTCAGCAGCAGCAGCTCATTTGCATTTAAAGGGATACACACTAAAAGGTTGCGTTTTTCTGAGCCGCAAAGAGTGACAATTTAAACATGCTGTAAAAAAAATATCTGTTGGGCATTTTGAGCTAAAACTTCACATACACACTCTGGGGACATTTATTTTACATCTTGTGAACAGGGGCATAATAGGTGCTCTTTAACTGTTAACCCCCTGCATGTTTCTTCAGATGTGAACCCGTCTCACCCTCATCCGGTCGCTGTCTGTCTCTCTGCGTCGCTGAAGCTGCTGAATGCAGTCGCTGACCGTCGAGCCGCTCTTCCCACACATCAGATCCGCCTCCCGAACCTCCAACCAGCCCAGATACTGGACCCAGAACACCTGCAACAGCAGACCAGCACACCGGACCTCAACTCCTTTCTTAAAGGGATAGTTCACCCAAAAATGAATATTAGCCCATTATTTACTCTCCCTCAAGCCATCCTAGGTTTATATGACATTCTTCTTTCAGACGAATACAATCAGAGTTATATTAAAAATGTCCTGGCTCTTCCGAGCTTTAAATGGCAGTGAATGGTCGTTTCTGTTTTAAAGCTAGTTATTTTAGTCGATAAAGTTTTAAATATGGATATTTGGATATATTCACAAACGCAACGCTTCACTTCAGAAGGCCTTTATTAACCCCACGGAGCCTGTGGAGCACTTTTATGATGGATATATGAACTTTTATGATGGATATATGAACTTTTATGATGAATATATGCACTTTTATGATGAATAGATGCACTTTTATGATGGACAGATGCACTTTTATGATGGATAGATGCACTTTTATGATGGATAGATGCACTTTTATGATGGATAGATGCACTTTTATGATGGACAGATGCACTTTTATGATGGATAGATGCACTTTTATGATGGACAGATGCACTTTTATGATGGATAGATGCACTTTTATGATGGATAGATGCACTTTTATGATGGATAGATGCACTTTTATGATGAATAGATGCACTTTTATGATGAATAGATGCACTTTTATGATGAATAGATGCACTTTTATGATGGACAGATGCACTTTTATGATGGACAGATGCACTTTTATGATGAATAGATGCACTTTTATGATGAATAGATGCACTTTTATGATGAATATATGCACTTTTATGATGAATATATGCACTTTTATGATGGATAGATGCACTTTTATGATGGACAGATGCACTTTTATGATGGACAGATGCACTTTTATGATGAATAGATGCACTTTTATGATGGATAGATGCACTTTTATGATGAATATATGCACTTTTATGATGGATAGATGCACTTTTATGATGGACAGATGCACTTTTATGATGGACAGATGCACTTTTATGATGGACAGATGCACTTTTATGATGGACAGATGCACTTTTATGATGGATAGATGCACTTTTATGATGGACAGATGCACTTTTATGATGGACAGATGCACTTTTATGATGGACAGATGCACTTTTATGATGGACAGATGCACTTTTATGATGAATAGATGCACTTTTATGATGGATAGATGCACTTTTATGATGAATATATGCACTTTTATGATGAATATATGCACTTTTATGATGAATATATGCACTTTTATGATGGATAGATGCACTTTTATGATGAATATATGCACTTTTATGATGAATATATGCACTTTTATGATGAATAGATGCACTTTTATGATGAATATATGCACTTTTATGATGGATAGATGCACTTTTATGATGGATAGATGCACTTTTATGATGGATATATGCACTTTTATGATGGATAGATGCACTTTTATGATGAATATATGCACTTTTATGATGAATAGATGCACTATTATGATGCATATATGCACTCATATGATGCATATATGCACTCATATGATGGATAGATGCACTTTTATGATGGATAGATGCACTTTTATGATGAATAGATGCACTTTTATGATGAATAGATGCACTTTTATGATGAATAGATGCACTTTTATGATGAATATATGCACTTTTATGATGAATATATGCACTTTTATGATGGATAGATGCACTTTTATGATGGACAGATGCACTTTTATGATGGACAGATGCACTTTTATGATGAATAGATGCACTTTTATGATGGATAGATGCACTTTTATGATGAATATATGCACTTTTATGATGGATAGATGCACTTTTATGATGGACAGATGCACTTTTATGATGGACAGATGCACTTTTATGATGGACAGATGCACTTTTATGATGGACAGATGCACTTTTATGATGGATAGATGCACTTTTATGATGGACAGATGCACTTTTATGATGGACAGATGCACTTTTATGATGGACAGATGCACTTTTATGATGGACAGATGCACTTTTATGATGAATAGATGCACTTTTATGATGGATAGATGCACTTTTATGATGAATATATGCACTTTTATGATGAATATATGCACTTTTATGATGAATATATGCACTTTTATGATGGATAGATGCACTTTTATGATGAATATATGCACTTTTATGATGAATATATGCACTTTTATGATGAATAGATGCACTTTTATGATGAATATATGCACTTTTATGATGGATAGATGCACTTTTATGATGGATAGATGCACTTTTATGATGGATATATGCACTTTTATGATGGATAGATGCACTTTTATGATGAATATATGCACTTTTATGATGAATAGATGCACTATTATGATGCATATATGCACTCATATGATGCATATATGCACTCATATGATGGATAGATGCACTTTTATGATGGATAGATGCACTTTTATGATGAATATATGCACTTTTATGATGAATAGATGCACTTTTATGATGAATATATGCACTTTTATGATGGATAGATGCACTTTTATGATGAATAGATGCACTTTTATGATGAATATATGCACTTTTATGATGAATAGATGCACTATTATGATGCATATATGCACTCATATGATGGATAGATGCACTTTTATGATGGATAGATGCACTTTTATGATGGATAGATGCGCTTCTATGATGGATAGATGCACTTTTATGATGGATAGATGCACTTTTATGATGAATAGATGCACTATTATGATGCATATATGCACTTTTATGATGAATAGATGCACTATTATGATGCATATATGCACTCATATGATGGATAGATGCACTTTTATGATGGATAGATGCACTCATATGATGGATAGATGCACTTTTATGATGGATAGATGCACTTTTATGATGGATAGATGCACTTTTATGATGGATAGATGCACTTTTATGATGGACAGATGCACTTTTATGATGGACAGATGCACTTTTATGATGAATATATGCACTTTTATGATGAATAGATGCACTTTTATCTTTTATGATGGATAGATGCACTTTTATGATGGATAGATGCACTTTTATGATGGATAGATGCACTTTTATGATGGACAGATGCACTTTTATGGACTTCAAAACAGAAACACTCACTGTCATTATAAAGCTTGGAAGAGCCAGGACATTTTTTAATATAACTCAGATTGTATTCGTCTGAAAGAAGATTGTTATGTACACCTAGGATGACTTGAGGGTGAGTAAATCATGGGCTAATTTAAATTTTTGGGTAAACTATCATTTTAACCCTATAAATCCTATTGATCTGATCAAGCTGATTTATTCTTTTTTTTAATCAAGTTAAGAGCAGTTTAGATGAATTTAGCCAAGAAAACACAAATATTGTGATGCATTTAACTATAACTCTCTTGTTTGGTATCACCAAATTATTATATTCTGACCAGATATTATGGAAACATATTAAAGGATAAAACTAGTGCCAATAAACAGTGATATTTAACAACAGTGACAACGTGTGGCGCTGTCTGTAACTACAGCTGAGTTTGGCAATGCATTGTGGGAACAGAAGAATGACATCATCTTTTGGTTCAATGAGAAACAGCTGATGTCTAATATACAAGATTGTTATATTTGAGATTTTTTCTTAATATGTTGAGCATGTTAGTACAATTATGCTACTTTAAATACCTAAGCAATAAATACCAATTTTTTAAAAATGATCTATTAAGGTATAACCTGATGTATTGTAAGATTTTCCTGTTTCTGGTATGTCATACTGACTCTTGGTAACAATTTTGTGCTTGTTGGGCAAATTTCATATCCATAAATCCAGAGTAATAACATCTAAACCTAAATTGTCCCTATTTTGTTCTGAGATAAATGTGCTGATTTCACACTTAAATGACAGAGAAACAATAAAGCCATTAAAACTTCCCAGGATTTAACTAAGATAACAAAGACCATTTATATTATTATTATTATTATTTTTATCATGAATATATTCTATTTTATTATTTTGATGTGTAAAATCTGTGTGATTCATATCATCCCTCTTCATTATTACTATTATTATATATTTTACATTTTCTATTTGTGATGTCTGTGATTTTGTCATCCCTCATCATCATCATCATCATTATTATTATTATTATTTATTTTATATTGCTTTTTATTTTATTTTTATTTGCGGTGACCGTTATTTTATATCATCCTTTGTTGTCGTTATTATCATTTTTTATTTTATTCTTTATTTGTGATTTCTGTGCTGTTTCATGCAATCCCTCGTCACTATCATTATTAATATTATTTATTAATATTTTTTATTTGTGATGTCATGTCATCACTCATCATTATTATTATTTATTTTATATTGTTTTTTTATTTTATTCTTTATTTGTGGTGTCTGTTATTTTATGTCATCCTTTGTTGTCGTCGTCATTATTATTATCATTTTTTTTATTTGTGTCTATGTCTGTGTTCTTTTTTATCATTCCTCGTTGTTATTATTATTATTAGTACTTATTTTATTTTTATTTGTGATGTCTATGATTTTGTGTCATCTCTCATCATAGTTAAATGCTGATATTGTGGTGCTCATTGTTCTTGTTATAAGTTGTGTTAATATTTACAGTTAGAAAAGTGTGTATGATCTCCAGAGTGCTTGAAGAGCTTCATCAGCAGATTTACCTGCGTGTCCAGGTCGTTGATGGGTATGATGGTGTCTGCAGGGGCTGATGGGACTTTAGCTCTGGGGAGGATAAAGATGAAAGCATGAAGCTTCTTTCCTGTGACTATAATAATAATGCGGCATGATTTACAGGTGAGGAGCTTCACCTGTGGTTGATGAAGCTGTACGGGCCGCCGTGAGCTCCTAAACTCTCTCGGTTCATCTGTCGTTCTCTCTCGTGCTCCTCCTGTCGTTCGCGCTCGCGACGCTTCTCTCGGGAGTCGCATGTCTCCGTCAGGTCCTGTAAAGAAAGGTAGAAAAGCTGCATAAAGTCTCAAATCTCAGAAAACATTTGCTTGCCTTCCATAGCATGTATATATATATATATATATAATATATTAGTGGCGGGGGAAAAAATCGATTCTGTTCAGTATCGCGATATTTTGCGCATGCAATTATATCGATACAGTAGCGCAAAGTATTACAATATTTAATTACAAAATTATCTGTTTTACTTTCGGGTTTTCTCCATTGGTTTTCTCAGAGTTTACTCTGATCATTTACATTTGCGTATTACATCCACAAGGTGGCGCTTGTGCTTTATTGTCCTGCATTCAACAGGATATCGCACAATATGTTAAGAATCGCAATAATATTGAATCGCGGCCCAAATATCACAATACTATCGAATCGTCACATTTTTGCCAATATATATATATACAGTAGTCAACATTTGAAGTGGATCAAAAAAAAGTTCATCAAAGTTGTCCTAAGACAAGAACGAGTATTGTTCAAAATTCATGTATAACTTTGATGAAAGGTTTTGATCCACTTCAAATGTTGACTACTGTATACGCACCATATTACATACGCATTATATTTTACTTCACCTTTTCTACATGTTCTTAATTTGTGTTTGAATAAATTCGTTACGAAAACAAGTTTTTATGAAAGCCACTGTTTAAATGTTTATATTTCAAAAAAAGTATTGGAGTAGAAACATAATCATGTAATTAGAAGGTTATTATTTTAACATTATTATCATTTTGAACAAATTCAGGCTAATATGAAGTTTGTTTTGAGTTTGTTTTCGGGAGTTCGAAACTTTCTGGAAAAGTTCACTCCGGCTGGTAAACGCCTCTGAACTCTCATTGGTCTGTGGTGATGATGTCATAAGTGGGCGTGGCTCTCAGGCTCCGCCTTCTTCGAGGTGTGAATCTTCTTCATTTCTTCTGTTCAGACGTGAGTAAAAACATGAACACACTGACAGTAGAAACTGACGCCGTGATTCTTATCAGAAGAGACTCTGACACTGTTGTTCATGTTTATTACTGTAAAGCTGCTGCTTTATGAACAATGAGTAAATTTAAAAGACTATTTAGACTGAGGAAATTCAATGGATCCGAAAAGGACTCGAGGCGATAGTAATGAATACAGGTTCCTTGGTCTACATATTAAGTCTAGTATGGAGGTGATATTTGATTTGCCATAGATAGATGGAAATGAATGAGAAGCATCAATTTGTTTTGTATTTAATTAAAGGATAAAGAAAGAGAGAGGGGGTAGAACCAGAAAAGTTTGTTATGAACTTCTTCCTACTCCTTTTTGAACATGGGAATTATTGATTTGAATTACTTACAATAATTTTGTAAGATTGTGCTGGTAAGTACATGACTGTATATATTCGTTATTTTAATTTTAATGTTATGTATGTATGCATGTCTGTATAGATACATTTTTCTTTTTTTTCTTTACATGTTCAAAATAATAAATAATAAAAATGCTTGTGAATCAAAATAAAATAATTAAATTTGCGTCAAAGTGTTTATTTTCACATGTTTACCAGGTAGTTGTTGTTGAGGAAACTGGCGGCGCGCCCCATCGCCTCGTAACACAGCGAGGAAGAGGAGGGTGACGAGGCGGATGAAGGAACGGGCTCCACAGAGCTGTCCGACACGATACTGCTGGGCCGCTACACACACACACACACACACACACACACACACACACACACACACGCGCGCACAGACACACCCGCGCATGCGCACACACACACACACACACACACACACACACACGCGCGCACAGACACACCCGCGCATGCGCACACACACACACACACACACACACACACACACACACGCGCGCACAGACACACCCGCGCATGCGCACACACACACACACACACACACGCACACATGCACACACACGCACATGCACACACGTGCACACACACCCACGCACGCACACACACACAAACACACACACACACACACACACACAAACAAATGAACAAATAAAGTCCCAGCCCATATTATTTTTTTAGTCGAGAAGCCGTTTCTCTCAGATATACATCACAATTCATGCTTTGCAGTCACGTGACTACCATGGATAACTGGCGGGCAACAAACGCTGACAAAGTGGCCAATACTACAATCAATTATATAGTGAGGCTATTTTGTTTCCATAGCACATTAACAAAAACGTTTATTGACACTAATAACACTAAAAACAATACAATTACTAAATATGGATAATATCACTAAAATGGTATAGGCCTAAAAACAGTCTTTAGTTCACGAACAGCACAACTCTGCCATCTGTGAAAATCAAAAGCAGCTTCAAAAACTTGTATAAAAAGGAATATTCTTCTCATATTCTACTGTAATTAATGTAGGTCCACAAGAGAAATATTAAGCCAGTAAATTAAGATAGTCGTCGCTATACCGTTATATCTATCGTCGTCTCTGACTCTGAGAACCCGATTATGCTGAATAATAGTGCATCCAATCGCACAACAACTATCTGGCAGGTCGTTTACACCTCAAAACACCAACTTTGGTATATTAAAACTGGCGACGTCCTGGCAAGATCCTTGATTAGTGTACTGGGTTTCCTTGCTAGAGAACGACGTTCTTGCCCGCCAGCCAGTACTTGTGACGTCACGTGCAAAGTATGAATAGGGTGGAAAAGACAGTTGCAATTTACGTATCATACTGACTTTCAAAAAACAGGGCAGGCCCTTCAATATGTCAATAAGAAACTCATAATCACATGCAGGAAAACTGTGGTAAGAGCAGATCATCTTTTTTTTTGTCTAAAAAAAAATCTCAATCTCCTCAATCTCAATCCTCAATCCTCAATCTCCTCAATCTCTCCCTGTTCAAGCTTGCATTATTCTGAAACTTTATATCTGTGTTTATTGCCTCATTAAGATTGCTGTATTCCTCATTTGTAAGTCACTGAGGATAAAACTGTCTGCTAAATGACTGAATGTGTCTACCTCAGTCTGTGCTTTAGAGCAGGGCACAGGAAGACACGCCCCCTTCACTCGTGGCTCCGCCTCCAGGTCAGCCTGATCCCGCCAAAAACACCCCTTCAGCTGAGGCTCTTCCCAAACACCTACAACACCATATAATCACAGAGAAAACTGACATTTCACATGATAATAACAATAATTCACAGTTTTTACTGTACTTTTGATCAGTGTTGGGTGTAACACTTAAAAGTTACGTAATCAGGTTACTTTTCTCAAGTAACTAGTAAAGTAACACATTACTTTTAAATTTGCAACAAAATATCCGAGTTACTTTTTCAAATAAGTAACGCAAGTTTTCTTAGTTACTTTTAAAGAAAAGTAATCCATTACAATTTTGCATTTCTTCCTTAAAAAGTAACTAATCGCTTTACTTAGTTACATTTAAAGAAAACATTATTGCATTACTTTTTCTCACCTGGGTTGTGTTTTATATTTTAAGTTCTATATTTTGGCCAAAATTTAAATAATAAGGCTGAAGGAAATGCATATTCACGCGTGTACAGTAGAGGGCGCAGCTCAAACAATCCTTTCAGTTTAACTGAATCATCAGCAAGTACACTGGTCAATAAAGTGAGATTAAATGCATAAACATATTTTGTTTAACATTATTAAAGGTTTCCATAGTATTCTGATTTTACATTTCACTTATTTTATTCATTTTGAGGAATTCTGAATCTGTTTTTTTTTTGCCAGTGAGATGAGTAAATGCTCACATTTAGTCTAGAACTACAATAACAATCAATTTACTCACAATTTCTCTCAACTTGAGGACAGAAAAGTTGTCAGTCAATAAATGGGAAAACAAAGTAACCAATTAGTTACTTTTTAAGGGAGTAACACAATAATGTAACGCATTACCTTTTTTTAAATGTAACTAAGTAAAGCAATTAGTTACTTTTTAAGGGAGTAAATCAATATTGTAACGCATTACTTTTCTTTAAATGTAACTAAGCAATTAGTTACTTTTTAAGGGAGTAACGCAATAATGTAACGCATTACTTTTCATTAAAAGTAACTAAGTAAACCAATTAGTTACTTTTTAAGGGAGTAACGCAATAATGTAACATTACTTTTCTTTAAAAGTAACTAAGTAAACCAATTAGTTACTTTTTAAGGGAGTAACGCAATAATGTAACGCATTACTTTTCTTTAAAAGTAACTAAGTAAAGCAATTAGTTACTTTTTAAGGGAGTAACGCAATAATGTAACATAACTTTTCTTTAAAAGTAACTAAGTAAAGCAATTAGTTACTTTTTAAGGGAGTAATGCAATAATGTAACATAACTTTTCTTTAAAAGTAACTAAGTAAAGCAATTAGTTACTTTTTAAGGGAGTAACGCAATAATGTAACATAACTTTTCTTTAAAAGTAACTAAGTAAAGCAATTAGTTACTTTTTAAGGGAGTAAATCAATAATGTAACGCATTACTTTTCATTAAAAGTAACTAAGTAAACCAATTAGTTACTTTTTAAGGGAGTAACGCAATAATGTAACATTACTTTTCTTTAAAAGTAACTAAGTAAAGCAATTAGTTACTTTTTAAGGGAGTAACGCAATAATGTAACATAACTTTTCTTTAAAAGTAACTAAGTAAAGCAATTAGTTACTTTTTAAGGGAGTAACGCAATAATGTAACATAACTTTTCTTTAAAAGTAACTAAGTAAAGCAATTAGTTACTTTTTAAGGGAGTAACGCAATAATGTAACGCATTACTTTTCATTAAAAGTAACTAAGTAAACCAATTAGTTACTTTTTAAGGGAGTAACGCAATAATGTAACATTACTTTTCTTTAAAAGTAACTAAGTAAAGCAATTAGTTACTTTTTAAGGGAGTAACGCAATAATGTAACGCATTACTTTTCATTAAAAGTAACTAAGTAAAGCAATTAGTTACTTTTTAAGGGAGTAACGCAATAATGTAACATAACTTTTCTTTAAAAGTAACTAAGTAAAGCAATTAGTTACTTTTTAAGGGAGTAACGCAATAATGTAACATAACTTTTCTTTAAAAGTAACTAAGTAAAGCAATTAGTTACTTTTTAAGGGAGTAACGCAATAATGTAAAGCATTACCTTTTTTTAAATGTAACTAAGTAAAGCAATTAGTTACTTTTTAAGGGAGTAAAGCAATATTGTAACATTACTTTTCTTTAAATGTAACTTAGCAATTAGTTACTTTTTAAGGGAATAACGCAATAATGTAACATATTACTTTTCTTTAAAAGTAACTAAGTAAAGCAATTAGTTACTTTTTAAGGGAGTAACGTAATAATGTAACGCATTACTTTTCTTTAAAAGTAACTAAGTAAAGCAATTAGTTACTTTTCAAGGGAGTAACGCAATAATGTAACGCATTACTTTTCTTTAAAAGTAACTAAGTAAAGCAATTAGTTACTTTTTAAGGGAGTAACAATATTGTAATGCATTACTTTTCAAAGTAACTTTCACCAACACCGCACGAGTGTAAATAAAATAACCGGAGATCACCTGTTTCCGGAGGCGTTTCCACAGATGGGCTCTCCTGTGATAGCGTCGTCCAGCTGGAATCTTCCTCCTCCTCGTCTTCCACCTGTTTCTCGAGTCGCGCCGGGCGTTCGCTCGAATCCTCGGCCTCGTCTCCTCTCAGTTCCAGGCGTAACGTGGATGGCGGGATCATTTGGACCTTTCCGCTCGGAGAACCAAAGTTCTCGTCTCTAGGGCTGCACGATTATGACAAAAATTATAATAAGCGATTATTCCCTTGAAATAGTAATTGCGATTATTAACTACGATTATCATAATTTACATTGAATGATGTTTTGAATAGCTTTATGCTATTTTGTTATATCAAAATACAAGCTGAAAACACTCTTCCTGAAAATAACTTTTTTTTTGCTTTTCTATAGCATTAAGCCTAAAATACCAAATATAATTTTTTATTTATTTAAAGAAACCAAACCAAAGGTGCATTGTGTAATATTTAGGAGGATCTGTTGACAGAAATGCAATATCATATACATAACTATGTTTTCAGTGGTGTATAAAGACCTTACATAATGAACCGTTATCTTGTTGTTAGCTTAGAATGAGCCGTTTCTCTCTACACACACCGCGGGTCTCCTTACATCGACACGTTTCTACGGTGGCCTTGAATGGACAAACGCGGTTTCGCAACTATGTTGTTCTTCATGCAAAGAAGCTGCTAAAGTCAGCGAATAAAACACTGACACAATGATGAACAAGTGACAATTATACTCGCAATAACATCGTTTTACTGAATAATCAAGTATACCTAATTTCTTAATTTCATCTTTGTAAAGAGACCTTATTGATTAACTGGCTATACTCTCTGCTGTCTCAGATGATGACATCACTTCTTGTCAGCCACCGTAACTTCTATTGGTTGCAATTCGCAAACTCACCACTAGATAACCCCAAAAATTACACACTGCACCTTTAAAATAAACTAGAAAGAAAAACAAAACACATCTTATTTTTTTTTTATTGCGCCTTTAAAGGATTACATAATCGTGGCATCCGTAATTGTAACCGCGATTACAAATTCGATTAATTGTGCAGCCCTACCCGTCTCTGACGCGGCTCACGCGCTCATTGTTCGGGCAAACCACGTGTTCGTAAACGTCCGCCAGTTCTGGACTCTCCTCTTCTTCTTCTTCTTCGCTGGCCAACAGGAGCAGGTGGTTCTGTGGGAGTGTGAGATGAACCTCCACATGGTTCTCTTTAGCCCACGTTTGCGCCTCCAGTTTAGGCAGGAGATGTTTCTCCTCCACCTGTGTGTCTTTATTAGGACTGCTGGACGCCTCCTCCTCTCGATGGTATTCTAGAAAGCTCTTGGTCCTCCTTCTGATTGCAGGGTTCTTCTGATTGTCCATCCCCTCCAGCCAATCCCAGCTGCTCCTCAGGAGGTTCCTGTCGTTCTTGTTGAGGTCCAGTTGCTCCTCTTTTAGCTGGAGATTAGTGCCGTTCTTCGCAAGTTTGGGATTTGAGGTGGAAAAGGAAAGCGAGGAGCAGTAGAGTGATGATGATGAGGCGGACTTGGTTGGGGCGGGTTTAAAGTGCACAGGGGCATGGCTTTGGCTCAAAGGGGCGGGGTTTTGGCTCAAAGGGGCGGGGTTTTGGCTCAAACCCATTGCGTTCTGAATATTCGTCAACGCATAGTTTTGACGACTTTTCGAAGAGCCTTGCGCTTCCTTGGAAACCGCGACCACGCCTTCTTTAATGGTGTCGCAGCTCAGCTGCTGGTTGTGGGAGGAGCGTAAATTGAGGGAGGTGGGCGGAGCCAACAACGGGCCGCTGTGATTGGTCGATTCTACGGTCGATGCGCTGCGTCTGAGTGGAGGCTTCTTCAGTGACATCATTGCAACGATAAATCGGCTGTGAAGAGTGAGAACGTTAGTTAATTAGCTTCATAAAGACTTTATATTAACTTAAAAATTCAACTTAAAATACAACTTCTTCTGTTAATCAGCCATGTTTCATGTGTCATTGTGTTATGGTGTGACTCTTAGATCACCTTTACACGAACTGCACAGTCGGCACAAACGCCAACAATAACACACACAAACACACGGGCTGTGAAGGTCTGGGCTGGAAAATGTGTTTGCTGCAGATCTTCACTGAAGATCAGTGTGATTATACAGCAAAATTTAGCACCATACACACACACACACACATACACACACACGCACACACACGTCAGTCTCCACATGCGTGACTTTTTTCTGTGCATCAGCCAAAAACTGTTGTTTTGACTGATCTGAACAGTGATTATCAAAATTTTATTCTTTGTTATTGTCTTCATTAATAACTCATAAATATAAAGTTTCTCAAGAAGACAAGTGGATATTAAACTCATAAGGAAAAAGCTATTTTTTTTGTATAATCTAGATTTTTCACTTTTACACATCTTGCTAAAATTGGACAGTACAAATCGTTTATCTTTGCATATGCAATAAAATATAACAGCAAAATTACAAAACTCAATAATTGTATAGTAAAGTATTGCAGGATAGCCAATAAATATGCTTTTTTTAATTTAACAAAAACACTTTCATTATAATCCTGTATGCAATAAAATAATAATAACTGAAATCGGATATAACAGCAAAAATGCAAGATCATTGACTTTTACTATGTTATGCAATACTGTACTATAATACTGAAGTCTCTTGGATCATTCATATAACTCTTTGATTGTAATCCTGTATGCAATCAAATTTAAGGCACTAGTAACTGCTAATTTTGATTATAATCCTCCATGCAATAAATTCAAAATAGAACATAACAGCAAAAATGCAAGACTCAACTAGTGTAATACAGTATTGCATCTTATTGTACAGCATTGCATTGCATATAGGATTATATCTCTTTAATTATAATCATTTAGCCATAGAATTGGAAATGCAACATCGAATTAAAAGTGAATATTTTATAAGTTTGACAAAATCCAGCGATGACATCATCATGTAGTGCATGCACAGAAGTTGCTGTTGATCATGACAGATCCGCTCAGATCGGCCCAAAACATTCGGTGCAATTAATGACGCACATCAGAACTTGCACAAACACACAGTCTGCAACAAATGCTCCATGCAACATCTTCATCATCATCATCATCAACTCACACGATCATATACACACACACATATATTACCACATGACACATGATGTGACAGTGAGAAGTGTCAAGTCACGCTCTCATAACGCGCATCCTGTGCATGACAAACTCAATTCAATCCTCAATTCTATAAAGTTGTTGCAACGAAGATGCATTACATCAATCGGTATAATCAAGATTCAGCGCGCGCGTATGTGTGTGTATGAACATGACGTCATCTGTTCAGAGACAGTCACTTACCAGCACCGGCAGCTTAGCGAGTGTTTCAGCTGTTCTCTCTCTGAAGATGCTGATGCGGAGACGCGAGGTGACGCCCGCTTTTAAAGTCCAGACGCCCGCAACGCGAGACCTCTCCGGACCGCGCACAGGATGCGCTGCTCTATGCGCATGCGCTACGTGGACGCGCGCGCCGACCAATCCGAGCGCTGAGCGAGAGCCGCCGCATGAATATTAATCAGGTCACGCTAGAAACGTAACTTAAAATTCATGAGACAAGTAGCGTGTAAAATTAATTACATTTTCAAACATTTATAATGAAAAATTTTATCTGAACTTAAAACATTCTTAAACAACAACCCTCATAAATGCATTTAATATAAATATTATATTACTATTTAATTGATATTCAACTCGCTTAAAATATTGTACGTTTCTGACATTCAACAGCTATTATGACATCACGGTTTCAACAACTTTTTTACAACAAAAATGAACCATCACTGAACTTACTTAACCTGGACTGTGACGCTATTTTATTCTGGAAATATACTTTGTTGCATTATTTTCCTGTTATCTCTGTAAAGCTGCTTTGAAACACTGTGTTGTAAAAACCGCTATATAAATAAAGCTGACTTGACACTACAGTAAAACTTTTTTTTCTGTATTAAAGAACAAATTAAATTTAGAGATTCTGAACAGGTTTAAAGTAGTAAACAAATGTATAATAAAATGTATATTACTTAATGTATATTAAGAGAATATGAGTCAAACACAAAGACAGTGTAAAGAAAGAAGTCTTTATTTCTATTAAGTGCTTTAGGATGAAGTTTTTTTCAACAAACCAATTAAAGTGCTGAACAGATCAAGATAAACCTACAATATCAGGTTCTGATATTTAATACTTGTGACAAAACGCTGTTGGCTTGTATGTGTGTATAATCTAATTAAGGCACATATCTTAGTTAAAACTTTGGCACATGCAATTAATTTAGTAGAAAAATGGTGCTAATGGTGTAAATCTCTTGATAATTATTAATAATTCTGTTTCTGGATCAATATGTGAGCTTACGGTTTTAGTGTAATCATGTAAACAATGCGTTCAACTCTTTTGAAAAACAGAAAACAGGAAAATGACTTATGAATAAAAGCACCATGTGACCTTCACAAGGCAGTTTGACAACAGATCATACACAAATAATACAGAGAAAAGCTTATTGTTGCACATCACGTTCTACATGCTCAGTAAAAACACTCATTCATTCACAATTTCACTCTATTATATGGAAGCTTGTTTCCGCCACGGGATAAAAACAAAGGTAATTCAGTCTTTCTTTCACAATATTGCTTGTTTGCATCTCAGAATTGCGAGATATAAACTCATAAACAATTATCAGAATTCTGACTATTGTCTTCAAAATTTATATCTCGCAATTTATATCTCAAAAATCGGACTATTTTCCTCAAAATTTATATTTATATCTCGCAATTTTGACTTTTTCTAAAAATTCTGAGTTTATATCTCATAATATGTATTTTGCAGTTCTGACTAATTCTCAAAATGTATATCTTATATCTTTATATCTTGCAATTCTGATATTTTTCCTCAAAAGTTAACATCTGTTTTTTCCCCCAAATTATTTAGACATAAAAAAATCACAATGACCCGTTTTACATCTTTGTTCCGTGGCAGAAACAAGCTCTCGCAGCATTCACACACACTCTTCATACCCAAACACACAAATATATACAAAACCAAACACATTATAAAGAGATTCCCACTCCCACACTGGCAGAAAAAAAATATATCACATCTCATAGATAAATCAACCAATCACAGAGCTCTGAACTCAGCAGCTCGACTCTGATTGGCCGAGAACATTCATGTGTCAGATCGGATCCTCGATCAGGTACTTTCCATCATAACCTGTGCTGTGTGTGTGCGTTTCTAACAGCTACATATAATGTTGTGAGAAATGTTGAAGGTGTCCGAATAAATTTTGGTTTGACTGTACAGCGGACCCATTAAAAATCAATAACTGTTGATAGATGAATATGAATTCCTCATCAAGTTATCGCACTCCTAGCGTCCAAACCTTGCTATCGGCACTGAGCATCTGAAGAGTGATCGACGACAGTGAACTCAGACTTCCAGTACTCCAGGAATGAGAAAGTGACTTTGATTGACAGTCAGATCGAGGCTGTGGGCGGGGCTTCTCAGCGCTGGTCTCTGGAGGAACGAAGGCGTTCAGATTCAGTTGACCAATCACAGAGAAGCAAGGAGCAGATCGGATTGAGCGTAAGACTAGAGAGAGAGAGAGAGAGAGAATCGTATCGTCACAAAACTTGGTATGTGTCTTTGATAGGGTTGGGAATCGAAATCGAATACTTGAGGTCAGGAATCGAATACTTGTTATCAAATCTAAATTTGGATTCCTCGTATCGATTCCTTTGTGAGCTTTTCAATATGACTTTAAACCGTTCAAGCACTAGAGACTCTGTGTTCATGTGTATCAGTATAATGGATCTGTGCGGCTCTTAAAGTGACAGCACTAATATTCCTGCCGTCTCTATAATAACACTAATCAAACAAAGAGAAAATTCACTCGTTTTTGACTGAATAACTTTTGTAACTCTATTTGTAATATATATTATATTTATAAAATGCAGTGTTATTTTACATTTTATTACAGTTTCTGTACCAATACCTGAAAATATTAAAACACTGTTTATTTCAATCGTATCTTTGTTCAGATTGCTAATTTTTTATTTGTTCTTTTTTAATTAGCCTACTTTGACTGTTTATTTTCTTTAATAATGCTTTACGTTTATATTAGCAAGGCTATTTGTTTTTTTATGGTGTTTTTAAACCACAGGCAAACGTTCCAAGTGTAAGTGTTGTTACGTCTGTTGGTTTTTGTTCATAATATTCAGCTACAATTAAATGTTTTGCAAGAAGAATAAATGTCAAATTATATCCAAGTTTTTTTTTTTGCCTAATTGGAATCGAAATAGGAATCAGAATCGTTAATTCAAACGATCCGTCTTCGACACAATACCCTGAAGGTACAGCGCCATCTCGTGGTCAAAAATGCTGATGAAATTTCAAAAAATGCTAATAGCTGTTATGATACCAATTATGCAATTCGTTCGGTTCACATGACGTCACTGTAGCTTTGCGCCGCCATCTTGACGACCGGCGGTCTCAGTAATGCCTGCAATATGTTGTGCCGAAAGAGGAACCCCGAACTGGTATTTTATTCTATACCAAAAGAAAAGGATAGAATAAATGTCTCATATTGTATGAATGTCTAATATTGTATCATGTCTCATCTTTCAGTGCGCACACACCCGACCCGAAGCGTGCAGACATAGACAGCGCACGAGTAATGAATTGAGCTCTGTTTCGTGTCTGAATGGACAAATACACACAACATTATGTTTAAATGTCCGTTTTGGAGAGTATTCACGTAAAATATGTCGGTTATTTCTTAAACAGGGTTGTCATCCAGTCTAACAAAACAAAGCATGCAAATGGAAATTATCGCGGCCGGAAAAATGATCAAGCTCATTTTTTTATCGTGCGATTAATAGATTTATTGACTATCGCGACAGGCCTAATCCAGATTAATGACAGCTAGCCGTGAGCCGTGGCTAACAGCTGGCAAGCTACCAGCTGAGCCACTTAGCTAGCTAACAACTCGCTACCTAGTCAGAGCAAACTACCACCAGAATCATACATTTGATTTTTTTTATAATACCAACATTTCCCATGATTAAATATAAATCCTTGGCGGCCAGGTGCCGCACTTTTACGTTTGTAACCAATCCAGGAACAGCATATTGATACGCGTCTGTACTCATTGAAAGCCTTGAAGCGACCCCCACTGTGTGGGGAGGAGTTATGCACAAGATAAATATATATATATATATATCATGGAAGGCAAATTGGGGCAAGTCTGGGGCAGATAATAAAGGACAAAAGAAAACTGGGGGTAACGAATAAGGATCGGAGCCTAAAATTAAAATTTTACCCATCTATCTCTGTCTTCTCTCTCATTCAAATGGGCAGTTTGGGCGGCGCCGGGCGAGATCGGTCGTCAATATTGCGGCGTTCTATTTCTAGTGACGTAGGTGGCATCTATGAATAGTCTGCAAAACTTCCTGTTGATCTTTTATTAAAACCAACTTGTCTCACTCCTCCTAGACCGTTTTTCCGATTTTCACAAAATTCGAGTCAGATCATCTTCATTTTATGCCGGCAAAAAGTTATGGATTTAATGCCGATAGATGAAGCGGTTTTCGTATATCGCATATACAAATTTGATATCATGATGCCAAACTGCATCTGAGGCTACATCTCTGGAAAGATTTAATATATTGACACTGAACTTGGTGCGTGTCACTTCCACCCAACACTGACCACACCAGATCAATTTGGTGTCAGCGCCACCTATTGGTCAAAAGTAATAAGCAATTAAGTCACATTACAAGTGCTTGTATTTTTAGGTTTTCAACCATTTAGCTTAAAATCATCTCTAAATGTCTTTTCTGCAGCTGATCTGATGCACGCTTGCTTGCAGCTATAAATATTATTATAAAAATATTATATTATTGTATATGTATATTATATATTTAGAACGGTGTTATTCCTGCATTGTTTTTATTATAGATTTTATTCATATTATTTTCATATGTTTACATTTTCGTTTTAGTTAAATTTTTAGTAATTTGGTTATTTTTAGTCATTTTAATTCCTTTTTTTTTACATTACTATTGTATTTAAGCTTAATTTATTATACCGTTTTAGTTTTTATTTATTCCCAGTTAGTAATTTTAGAGCTTCAACTTAAGCCAAACAAAAATTAGAAACTGCCTGAGAACTTACTGAAACACGCACAACTTTAAAGGCGATTTCCTAAATGTTTAGATTTTTTGCACCCTCAGATTCCAGATTTTCATTAGTTGTACCTCGGCCAAAATTGACCCTTGTGACTGGTTTTGTGGTCCAGGGTCACATATATGCGTTTTCATCTCAGTACGCGTGTTCTCACCCTCTCTGCTGTGTCTGTCTCTCAGGACGTCTTTGGCCTGCTGGTTTCCTCGGGCTTCTGCCTGTTGATACAGCTTGACTGCGGTTTGGACACACGGAGAAACCCCGAAACCCTTCTCGTAACACTGAGCCAGACACACCAGAGCACCGCTGTCCTTCACACACACACACACACACACGTGACAAACACAATAAAGCTCTTTATTCATAAAAAGCACATCATTAGTATAGAGTATGTCGATGAGAGGTGTGTTACCCCTCGCTCAGCGGCCATCCTGAAATAATGAACGGACTGTTTCTCGTCCCACTCCGACAACACGACACCCAGATACACCTGAGCCTGGAGACAGACACACACACACAAACTGCTTAAGGGACGGGAGATTATTTATCTGTTTCTGTGTGCTTGCATACTAGTCTAAATCAAAAGAACCCACCTTCAAGACATTAAAAAAACAAAACTACAATTCACAATGGAAATTTGGTATAGTGTAGCAAGACAATTAAAATTGCATAGAGAAAGAAAAATATTAAGATGGGTAGCGCATGACAAAGACTTCAAACCAGGAATGCATGACTCAAATTTCAAATATTGGATCAATAGAGGGGTTACAGCTTTTTATAATTTAATTAATAATGGGGAAATAAGAAGTTTTCAATATCTGAAAGACAAATTTAGTCTAGATAATCGAGACTTCTTCCGTTACCTGCAACTAAGAGAATACTATAATAAAGAAATTAAGGACAGAAATGAACCTAATGCAGCTTTAGAGACTCTGTGTGGTGCATACCAACAGAAAATGCACAAAATCACTTCAAAGCTATACACTAGCTTAATGTCCTGTCAGAAAAACACAACCCTGTACGTCAAAGAAAAGTGGGAAAGAGAAGCAGCTGTCACGATCTCAAATGAAGAATGGTATAAAATCTGTGAGTGGTCACAGACATCTACAAATTCACAAAAATGGAGAGAATTCAATTGGAAAAATTTCATTCGATTCTTTATCACGCCATCTATTAAAGGTAAACAACAAATGTGTTGGAGTTAATGTGGCTCTGTGGATGCTAACCACACGCATGTTTTCTGGGACTGTCTTGAGATAAAACCTTTCTGGACTTCTGTTCACCTTACTTTTTTGCAAAGTATTGAAGTATTCTGTACCATTAACTTTTACAACAATGTATCTGGGCCTTTTGTCCAATGTAAAGAAAGATGATCGATATTTGGTTAAGATATTACTGTCGGCAGGGAGGAAAGCGATAACAGGAAGTTGGCTCAAACCGGAGCCACCCAGCCATACTCAGTGGATGGACATGCAGGAAATATTCACCATGGAAAGAATCACCTTTATTCTAAGACTGAAAGAAGCTGAATTTAAAGAAAAATGGGGCAAATGGATAGCATATAGAATAGCATTAGAAACTGTGTAATCTGAAGGGTTTTTTTTTCATCATGACATCTGGTTGCTGTCTTGTGTTTATTTTTTCATTTTATTTTATTTTTGCATTTTGTAATCATACTCAAAATTAAGATCACCATGCTTTGTGTTTGATCTGCCTAAAACAATAAAAATAAAAGTGAGAAAAAAAAAAAAAAACATTTTGGGACATTCGGACCTGTCTGAGCACTGTCCCCCAAACACCTACTATAAGAAATCAATGGGATAAGTTGCATGTGTCAGTGGCCCACGTTTGGCCCCTGGTGGTCCTAGGGGCCCCAAACTTCAGAAAAAGTTGTATCACAGGGCCCATGACGATATACCGAGAGGGCTAGGCTGAGAGATGCGATAAAATATTTTGTCATTTTTCATACATCTCTCTCTGTGTTACATGGATCTAGATGCGGGCATATGCAAGGCCTCATACATCATGTTACTTTCCCATGGGCCAATAGGCTTAGGAAGCATCTAGAGCGGCAAAGCTTGGGGGCCTAATTCAGGGACCCTTGACGGTCGACTGTGCCAAATTTCAAGGCTATGCAACCTTTTGACCCCTGTATTTTGGACGTCCCAGTTTCTCCCTGTCTTGCATAGATCTCTATGGGGGCATGTGCCTGTAAAGGACTTGTGATGTAGTTACTTTCCCAGGGGCCAATAGGCTCAGGAAGCATCTATAACTGGGAAACTTGGGGGCCCGAATCGGGGACCCTTGAGGGTCAACTGTGACGAATTTCAAGGCTTTCCAACCTTTAGACCCCTGTATTTCGGACGTCCCAGTTTCTCCCTGTCTTGCATAGATCTCTACGGGGGCATGTGCCTGTAAAGGAATCGTGATGTAGTTACTTTACCAGGGGCCAATAGGTTCAGGAAGCATCTAGAGCGACAAAGCTTGGGGGCCCGATTCAGGGACCCTTGACGGGCGACTGTGCCAAATTTCAAGGCTTTGCAACCTTTTGACCCCTTTATTTCGGACGTCCCAGTTTCTCTCTGTCTTGCATAGATCTCTATGGGGGCATGTGCCTGTAAAGGACTTGTGATGTAGTTACTTTCCCAGGGGCCAATAGCCTCAGGAAGCTTCTAGAACTGGGAAACTTGGCGGCCCGACTCGGGGACCCTTGACGGTCAAATGTGCCAAATTTCAAGGCGTCTTTCTGACCCTTGCATTTCTGATGTCCCCCATTCTCTTTATTCAATGAACATGTCACAGACGGATCGTGGATGAGCATCTCTTTTTGGGCCAATCATGTATTAAACAAGATAAAAGTGACATAAACCTATGGAGACTGTCCTAGTGGCCCTGTGACGTAACATAAATGTCAATTTTGGGATTTGCCTGTCTCAATGGTATAAGTTGCACGTGTCACTCACTCACGTTCGGCCCCCGCACATCATATTAAAAGGACGAGCCTCTAAAACGAAGGGGGCATTTTCTAGAGTGTTTTGCTAAAATCTCTCACTTTATAATGGCAGTGAATGACTGTTTCTGTTTTGAAGTCCATAAAGTGCATCTATCCATGATAAAAGTGCATCTAAATCATGGATAGATGCACTTTTATGATGGACAGATTCACTTTTAAAATGGAGAGATGCACTTTTATCATGGATAGATGCACTTTTATGATGGACAGATTCACTTTTAAGATGGATAGATGCACTTTTATGATGGATAGATGCACTTTTATCATGGATAGATGCACTTTTATCATGGATAGATGCACTTTTATGATGGATAGATGCACTTCTATGATGGATAGATGCACTTTTATGATGGATAGATGCACTTTTATGATGAATAGATGCACTTTTATGATGGATAGATGCACTTTTATGATGGATAGATGCACTTTTATGATGGGATGGATGCACTTTTATGATGGACAGATTCACTTTTAAGATGGAGAGATGCACTTTTATCATGGATAGATGCACTTTTATGATGGACAGATTCACTTTTAAGATGGATAGATGCACTTTTATGATGGATAGATGCACTTTTATCATGGATAGATGCACATTTATGATGGACAGATGCACTTTTATGATGGACAGATGCACTTTTATGATGGACAGATGCACATTTATGATGGATAGATGCACATTTATGATGGATAGATGCACATTTATGGAATTCCATCCCTTTAAGCAATGTTCACATCATCTGTACCTCCGTGAGTCCAGCGTCTGCCGCTGCGTGGAGGAAGTTCAGCGCCGCTTCTGAGTCGGTCTCGGAGCTCTGCTGCCCTCTGCTGTTCAGGAGGAGTTTAGCACAGCGATACTGAGCCTGACGGTGGCCAGCGACTGCGGCGCGTCTGTAGTAATGCACCGCCTGAGATGACGACAGTCATGTGTGATTAAACACGGAAGAGACTATATAAACATTCACAGTTCCAGTTCACAAGGATGTGCGGAAGTGACAAGAAATTCTGTATTATGAATTTTTAAGGCCAGACAAGTACTTCCTTGAGGTCAGTTTGTAAAGAAAGACACGTCTGCGCACATATATTCAAACACGCAAACCTATAGACTAAACACGTAATATGCAAGGTTTGCGTTCTCGAACACCAAACACTGTTATCGTGCGACTGAGCCGGAGCGCATTAAAAGATTTCTGTTTTCAGTTAAACGGTGTCGTGTAAGTGGCCCGTCATCATAACAATCATAACATCATAACTAATGATCTTTGCAACGGAAGTGAATCAATCAAAACTAACTTTAGCTGGACAATAACTTTATTCTAGAGCTGCTGTAAAGCCTAAAAAATCTCTGTTACTGTAATCTCCTGTTATCACTGTAAAGCTGCTTTGAAACAATCTATATTGAAGGTGACTTGACTAAACATGAGACACACACACACACACGCGTGCGTTTACCTTGCTGTGGTCTCGCCGTACTCCACGTCCTCTCTCGTAACAAACTCCCAGGTTAAACTGAGCTTTGCTGTAGTCGTGCTGAGCCGAAGCCAGAAAACACGAGAACGCCGTCTCGTAATCCCCTGCTTTAGCGCTCTCCAGACCTGAAACACCACACCATGCTCTCATAGCATCCTCTGACGGAGTGTGAGTGTGTGTGTGTGTGTGAGGTCGTCATCATTACCAATGATGTTGAGGATTATGGGTACGCTGCTGTCCGCCACGTGTCTCAAATTCTGCGCTGCTTCACCGGGTGTGAGATGTTCCTATAGGAAACACACGTGAGGATGAAGGGTTAATCTAAACCAAAACATGTTTAATAGAGGCTATATGTGAGAATTTTTGTTTATTATAGCTTTTTTTA
>NW_027508759.1:100000-155000 GCF_051911475.1 Siphateles boraxobius
AAAGAAGGCGTACGCCGCTCTCTACGCAATAATTGGTATTTATAAAAAGCAAACTTGACGGTAAAATGTGCGGTCCTTCACGCAAGCTCTGACCCAGGCGTACGCAGAAAAACGGGTGAAATGAGAAATGGCGACACCGTCGGCAGATGGAAGAAACACGTGAAAGTGTGTGAAACTGTAGACCGTTGTGTAAAATAAATGGCAATACTGCCTCTCATAAATAACACGAAGACTTTACAAAGCAAGTCTTACAATCAACAGCCTACACGAACACCCGTTTGATCGATCTGAAACAGAAATGCAAATTAATATTTCCAAAAAGAAAAGTCAAATATGTTCTGCAATAATATTGGCATGTTATACAATTCATCCTCATAAATAAGATGGTAAACAGAACGAAATAATGTACAAAACTGATATTCTCGCCAATGTGTCCGTCTGGCGGAGCAGATATAGATGCAATTAGATAGCCAGTCAGATAGATATATAATTAGGGAGATATATAGCCTAGATAGATTTATAGACCGATAGATAAATAGTTGTATTATTTGTCCTCTGGGGAAAGTTGTTTTCATACTAAAAATGTCTTCATCAGCTACGGAATCATGGTATTCATGCATATGCCTTTAGTTAGTTTTATTTTTGATAAAATAACGTATGACGTAGCCTATGTCTCAACCATTCAGAAAGCTGCAAGAAATTACATTTGCGCTGAACTAATTCCCATTTCCAAGTAGATTATAACCAACATCTGTAGCTTGTCAGATGCAATTAAATGGATGGAAATAAAATGCCCCATCACAATGCGTAATGACGCACAATGGCTGATCTTGCGCTCTTAGAAGATGTGGCAAATTGAAGGATTCGGAGTGAACGCATCTTCAGACAGCAAGAAGATTTGCTGGCAAATGAGGACGAGTGGCTCATGAGCCGGTTCCGACTTCCTCGAGCTGTCCTGTTGGACCTCTGCGGTCTTTTGGCCCCCGCGTTACAGAGGAGCACTCGGAGGAACCATGCCGTGCCAGTCCCACTTCAAGTCCTAACAACACTAGGATTCCTGGCGACTGGCACTTTTCAGAGGGAATTGGCTGACAGGTCAGGCATATCTCAGCCGACCCTTAGCCGGATAATGCCAGACGTTTTAAAAGGCATAATAGCTTTGTCCCATGAGTGCATAAAGTTTCCATACACGGCGGGTGAACAGGCAAACAAGAAAGCTCAATTTGCAGCTATGTACGGTTTCCCAAACGTTATCGGTGCTGTTGACTGCACTCATGTTGCCATAAGGGCACCGAATGTGAATGAAAATGCTTTACTTAATCGAAAGCATTTCCATTCGATCAATGTCCAAATTATTTGTGATGCAGACATGTTGCTCACTAACGTAGTAGCTCGGTGGCCTGGGTCAACCCATGACTCATTCATTTTAAGACACAGCAGTGTTGGGCGCAGACTCGAGGCTGGTGCTGTGCGTGATGGCTGGCTTCTAGGTAGGCTACGTTTGATTACTAGACATTTTACTGTACTTCAAAGTCTTAACCCTTTCACTATCCTTGCAGGGGACAGTGGATATCCCCTCAAACAGTGGCTGCTTACACCTTTCCTCAATCCACATAATGCAGAGGAAAGGCACTACAACATGTGCCACAGCCGAGCTCGCGCTATAGTGGAGCGCACCATCGGCCTGTTTAAGGGCAGATGGCGCTGCCTCGACTGCACTGGAGGGAGGTTATTGTACACTCCTGAAAAGGTGTCCAAAATCGTGCTGGCATGTGCAGTACCGCTGCTAGACATTTTGGTGCCCTAAGCATAATTCCTTTATGGTGCCCCCCGCCCCCGGGGAAAAAAAAAAAACGTTTATTTTTACCGGTTTAACTTTAACTTTTTAACGCGCAATCCAACGGAACACTGAGGCGGCGGCGGCACCATCGTTACTTTCTAGAGCAATTAAATACTCTTGTTCCGCCTGTCTTGTTATATACATCCCTAAAAAGTGCCTAATAATATTTCTATAATGAAATAATATCGGCACTATAATTATTATGACTATGATATGATGATTGATTTTTCATTAGGCTATTTTTGGTGCCCCCCTCAGCACTTGGTGCCCTACGCACAGCGCGTGATGCGCGTGGTGGGAGCGGCGGCGCTGGGCATGTGCTGTGCTACACGATGTGGCACAGCTTAAAAACGTGCCTCTACCCTCTGACGCCGATTGCTGTGTTGGCCCCGACCCTGACCCCCATCCCCAGGCATTTGAGCCAAATGCTGCTGCTGTGCGCCAGCGTTTGGAAGTGATGCGTCGCTTGTAAAGAACAACAAAAAGTGTGGAAAAAATATATTATTTATTCAAGAATTCCCTCATTGTGCTGTTTATTTCAGTTAGGACAGTCTTGATTTCACCCAACTCCTTTGCCACCTCTCTGACTGAGTTAATGACTTCCCTCTGCATTTCAAGGACTGCATCGGTGAGGACACGCCCGCTGCTGGAGGGTTGAGAGCCGCGTGCCGTGGAGACGCTGGGCACAGACGGCTGCTCAGCTGCAGCCTCTGAACCACTGCCACTGGCCCAGCTAGAACACCCAGCGACTGAAATAAAGATTGTTCTATATGAATAAATTGTAATCGTGTAGCCTACATACATGTGACTTGACTGCATTCATTTGACTTATTTCACTTACCTGTGTCATCCGGTGCATCTGGCGCGTCAGTGTCCCCCTTCCGCCTCAGTCACCACTCCACTTAATAGGGATTCCCCAATAATTGCCGACAGTCTCTCATCAAGAGGGGTCAGCTCCGGTGTCCCCTTTCCCCCACCCGTGGCAGACACACTCTGGCGATGGAGCGCTAGACGCTTTTTTGCCTCGACTTTGATGTCTGACCATTTCTTTTTTATTTCGGCCACAGTGCGAGGTTGCGAGGCTACAGCATTTACAGCGTCTGCAACCTTTTGCCACTCAAGTGCCTTTTTGGCATTAGTAATGCCCACACTGTGCCCTCCAAACAACATTTTTCTCCTCTTTTCCACCTCGCCAACGATAACTTCTACTTCACATTGAGTGAAGTTAAGTTTTTTTGATTTCCTCTCTATGTTTGCCATAATTTCACAATCTATGAATATTAACTTGTGGGCGTTTCACGGACTATTTATGGGCAACTATGGGCGTGACATGAAGCCGCAAAAGCTGCGCTTCATTTAGAATTGATTGGGATTTATTAAGGAAAAAATGCGTAGGATGTGCGTGCGCACGGTTTTATAAATCTGAATATTTCTGTGCGTACGCACGTCCTATGTTTCATCCGTACGCCACTTCTGACGCAAATCCTACGCAAAGTTTTATAAGTGAGGCCCCTGGTCCGATTCGAAACAGCAGACTTGTAGGCTATTAATAGTGGATACATACAAGCAGATGACAAATACGTTATACCGTAATTAAACTACTAAACTATACCCGTTCCATCTCTATACAGCACTCTGACTCTGTAGGCATTATTGTCCGACTCCGGGTCGAAATGAACACCGTTACTGAGAGTTTCTGATATTATTATCATGATTCTGTGAGATGAACTTGTCCTGAGACTGAGCGCGAGCTCTTGAAGCTCCGCCCCCTGTGCCGTGCTCATTTGCATTTAAAGGGATACACACTAAAACAGCGCGTTTTTCTGAGCGCCAAAAAATGACAATTTAAACATGCTGTAAAAAATGATCTGTTGGGTATTTTGAGCTAAAACTTCACATACACACTCTGCGGACATCAGAGACTTATTTTAAATCTTGTGAAAAGGGGCATAATATGGGACCTTTAAAATTCAATTTTAACACCCAGCTTTTTGTCTTGTTTTTCCAGTACGGATATTTAAACATTCTTGAATCAAGATACATTTACTAGAGAAGCAAAATGACTGAAGATGTATTAAAAATTACTTTCTGAATAAATATATAAAAATTAAGTGAGTTTTGGGTTAAAACTAGAACAAATACTGTATCTGCCAATGGAGTCAGAAAAATAATCTTGTTTTTCCTTTGAATTAAGTTAGATATTTGTTCTTGTTTTACGTGTTGATTATGTATTGCTGAATAGTTAGAGCATTTTGTACTCGGATCATCTGTCATATTGCATATAGCAAGGGCCTGTTGCTTATAATTTATAGGCTTGACTATCCTTATCCGTACTGATTTAAATAATAGGATGGAATTGTTGAAACAACTACAACTTTACCGTAGTAAAAATAAGGTTTACTATATGGACACAATAGGCTTTAGTATAGTAGGGTGATATCAGCTAAATTGGGCCACTTTTTGGTAAATCGTTTGGGACAATAATACAATACCATATATGCCTTTTCCATGTGTTTTTATGATTAATAATGACTGTTTTTGATAATTTTGTGTTGAAATTATGTAATAAAATATAATTATTTAGGCCCTACAGTTCTTGAAACATCAGCTGTGCTATAAAAACTTTTTTTTGCATGAACAGTTTCAGGTAAAATGGGAAAATAGTAATTTATCATCAATTTTAATTTTAAAACACAATTGCTTATACAGCCACATAACATTTAAACTGCATTAAGTAAATATGTATTCATATGGGTGCAAACCCACATATCCAAATGTGCAATTAAAAAAGTCAATTTTGGAAAAGCATAGATCAGTGAACTGATGTCAGTGTGTGTGTGTGTGTGTGTGTGTGTGTGTGTGTGTGTGTGTGTGTGTGTGTGTGTGTGTGTGTGTGTGTGTGTGTGTGTGTGTGTGTGTGTGTGTGTGTGTGTGTGAACAACACATTTAGAATGAAATGTGCAAATTACAAAAATTCACATTCAAAATTGATAACTGATATGCGTACGTATGCGATGAAAACATTTTTCAAACACAGTCTTTGCAAATGAAACCGTCGTCCTCACAGACACCATTCTCTTCACCACAGCTCTCATGAAACCAGGCAGAACATGGATCACATTTTACCCATTCCTCAGTAGCCTTGGGTCATTTGGGTCACCATAGTGGGTGTTGCAGACTTTTCAAGGTGATTTGCAAAAAAATATGTTCATATACCAAACTAACAACATTATTTCTGATTGATGCCATCAAGACAGATATTATGCATGGTTTTTTTTATTATATATTTATCATCCTTATAATAGTTTAGTTAGATTTGGTATGCCAGGCTACTTACCATGCAGCTTTCTGGTGTAGTCTTGATTTGAACGATTCCCCCGCCCACCATAGCAACCATAAACCAATCAAACCACAGTTATGACAACAGTTTGAAATCCTTTGCAGTCATTGGCTCTAAATTCCAGAGGAGCTGGGACCCCCAAACCTTAAATGGCCCGTTTTACCTGATATCACCCTATAGTCTTGTTTACAATATATTTACCACAGTAAAATCATAGTAAAATGAATATTCTGGTTTTCCTGACCCTTCCAAAAAAAAAAGTGTCCAAAAACTGTACTCTTGCGTTTTCTTTTTAGTTTTTCTCTTACAAATTTTATATTTTCCAAAATGTTCTCTTCACAAAAATATTTTTCTTCCATTTGTTCTTTTCCCCAAATATTTTTTCTCAAAAAAAAAATAAAATAAACAAAATCCTCAAGAGGTACCAAAACCTTTTTTTTTTTTTACAAATATCATGCACTGCCCAAATCAGCCACCAGGTGTCACTGCCAGTAAACATATGCTTGTGTTTACAAGCTGTCAGATGTGTGTGGTACTTTCTGTTGATTCGTTTTATAATACAATAACAGAAAATGTGCTAATCTTTATTTTAAAAAAGAGCCACTATAATATTATAGTCTCTACCTCAGGTTACAGGTTTCAAATGGCAATCATTTTTCTGAAGTGTGACAACAGGAGATGTTTCATGACTTCCTGTTGTTCTCACATGATTGTGTGATAAGTGTTTATTTTCCATCGAGTGCTAGAGTCAGTCCGCTACAAAACGACTATAGACTAACAATGGCACTTATTCTAAATATGCGTAGAGGTACAAATATAGCGAGATCCATATAGCGATATATAGTAAATTGATCAATGTAAGCCAGATACATTGATGGCTAATGCTGTCTGAATAGACAGAAATCTAGTTTTGTTTGCATTGACATTGCAAGAGATGACTCAAATCAACATAAAAACCCAAACTTACCTTTAGCAGCAGAGTTCTACCTCACTCATATGAGAACTTTTTATCTATAAAAAGTTATTTCTGTAAATAAACCATCAAAATTACCTTTGTGTTTTGCATATTGACTGAGCAATCATGCTTATTTGATTAAAAGTAATGATAGTGTTTATGATTAAAATGATTAAGTGGCTAAATGCATGAAGCTATGATGTGTTTTTCTATTTGTAGATGACATAATGGCACATAATACAAATAATGTACCTGTGTGTTTTAAAAGTGATCCAGGAATAAGGAAATAATAAGGTATTCACCTGTGTGATTTATGGGAAATGTTTTCAATGAACACAGAACGAAAGCAACAACACAGTGGTGTGACCTCAAGGGGAATTTGTGTTTTACTGCTGATCACTTACACAAAGTGAAGTATTAACTTCAAAAACACGACAATCCTGCGTATTGGGGAGGGTTTGACTTTTGTTTTCACTTTTAAGCTAAATCTTATGACAAGGATCCTATCAATGATCCGTGTTTGATTTTGTAACCTCACTTTTCATGATTGACTAAATAATATGATTAAACTGACAATTAGTATCAAAGTTTAAGCCAAAACAAACTGAGAATTGCATTTTTGAAAATGCTGTATTTCTAGAAAAAAAAGGTATAAATGTCAAAAAAAATTGTAATTTGTGGCAGCTGTGATTGTAATCTAATTTTTTTTTTTTGGATTAATTGTGCAGCCTTATAAAGCAGGAAATCCGTGTTTACATGCAATTTGTGCAAATCATTCCTTTCCAAACCACAGAGAATCACAAGAGCAGACTGGATTGGACAGCAGTGCATCAGATCTTGGGCCGGTTTCACAAAGATAGACTTTGACTATGGCTTAGATATAGTAGATAGTCAGACTTCAGATCGACATCTAAATCAGACCGTTGCGCAAAGCACTGAAGACTGACTATCTTAAGTAGGACTACACTGCAGTGCATTCTGGGTAAAATAAGACACTTTTCAAAACAAAAAACATGGCGGATCGACTCTGCGCACTTCAAGAACTAAGAACTAAATTTTGTTTACCAGCATCCTCATATTTTGTCTTTTTTCAGCTACGCTCGGCTCTCAATGCAAAAAAGAATGTTGTTTGTTGGGTTTACAGCTGCAAAGAAGACTATAATACAGAACTGGTTTACTCCGCACATGTGTGCAGAAATATATTGGATTCATAGCCTCCCTTAGACTCGGGTCTAAGACTCTGTTACCTTGGCAACCAGCAGTAACAATCAGTTACAGTACAAACAGCCAAAAGAAAAGGGAAAATGCTCATAATTTGTGGTTTGCTGTCGGCGTAATGGAGAGAGCTATGAGAAGGGAAAGGGTTTTTAGCGACCGCAGTAATACTGGAAATATATAATGATGAGGACTTTTTTTTTCTGTACGTCTTTAACGCTCCGCTCAACGGTCGGATTAACATTTAACACGAAATTAAACATTTCTTCTTGTTACTACATTCTCCGCTAAATTTCCCAAGTAAAATGTCCTTGTAACTGTTATACTCCTCCAACAAACGCATGTTTTCCTGCACTGAGCGGTTGGATGCGCTTACTCGATCCGCCATGTTTTTTGTTTTGAAAAGTGTCTTATTTTACCCAGAATGCATTGCAGTGTAGTCCTGCTTAAGATAGTCAGTCTTCAGTGCTTTGTGCAACGGTCTGATTTAGATGTCGATCTGAAGTCTGACTATCTACTATATCTAAGCCATAGTCAAAGTCTATCTTTGTAAAACCGGCCCCTGTGGGGTTAAGGTGTCTAATTATTTTGGTCTTAATTAAGTCAGTCTTTATTTTTGTGAAACAGTCTAACTTGCATTAGACTAGTCTATGAGCAGATTTTAGACTTGTCTAACACTATAGACCGGTCTAAAATAGTTTTGTGAAACCTATCAGTGGAGAGGAGACAGAGTAATGAAGTCAATCAATCAGTATTATCCCCATCTGACCTGATGTTTTTCCACTGAGTATTTTTTTTTTTTTTAACCACATGATATTTGCTTTTCTAATATGTAGAAACGAGTCTAAAAAAGATTTGTGAACATTTTTTACTAGACTTTTTCACTACAATGGAAACCATTGCTGAAGCAATGTAAAATTTCAAGAAACCTTTGGGAGGAATCCTTATATTTTAACCATATTTATGATTTAGAGTTTAGTTCAGAATGAGAACTATTGTATAGTATACAGTACAGTATGTTCTTAGAAATGTTTCTAAAGTTGTTAAAAATTTGGTCAAATCTTATTTTTATTATTTAGTACTGCCCTTCAGTAGCTTTTTACATGTTTCCTAGAAGACAAAATAGGTGCAATTTACCCCGATCATCCTGTTCAAAAGTTAACACCCCCGGTTCTTAATGCATCATGTTTTCTTCTGAAGCACCAGTGGATAGTTTGTAATAGTTGTGTTTGAGTCAGTGTGAAAATATGGATCTCAAAATCATACAGTCACTGCTGGAAATGGCTCAAATATACAGAAGATGCTGGAAAACTGAAGACTCATTTTCAAGGGCCAGATCCAGATGCATCTTCTTTTGTTGCATTGCTTGACGGTTTTGCACATGTCAGTTTTCTGCTATATTTCCTGATCTGACAGAGATTGTGTTTGTTGGGTGTTTGCTGTTGCATCAGTCTCATTATTCTCATCTTCTGACTGATTCCCTGGATCATGAGAAGCATTTTCTGTAGGTTGAGGATCAGGGATAGTTAAAAAGAATAGTTGAGCACAAATGCACAATGAAAAGTCTCTCATTATTGTGTATATATATTGTAAGTCAATAGGGACCAAAGTTGTAGCACTTCAAAAAGCACATAAAGGCAGAATAAAAGTAATTCACATGTTGCAGTGTTCTGTCCATGTTCTGCGCTTTTTGGAGCTACACAAATTACTCAAGAAGGTCATCACAAGCCAAAGTTCTCTTACGAGAGTATCTCTCGTACTGCGTAATATCTTACGCTATGGGGAAAACCTCTTTTCCACGAGATATTGAAGCCAAAAATTATCCTTTAATTTTGATTAATGTAAAACGCTGTGCGGCAGCGTGCAGACAAAGGCAAGACGGCTCGCGCGCCTATTGGCTGCCCTGCGGCAACAGCAGCAAGCCTATCGAGAGAGGCCCTGCGTGACGTGACATCCAATGGGGGTGCTTCGCGCCCATTTCGTCGCGTCCCGCCAGAATAGGCGTGGCCTTGGCCTATAAATACGCTCGACAGGCTGATACAAACTGATTTTCAACTCTTCAGCGAAAGCACTACTGCATCGCTGGATCCGGAGTGAGAAGCCGCGCCGTCTGATTGTAAGCCTTCTGCGGGACGAGCCTTCGAGCCTGAAGTCGCTGGCCTACACCTCGCCGCCTTCAGCCGCCGTACCTGCTACGCTTTCCGGCGTTCATATCCTTTTCACTGCTGAGTGTGTGTTCGCCGCTGCGACTCACACTCTATCTCTGTTTTGTATCTGTTCTAAAAGAGCAAGCGTCTTTTTGAAGACGCTTCGTTCCTGTGGAACTATTGCCATGGTGACTCTGAGGACTTGCCTGGCATTTTCTCTCCGAGTCTGCACTCCCGCCCGCTGTAGTGCCGCGCCGCAAAGCGCCGTATTCAGCGGGTCCTCGAGCCTTCTCCAGCCCGTGAAAGCTCGCCGGTTCGCCCGCCAGCTTCACCAGCTTCAATCGAGTCGCTCACTGACGGACAACGGCCGCCGCGCGCCGCCGCTTCCGCCATTAGTGACGACAAGATAGCTGCATCGGTAGAGGAGGCCAGCTATTGCCATGGTGAGTGAGACTCCCGCCCGCTGTAGTGCCGCGCCGCAAAGCGCCGTACTCAGCGGGTCCCTGATCCTTCTCCAGCCGTGAAAGCTCGCCGGTTCGCCCGCCAGCTTCACCAGCTTCAATCGAGTCGCTCACTGACGGACAACGGCCGCCGCGCGCCGCCGCTTCCGCCATTAATGACGACGAGATAGCTGCATCTGTAGAGGAGGCCAGCTGCTATATCCCCGCGTCGGACAGTGAGGATTGGGCGAGCTCTGTGGATCTCCCCCTTCTGCCCGCGAGTCGTCAGGGAAACGGGCCAGCATTAAACCGCGGCTAGCTTTTCTTTACGTTATAAGAAAGCTACCCCGCCCCCCGTGGGCATGCGTCATCGGCGAAATGAGGATAGAGTGTATTTTTAGTCCCGCCGAGGCCGGACCAATCTCCATTCCTCAAACATTTCTCAGTTCCTCTTAGTTTGAGCGGCTGAAAATGTCAATATTGCAGCAATGAGCCTGTTGTATAACACGCACGCATGCAAACAAACGCCAACACACACAAAACTGTGATGACGCTCTATTATGTGGTCGAGCTATTTTAGGCTTTTGTCGTTTCCCCCTGTGGTTCAGTGGCGAAACCTACAGCCATCGCACGGGAGACCCGTGTTCGATCCCAGCTCTCGCAGCAGATAAAATTTAGTCTCGCCCGGCCAGACTTGCACTGATACTTTTCGCTCGTTCAGTTCCAAGAAAATGTGACTGTTCCAGTGTATTTTGCAGTAAACAAGCCGGTACCATGGCCCGCTTGCCTGCACACAAATGCTGTTTCCACGGCGACCCAGAAAAATCATATAAGCAATGTATTGTCTGGTATTCCGGCCACAGCCGATGGTGTTTTGAGTGTAATGAAAATGCCCACAGCCCAGTGTTCATTTCTACACACAAACACAGCCCGCCACAGTGCAGGGCTCGCACATATGAAATCGACTCATGTCAATTGTGCATTAAATGTAGTGAATGTGCCCACAACCCAGTGCCCACAAACACTACACGCTGCATGTGCCACGTTTTCTGTAAAACGAAACCAACACACATACAGTCAGCTAAGACCCACGGTGTTTAAGTCTCGCCGCGGCCAGACTCCACCGAAACCTCTCGCTCGTTCAGTCCCAAACAATGTGACTGTTCCAGTGTATTTCGCAGTAAACAAGCCGGTACCACAGCCCGCTTGCCTGCACATTAACGCCATTTTTACGGCGACCCAGATAAATCCAATAAAGAGTGTATTTTCTGGTGTCCCGGCCATAGCCGATGGTGTTATGAGTGTTGTAAGAATGCCCACGTCACAGTGCCCATTCCCACACACAGACACAGCCCCCCACAGTTCAGGGCTAGCACAAATAAAATCGACTCATGTCGATTGTGCAAACGTAGTGAATGTGCCCACGACACAGTGCCCACAAACACTACACAGTTCGTGTCCCACGGTTTCTGTAAAAACGAAACCAACACATATTCAGTCAGCGCAAGCCGACGGTGTTTTCAGTGCAGTAAATGTGCCCGCTGTCCCGCGCCCACATTCACTCACAGACACGCTGAACCCTACGGGGTTTGTCCCGCTCGTTCTCTCTCCACAATTTGTCATAGAGAAAGCGAGTGCGAACAGGCTGCCCGCCGTGATCGGCGCGCCCCCCGCCTCGCGCACTTTAAACACAGTGTTCATGTCTCAGCACACCGAAGCTCTGCAGCCGCCGCTGTGCCGCGGCCAGAGCCCGGATATCATTCTGCCTCTAGCTATCCACGCGAATGCATGGGCAATGCTTCCCGGGGTATCAGAATCGGTGTTGAACACTATAAAGAGAGGCTATTCGCTACAGTTCGCTCGACGTCCCCGCCGTTGCACGGCGCATGTCGAAACCACGGTGGACAATGAAGTATCTCATCTACTTCGAACCGAAATAGCGAAACTACTGAGCAAAGGGGCCATAGAACCTTTATCTCAGGCTCAGAGCGAAGGGGGTGCATACAGCAGATATTTTCTGGTACCGAAAAAAGACGGGGGTCTCAGACCCATTCTAGATCTGCGACAATTGAACAAAGCGCTTCTGAAACGCAAGTTCAAAATGCTGACAACCAGCAAAATCCTCGCGCACGTGCGCCAGGGAGACTGGTTCATGTCAATAGATCTGAAAGACGCCTATTTCCAAATACAGATTGCGTCACGTCACAGGCGATTCTTGAGATTCGCCTTCGAGGGCCAGGCATATCAATACACAGTCCTACCGTTCGGTCTGTCTCCAGCACCCCGTATATTCACGAAGTGCATGGACGCGGCTCTCGCACCCCTGAGACTTCAGGGCATGCGAATTTTGAACTACTTGGACGACTGGTTGATTCTAGCTCGATCACGATCAGAGCTCATAGAACACAAGACCGCATTACTCGAGCATCTCGAGAATTTGGGTCTCACAGTCAATTGGGCGAAGAGTTCGCTGTCTCCCAGCCAGAAAATCTCCTTTCTGGGAACAGTGATGGACTCGCTGTCTATGACAGCACGTCTGTCGCCGGAGCGAGGACTGAACATTCAGCGCGCCGTGAAATCCTTCCGCCGCGGCCCTATAGTCCAGCTCAAACGGTTTCAGAAAATGCTGGGCCTCATGGCCTCAGCATCTTCAGTACTTCAGCTGGGCCTGCTTCGCATGCGCCCACTGCAGTTATGGCTGAAAGCACGAGTTCCGCCCGGGGCTTGGGCCGCTGGTCTGTTTCGCCTCAGGGTCGACAGGAAATGCGTCTCGGCTCTGAAACCTTGAAAAAAGCCGACTGGTACCAGTCAGGCGTGAGTCTGGGGACTCCCTCGAGTGTGATGGTGGTGTCCACGGACGCCTCCACCTCGGGATGGGGAGCGCTGCTCGAGGGCAGACCGTTCTTTGGCCAGTGGTCAGAACGGGAGAAGCTCCTACACATAAACTGTCTAGAAATGCTGGCAGTAGACAACGCGCTAAGGCGTTTTTGTCCCCAGATAAAAGGCCGCCACGTCTTAGTCCGGTCGGACAACATGTCAGTGGTGGCGTACATAAATCACCAGGGCGGCGTCAGGTCCCGAAGCCTTTACAGGCTGACGAAACGCTTCCCTGGGCTGGGCTCAGCACAACCTGCTTTCACTGAAAGCAGCGCATGTGCCTGGTCACCTGAATCTTGGACCAGACAGACTGTCCAGAAACAATGTCCAAGCAGGGGAATGGTCGCTGCACCCGCAGACGATCCAACTGCTGTGGGAGACATTCGGCAGAGCGCAGGTGGACCTGTTCGTGTCCCAGGAAAACGCTCACTGTCCGAACTTTTTCTCCAAGAGCAGGGACGTGCTGGCCCACGTATGGCCCCGACGCCCCCTCTATGCTTTACCCCCCGTCTCGCTCCTGCCTCAAGTGCTGGAACGAATCAGGGAAAATGGATGCCCAGTGCTGCTCGTGGCTCCGGTATGGACGAACCAAACCTGGTTCCCAGTCCTGATGCAGCTGGCCAGCACTGCCCCGTGGCCGATACCGGTGAGGAGAGACCTCCTCTCTCAGGCAAAGGGCTCGATTTGGCATCCTCGCCCGGAGTTATGGTCCCTACATGTGTGGGCCATCAACGGGTACCCGCTAACCTCCCGGAGGGAGTGTTAAACACGATCACGCAGGCTAGGGCCCCGTCTACTAGACGGCTCTACTCCTCGAAATGGTCAGTGTTCTCTACCTGGTGTCAAGCTCAGGGCTTTTCACCCGTAGACTGCGGGGTTACGGAAGTGCTCTCCTTCCTTCAGGAGCTGCTGGATAAGGGTAGAACCCCGTCCACGCTCAAAGTATACGTGGCGGCCATAGCGGCGTTTGCAAAACCGACGTCTGGCCAGTCACTGGGGAAGAACGACCTCGTCGTGCGATTCCTCAGGGGAGCTCGGAGGCTGAATCCTTCCAGACCTCCCTCAGTCCCTATGTGGGACCTTTCTACGGTTCTGGAAGCCCTGAAAGGTGCCCCATTCGAGTCAATCCATTTGTCAGACATGAAGCACCTGTCTTTCAAAACGGTATTTCTTGTGGCTCTTGCTTCAATGAAGCGCGTGGGGGACTTGCAAGCGCTTTCAGTAAGCGCGTCCTGTACTGAGTTTGGGCCTAATGACTCAAAAGTCATACTCAAACCAAGGCACGGGTACGTGCCAAAATCCCTCAACACACCGTTCAGGGCCCAGGTTATTTCCCTGTGCGCCCTCCCGGTGAACAATGAGGAAGCGGATGCTAATCTCCTTTGCCCCGTCAGGCCGCTGAGGGCTTATGTGTCCCGCTCGTCTGTTTTCAGGCAGACCGAGCAGCTCTTTGTTTTGTTTGGCGGCCGCTCCAAGGGACTGGCCGCATCAAAACAGAGCCTATCCAGATGGATAGTCGATGCCATAGTGCTGGCTTACACTTCTAAGGGCCTGCAGTGTCCTTTGGGTGTCAGAGCGCACTCCACGAGAGGCGTGGCCTCTTCGTGGGCGTGGTCTAGTGGGATTTCCTTGCATGATATCTGTATGGCGGCGGGCTGGGCCTCGCCGTCTACATTTATAAGGTTCTATAACCTAGAAGTTCCCGCCTTACAGGCCAAGCTGCTGTCGGTCTAGAATTCAGTACTATCTGTCCCGCTGCGCCGGCGCAGAATGCTGAGTTTTGATTGAGTATCGCTCACTGATCGATGGAACAGCTCCATGGGTGTTGAATAGCCCGTATTTTTGCCCAGTTCAGGCTGAACGCGTTCACCCTGTCTGCGGGATATACTGTTGACATAACTAGCTCCTATGGGATGCTATTTCGTGGGGAATGATGCTGGTAGCCTCTCTTCTCCGACTCTCTGTGAGTCTACGGTGATTATGCACTATATGAGCCCCGGGCTACTGCCCTTGGGACTTTGGTGTCGGATCCCAGTACGCACGGCGTCTTACATTGTGTTCCCCATAGCGTAAGATATTACGCAGTACGAGAGATACTCTCGTAAGAGAACGTACTCGGTTACTAACGTAACCTCGGTTCTCTCTAGAGAGGGAACGAGTACTGCGTATCTTGCCGTGCATACAACAGCGCTGGTTCGCTTCAGCGTTGAAAACCAGTTTGTATCAGCCTGTCGAGCGTATTTATAGGCCAAGGCCACGCCTATTCTGGCGGGACACGACGAAATGGGCGCGAAGCACCCCCATTGGATGTCACGTCACGCAGGGCCTCTCTCGATAGGCTTGCTGCTGTTGCCGCAGGGCAGCCAATAGGCGCGCGAGCCGTCTTGCCTATGTCTGCACGCTGCCGCACAGCGTTTTACATTAATCAAAATTAAAGGATAATTTTTGGCTTCAATATCTCGTGGAAAAGAGGTTTTCCCCATAGCGTAAGATATTACGCAGTACTCGTTCCCTCTCTAGAGAGAACCGAGGTTACGTTAGTAACCGAGTACGTTTTCTATTTGATCTCTCAGAAATTACAAGAAAACCTAAACTTATTAATCAGAGATATCCACTAACATTTGGTCATGTATTGTATTGATCAAATCTTTCAAATTGACGTAGTTTAGGTCATTCTCTTTTTACATTTACCCTTCAGATTGTTAATGTATTTCTGGTTTGTAAATTAGTAACACTGAATAGATACCTGACTCGTTTTAACTTTTTTTGTACAGAAGAAAGTAGGCCTGATTACACTGGAAGGGATTTTTTAAATCATCGATCTGGAAAGGCAAAAGAGAAACATAAAACACATTACAACACACCACAAGAACATTCATATTTCAGCCATAAATAACTGCACATAAAGATCAGGATTCTACAGAGTCATACAGAAGGGACATAATGGTGGAAAAAATATGAGATGGGAGAAAAAAATATATTCGGTTTACTCGCATTGAGTCTATGTTTGACGAATATGGGGAAACTCCTTTTCCTCCGAATACAAAAGCCTTATTGGTTCATGTCTGTGCTTTTGACAGAACAAATGCCAGCCACCAACAAAAACCTGGTCAAAAGTCAATGGCTCAATTGTTTTTGTTTAGATTTGTCCGACGCTTTTATGACAAAGCAACTTACATTTCATTTTTTTTCAAGGTACACACTTACATTATTTTCAGTTCTTGCTTTCCCTGGGAACCGAACCCATGACCTTAGCTTTGCAAGCACCAACGCACTACCGTTTGAGCTACAGGAAAGCTTAAGTTATGCTGTTGTTATTTAAAGAGAGCGTTAGTAATGTGCGCCTACAAGCTTATTACACACACAGGGTCTTTGCATGCCATGGCGTTCCTCTTTGCATGCCATGGCGTTCCTCTTTGCATGCCATGGCGTTCCTCTTTGCATGCCATGGCGTTGCTCCAGGTCCACCAGGCCCAGGCACTCATGAACATGCACGAGGGTAGTTCGGTAGTGCAGCAGCACACAAACATGCCAAGTATTAAAAATAAAAGGATTACAATGTAAAAGATTAATATTTTATACATAAAGATATGAAAGCTTTAGCGTAAAGTTCTGGCAGAAAGACTCAATGTTACGACACTCATTACTTCTGGTCTATCCAACCACTATCTAATACCTAGAGTATAAAAGATTGTTACTTACACATGTTTGAGTTTGCAGATGATGACACAAACATTCAGTTCACAGAAACTAACGCCGGCGTTCACTCACCCGCATCTCGATTGCAACCATAACGACACACAATTATATAGTGTGTTTGCACCTACGTCACGATTTGGTCAGTTACGCGGATGCGCGGCCATATTGGAGATACTCGGATGTAAACAACAGCATGGATTGCACTGTTTATGTACTACTGAACACATTGTTACACTAATTTATGATGTCTAAACTATGGAAAAAAACACATGGAAGCTGCGAAATCATATAGAGAAGGACTTAGTAAGCAGGAAAGAGCGCGGGATTTTGACTAAGTAAAGTTAATATGTGGTAAAGATCCGAGCGAGCGCTTCTCTAGCCCTTACCGCTATTCTTCCTTCTATTTCTTATCCCGACATAGGCTCCGTTCAGATTGTCAGTCAAAAAAAAGCACATTAAATCCGTTTCAAGCTACATCCATATGTGGTTTGAAATCCTATTCTGAAATCCTATTTGAAATAGTTTGTGACTTTCTCATGCCACGTAAAATGTAAAAGTCAAACGTTGTTATAGGGAACATGCTGAAAGTCGCTGCCGAAACAAGGCTGTGTTGTTACAAAGTGCCGGACAAGCAGAAAATTATTATTTTTGAAACATATTTTGAAACCAGCGCAGAAAAAAGCTGTGCATACAGTTCTGCAGCTCGAGACGCAGGAGTCCAGCGCGGCGGATACACATTTACATGTTAAGACAACATCTTTATAGCAAATGCAAACCCCTCCATCAACGCAACATCATTGCTGCATAACATTTACATTTAGCTGACGCTTTTATTCAAAGCGACTTATATGTCAGAGGTCGCACGCCTCTGGAGCAACTAGGGGTTAAGTGTCTTGCTCAGGGACACATTGGTGTCTCACAGTGGATTCGAACCCAGGTCTCTCACACCAAAGGCATGTGTCTTATCCACTGCGCCATCACCACCCCCGAGTTGTGTGCATGAACACACAACTCGGATCTGAACAGTTGCGATACACAGTGTGGACATCATTTTAGTAACTATGGCTACATTCACACTGTCGGTCCAAAATCTGATTATCTTTGAATCCAATTGGAATCTGATCTAATGCTGTGCCTCTCTCAACCACAAATGCCTTCTTTCATCCGTTTTTTGCACTCTTCTCTTTAAGTTTTTTCAGTCAGTACAACACAAAATGTTTTTTCCAGGTGCGACCGATTAGTACAGACCAAAACACGACCATTTTTCAGCAGCAATAATCAGCCAAATATGCAAGTCCGTTCAGTTCAGTGGCATTGTTTACGTTCAGTGCCTCCAAAATGGCCGACTTCCGGGTTGATGACGTGTAGTGAAAGCCCTCTATAGCTGATTTTGATCTCACCAACTCTGGTGGCACGCCATAGCGAAAGCGAGACCTGTGTGTAGGAAACCAGTGCGTGGCGGTTCTAAAAAACAGCCATTTCATGAGAGACGATCTCCTCATACTGGTTTTCAAGTTCAAGTTCCAAGCTTTGGAAGGTGCTAAGTTCCACCAGCCAGTGTTAACATGTCTCCTCTACTATGATCAAACTTCATTCAAGGTAAGGATTTAACTTAACATTTTATTGATCATCATATAATTTCAAGATCAAAGACCGCAATAGAAGAGAGAGCGGTAACAGAACTGGTAAGATCATTATATCTACCAGAAAGACTCGGAAGATATGATGATGTAACAAAGCATTCATTTATTGACAGCCCAGCAAGCAATGTGTAAGTAGGCCTACCGATCTTTTATACAGCGAGTATAAGGACATGATTGGATAGATATGAAGGTAATAAGTGACGTAGTAATTAAGTCTTCCTGGCAGAACTAATGCTAAAGCTTTCATTTTCTTTACTTTTAATGAAGATGATTTTGTGTTAAGCATCTGCGACTTATTTTCACTTTGATTTGCGATCGTTTGCATGTTGGCTTGATGAATAATGCTCAGCTGCTCATCTGCGGTTATGCGTGTTTCAGTAACGCCGTCATATCTGCATGATACATAGCCTATAACACGTTTATTTTTAGCATTGTTGGGAGGAGTAACATTTACATATGTGGTTTCAATCAACCAGATGCAATTAGACTTGTCCAGTTTCGTCTGGAATGCGGCCCAGAGAATCTCCTGAAATGGTTTGAGCTATCGGATTTAAATCCGTCTCAAATGCATTTCGGAGAAAAAAAAAGAAAAAGGAAAAAACCCCATTGCTGATCCCAGAATGCAACCTAACATACTGTAATGCTTTAAACAGTAGGGCCGGATAGCTTGCCTGAATGGTAGTAGCAAAGATTCACGTAAATGAAAGCTTTATCATAAGTTCTGCTTGGAAGACTCAATTGTTACGTCACTTATTAGCTTCTAATCTATCCAATCATGTTCTAATACTTGTGGTATAAAAGATTGGTACTTACACGTGTCTGAGTTCGCAGATGCTGACGCTTTCATTCCCCTCCATCCTCCCCACCACTACTAGGATCCCTTCCCATATCTCCCAGCGAGTCGACTGCGCCCCTGCCTTCGTCTTCAGGCACCAAATGCAGAGTCCGGAACCTCGGATTGCGAGCTACGGACGGGGCCTACGCCAAAGAACTTTATATCATAATATTGCTTTATGTTTTACTCCCTGACCGAGGGAACACTCGGCACGGACTCACTGGCACACAGCTGGCCCCGGGGCCTCCTCAAATATGTGGTTCCCCCAGTGAGCTTACTTGCGGAGACTCTGTGCAAAGTCAGGGAGGACCAGGAGCAGGTCCTTCTGGTGGCTCCCTATTGGCCCACCCGGACTTTGTTCTCAGAACTCATGCTCCTTGTGACAGTCCCTCCCTGGCCCATTCCTCCGAGGAAGGATCTTCTGACTCAGAGACGGGGCACCCTATAGCACCCGCGTCCAGACCTCTGGAAACTCCATGTCTGGTCCCTGGATGGGCAACTATTTCAACTTAATAAAACCATTTAGAAATCATTTGGATGGTTTAATAACCTGTTCTGGTGAGAATGTGACTTTCCCCGCTCCCCCCGACGTTCCCAGGCGGAAAACCAACCTTGCAACATCTTGTAAATAGTCTCGTGAGAAGCGAGAACGAGCAAGAAACACAAACTGCTTTATGGCAATTCGACATTAACACACAATATGATGTATTACCCACCTCGGTAGACATGGCTCCACATGATTAAGTTGGCCGGCTCCGATAATAACAAATGCACATGAGCAGTGGTAGAAAGAGGGAGGAGGGGCCGCAAGTGAGTTTTTTTTAAAGACGGTGTTGTGAAATATACGCCCCACCGCTGTAGGGGGAGCTCGTTGAGAAAACATGCGACAACAAAAGTGAAAATCAGCGAAGAAATAGCTAGAGTTGCCGAGTTCCCCTTTGAACACAATCACTTCTGCACAGGCGCCGTCCACGAGACATGTGTACGCCCTCAAGTGGTAAGAAGACTGTAAGTACATTGAAAGTGCACGTACTGTAAAATGAAGTGTTACCTAAAAAGCGCTATATAAATAAAGGTGACTTGACTTGACTCTTCTCGCAGAGAAGATCCCCGAAAAAGTTTGATAGGGTCTGTGCTTTCCTTCTTGCAGCAAGGGTTGGAGTGAAGGCTGTCTGCGTACGTAGAGAGACCGACTGATAGGGAACATCTCGGTTACATGTGGTACTGTAACCCTTGTTCTTTGTTAAGCACTTTGGTCAACGTCAGTTATTTTTAAATGTGCTATACAAATAAAATTGTATTGTGTTGTTTTGTATTGTTCCCTGAAGGAGGGAACAGAGACGTATGTCCCGTCGCCACATCTGCTGCCGGGGCGGACAGCTTATCAGACTTGGCTCCTCAGCAAAAAACTGAAGTGCAATCGCACCAGCTGCTCGTTATATACCGGCGCTGCGCGGCTGAACAGCTGATGCAAATTATTGCACGCCAATGTGCATTGGCTTGTTTAGTTTCACTAGAAGATTGGGTAACACTTTATTTTGATGGTCCCTTTTGAACATTCTGTTAACTACAAGTAACTTTGCAACTACATGTCAACTAACTCTCATTAGAGTATTAGTGTACAGTCTGCTTCATATCTGCAAACTCTTTATTGTGATGGTCCTCCACCAGACACTCGACTGACTATAAGTAACTTTGCAACTACATGTCAACTTATGCTAACCCTAACCCTACCAGTCTACTAATACTCTACTAATACTCTAATGAGAGTTAGTAGACATGAAGGTGCAATTTTACTTATAGACAACAGAATGTGTTAAAGGGACCATCAAAATAAAGTGAAACCGAAGATTGGCCTCTCTAGCGAGATTCCTATTAGTCGGTCACGACGTACGCCTCTGTAACCGAGATGTTCCTTATCAGTCGGTCTCTCAACGTACGTAGACAGCCTTCGCTCCAACCCTTGCTGCAAGAAGGAAAGCACAGACCCTATCGAACATCTTCGCGGGTCTTCTCTGCGAGAAGAGTCAAGTCAAGTCACCTTTATACATTCCCAATCGCAAAGAAGATCTCGATTTATACCTAGCGATGATTGCAGACTTTAACCTAACACATGGGGGGCACATTATTTTATGAATATCACAGATCATTTCTGCAAATCTGATTAAAAAAAATAAAAAATAGCACGAAATTGGTGAGCATATGTGACATAACATTCTAAACAGGCATGCAAAATTTGATGGAGATTAGACCATAGGTGGCGCTACAATTACATATATTTTCTATGGTAAATTGCCTGTATTGGCGTAAATGGTCTTTTCCATCTATGATAACAGTGGTTATAAAACTTTATACTAATATAAAACTTAATGTCTTCTTACGCTTGTGTGCTTAAAGGCATTAACCGCTTGAACCCCAATCGAATGCTGCTCGCAGCTTTAATTCTGTTTGGTTTTGGGGTGAAATGGGAAATCTTTCTTCACAGCATAGCTCTGACCGCACACTGATAAGATGGCCCTATGAAACAAATCCTTTCGCAAATCTGCTCAGGGGATTGGTTCTTATCAGTGGATCTGAAGGAAGCATAATTTCATCTCCAAATAGCTCCCCATCACAGACCGTTCTTGAGATTCATGTTTCAGAGGATGGCGTACCACTCTACAGTCCTACCATTCTTCTGAGGCAAAGGCAGGTTCGCGTCCTGAATTACCTTGATGATTGGCTGCTCCTAGCCCAATTGAAAGAGGAACTGTGTGCGCACAGGTCTCTGCTCCTCAGACATCTAGAAAGTCTGTGGTTTAGAATCAACTTGAGCAAGAGCTCGCTGTCCCCCAGCCAATGCATTGTCTTCCTGGGGGCAGTAATCAACTCATCCAAAATGCGGCTGGATTTCGCAGGATCGCTTCCTGAAAATTCAGCAGTTAGCGACAAAACCAAAATGTTGAAATTTTCACGAGAAACTTCGAAATATATATTTTTCGTCCCAGCTCATATTTTTTACAACGCCATGTCTCTTTAGGGGCTCCGTAGGATTCTGCTTTGTTCCTAAGATCATAATGTCCAAAGATAATATTAGACAAAATTAAATCTATCACAATCAAATTATAACTAATCAGTTGCAAGAACTGGGACTACATCACTGTTTATATGCGATTGGCCAGATTTTTTGATGACAACAAAAGTGTGTATGTCATAGTGTCAGTTTGTAATGGCATACTAGGCCTACTATTCATACTACTTCTGTCTTCCCTATATGGTAGAAATAAGAAGTGTGGTAGTATGCAATTGTGTTTATTCTGACACGTCCAGTCCTGCTAAATTCTCAGTAATCCACATTTTTTTTTATAACCGTACAATTTTCTTTTCATAATGTTAAAGGGATTCGACTAGTGCCAACAGAGCAGAACACACGACAATAATAAGGGCCACAAACACTCAATGACATCATGTATGTCACGACCTTTTGAGTTCTGTTCTGTCATTGGTTGTCATTGTCATGTGGTTTCTCTTGTCCTTCTATTAAAGTCCTCCTGTTTGCCATTCTCCTTGGTCGAGTCTTAGTCATGTTCTAGGTTTTTGTTCATAGTCAAGTCAAGTTTAGATTCAAGTCAAGTTCACGTTTATGATTTTTTTCATGTTCTGGATGAGTTTGGATGCCTGTAAATAAAACTACACTTAGGTTCTACAGTCATGTTACAGTCATTTTGTCACGGTGTGGCTTCATGTCTTGTTCCTGTCTGTCCTGTGTTTCCCTTGTCTTGTGTGAACTTTAGTTATTTCCTGTTCTGTGTCATGTTTTGTAGTCCTTTGTAGTTTTTCTAGTTTATAAGTATCCCCAGGTGTTTCTGATTAACCAGGCCCTCTTGTTATCTTGTTTAGCTCGTTTACCCCTGTATTTAAGCCCTGTGTTTCAGCCCTGTCTTTGTGAGTTGTTAATGTTGTAATGGTTGCTGTTTCTGTGTTCCTGGTCTGAGTTTCTTTTGTTTGTTTTATCAATAAATGTGCTTGCAATTGGATTCACTGCTCGCTTCATTCTTCCTATGTCACGATCGTTACAGAACAACTCACCATGATTTCCGTTACACGAGAGTAGATGTTAAAACTTCATGCTGATTTGTACTCGGCTTTCGCCAAGATAATCACCAACTAAGACGTAGCTTTACAGTAACCTATGCTTCTCCATCCATTTACGCTTCTTTCCATCTAGTGACGTGAATCTTCTGTCTGGTGTTAATACAGTGTATTGCGCGTCAGCACACACAACGGCTGCAACCACAGTGCGGTCCCCCATAACAACCCTCTGGATTGAGCGGAGTAGGGAACATCTCTAGGGTCTTCAAGTGGGCACCTTCCGTCCTCAGTGTTTCGTCGACTAGCCCACGACACCTCAAGAGGGCTCGACAGTGACTCTGGCGTCCCAGAGTCACCCCCCTCCGTCCCCCACTCAACTCAGCCCAGCTTACTGACCTCTACTTCCCTCTTGCTGTTGAGACCTAACCACAATCTCACAATCTCTCCGCAACCCAACCATACGCGCCAACCCGTTTGACTAAGGCTGTCGAGCCCCACTGGTGCGTTAATATGCAGTTTCAGTGGCAACGGTTCCGTATGGCATACCACCTACCACAAAACACAATATCTGCCCAACCACCCGTCATTCACGCAATATACACAGGAACGTAATGACTGTAAATACTATACAACCTATTCAAATAAACCAACAGTTGCTGCTGAGACCTAACCACAATCTCACCGCAACCCAACCATACGCGCCAACCCGTTTGACTAAGGCTGTCGAGCCCCACTGGTGCGTTAATATGCAGTTTCAGTGGCAACGGTTCCGTATGGCATACCACCTACCACAAAACACAATATCTGCCCAACCACCCGTCATTCACGCAATATATACAGGAACGTAATGACTGTAAATACTATACAACCTATACAAATAAACCAACAGTTGCTGCTGAGACCTAACCACAATCTCACAATCTCTCCGCAACCCAACCATACGCGCCAACCCGTTTGACTAAGGCTGTCGAGCCCCACTGGTGCGTTAATATGCAGTTTCAGTGGCAACGGTTCCGTATGGCATACCACCTACCGCAAAACACAATATCTGCCCAACCACCCGTCATTCACGCAATATACACAGGAACGTAATGACTGTAAATACTATACAACCTATACACATAAACCAACAGACCTTTCAAGTTTTCAAGAATTCTACGAAACCGTAGCATGGCGGCCTGTACACAGCCAGCTAGAATCTTTCCGTCTCAACCACAGCCAGTTGCTGCTCATTTCTGCTGCTTCAGATAATTTCTTTACTGTACGACGCAACTCTTGGCCACTGAATCCGACGTCTCTGAGGAACCGGGTTGTAGAGTGTGCCACAAAACCACGACAACCCACTTCCACTGGATAAACCTGGACTCTCCATCCTCGCTGTTCTGCTTCAGTGGCCAGATGAGCATACCGCAGTTTCTTCCTCTCATATGCCTCATCTACCGCATCCTCCCATGGCACTGTTAACTCTATCAGTTGAACAATGCGTGCTGATCCAGACCACAAAACAATATCTGGCCGTAGGTTAGTGGTGGCAATCTCAGGTGGAAAAATAAGCCGTTGATCAAGATCAACCAGCATCTTCCAGTCCCTAGCAGCTTCCAGTTGTCCTGGGCGAGAATTGGTGTTAGCACCTTTTCTTGGTGGTTGCTCGCCTGGGCGGAGGAATATTGTCTTCTGCGTGTAATGTTTTGCTAGAACAGGCGGCAATTTATTGGTCATACTACGCTTGCCTTCCAATGCTATAGCCAAACATCGCAATACTTGGTCATGGCACCAAGTAAACCGACCCTGGCTAAGAGCCACCTTACATCCTGTCAAAATGTGCCTTAATGTGGCAGGTGATGAACACAAAGGACAAGATGGATCCTCTCCTACCCAGAGGTTTAGGTTCTGCGGTGATGGGAGAACATCATATGTTGACCTAATAAGGAAACTGATCCTACTCTCTTCCATTGACCAAAGGTCTTGCCAGCCCATTTTGCGTTGTTCCACACTCTCCCATCTCATCCACTCTCCCTGCTTGGCCTGGGAAATGGCCTTTATACATCTCATCCTCTCCTCCTGCTTTCGCACCTCGTTGACTACCAGCTTCCTCCTTTGGGCTGGGCCTGCCTTGTGCCATTTAGGAGGAACTAAACTGAGCCCAAAACCCCCTCTTCCATGCTGTACCTGTCCCACGATATCCCCAATTTGAAGGTCAGCCTTTGCCTCTACTACAGATTTCTTTGCTGACCACTTTCTACCAGTTTTTACCACAGGGGCTGTCTCCCTTACGCATTTGTCACGTGACTCTGCTAAAGTCATTTCCAGTCTGACCTTGGCACACTTAAACTCCTCGGTTAAAGCAGAGACTGGCAGCTGCAATACTCCTTTACTATAAAGTCCCACTCTGCTGAGGCAGCGTGGAACTCCCAACCATTTCCTGATGTATGAACTTATTAACGCTTCCAGCTTATCCACTGTTGTCAAAGAAACCTCATACACAGTCAGTGGCCACAGCAACCTTGGCAGTAGACCAAACTGAAAGCACCAGAGTTTCAGTTTGCCTTGTAGAGCACAGCTGGTTATGCTCTTCAACCCTTCCACTGCTTGTCGTCTAACTTTTCCCACTCGAACTGTGTCCTTTAGATCCCCATCGTACCATCTCCCTAGACTCTTCACTGGCTTCTGAGAAACTGTTGGTATTGCCTCACCATTAATGAAGAATGTTTTATCTACTACCTTGCCTTTAATTATGGAGATGCTCCTTGATTTAGAGGGCTTAAATTGCATTCGTGCCCATTCAATATTATCTGTTAACTTCCCCAATAACCGATTAGTGCAGGCTACCGTTGTAGTCATGGTTGTCATGTCATCCATGTATGCTCTGATTGGTGGTAGTCGCATCCCAGAAGCCAAGCGCTCTCCTCCTACTACCCATTTTGATGCCCTAATGATTACTTCCATTGCCATGGTAAAAGCCAGTGGAGAAATGGTGCATCCTGCCATTATTCCAACCTCTCAGCATTGCCATGTAGTGCTGAATTCTGGAGTTGAGAAACTAAATTGCAAATCTCCAAAATAGGCTTTCACTAAATTTGTTATCGACATCGGTACCCTGAAAAAATCAAATGATGCCCAAAGAAGCTCATGTGGCACTGAACCATATGCATTAGCCAAATCCAGGAATGTCACGTGGAGCTCCTTCCTCTCCTTTTTAGCTGATTGAATTCGTTGCCAGATAACACTGATGTGTTCTAAGCATCCTGAGAATCCTGGAATGCCCGCTTTTTGAACTGAAGTGTCAATGAAGCCATTCTTTAATAGGTAGGTTGACAATCTCTGAGCAATAATGCTGAAGAAAATCTTTCCTTCGACGTTTAATAGTGAAATAGGGCGAAACTGACTGATGCTTGTAGCATCTTTTTCTTTGGGTATAAAGACTCCCCCTGCTCTGCGCCATGCTCTAGGTACAACCTGCTTTTCCCAAGCCACTTTTATCAATTTCCACAGAATTCGTAGAACTCCTGAAGCACTCTTGTACACTCTGTACGGAACTCCATTAGGCCCTGGAGATGATGAAGCCCTTGCCTTTCTCACAACCTGCTCTATCTCTTTCCACTTAGGTGCACAGACCTCCATTTGGTATTCTGGTGGATTGACAGGTGGGATGTCTGACGGAATAGACTTATGCCTTTTTGCATCTGTATGTGTTTCCTCCAAATATCTCTCTAGCTCAACCCAAATATGAATCCAGCAGCACGGATCTCGCCTGATCTACACAACCTAGACCGGGAGTTCGCTGGACAGATCGCGGCCTTGGCCCTGGAAAGCCTTGATCTATTCCAGTATACGTGGGGATATGTTCCTCTTGCTGCCTCCTGCTCCCTGGATGACGAGGCAATTAAAGTCTGTTACCGGCTGGGGGCTAAGGAGGTTAACCCGAGGGAACTCCCCAATCTCTCCGGTCTGGGCTGGAGAGAGGCGCTTTCCAGATGTTTGGAGAGCTTCATCCCGTGTCACGCCAGGCCTTTACCGCTGGTCCCTGTTCCGGTGGTCCCAGTTCCGGTGGTCCCGAATCCGGTGGTCCGGAGACGGAGGAGGAGGAGAAAAATGGCCTCCTCAACGACGTGTCCGGTGGCTCCTAAGCCAAAGACCGTCCAGCCAGAGACTGTCCAGCCAGAGATCGTCCAGCCAGAGCTTCACGTCAGCCACGTCCAGCCAGAGCCAGTCTTCGAGCAAGAGCCAGAGCCAGTCTTCGAGCAAGAGCCAGAGCCAGTCTTCGAGCAAGAGCCAGAGCCAGTCTTCGAGCAAGAGCCAGAGCCAGTCTTCGAGCAAGAGCCAGAGCCAGTCTTCGAGCAAGAGCCTGAGCCCGTCGCCTGTTCGCCAGAACCGGAGCATATCACCTGCCCGCCAGAGACTGAACACGCCGCACTTGAGTCTGTCCTGGAAGACACAGCGCTTATTGTGGTGTCCATGGCTGTTTTGTGTGTGTGGGCAGCACACACATCAGCGACAGCCCATGAACCCAGCCCAGAGTTTCCTTCGCCGCTGGTCCCGTCCAGCCCAGAGTTTCCTTCGCCGCTGGTCCCGTCCAGCCCAGAGTTTCCTTCACCGCTGGTCCCGTCGAGCCCAGAGTTTCCGTTACCACTGGTCCTGCCCAGCACAAAGCCCTCTGCCCTGCTGATAACGCCCAGCCCAGAGCCCGTTGATCCTGCGCCAGAGCCCGCCGATCCAGAGACTGTTCAAGTCACGTCTGCCGATCCAGAGACTGTTCAAGTCACGTCTGCCGATCCAGAGACTGTTCAAGTCACGTCTGCCCATCCAGACACTGTTCAAGTCACGTCTGCCCATCCAGAGACTGTTCAAGTCACGTCTGCCGATCCAGAGACTGTTCAAGTCACGTCTGCCGATCCAGAGACTGTTCAAGTCACGTCTGCCGATCCAGAGACTGTTCAAGTCACGTCTGCCGATCCAGAGACTGTTCAAGTCACGTCTGCCGATCCAGAGACTGTTCAAGTCACGTCTGCCGATCCAGAGACTGTTCAAGTCACGTCTGCCGATCCAGAGACTGTTCAAGTCACGTCTGCCGATCCAGAGACTGTTCAAGTCACGTCTGCCGATCCAGAGACTGTTCAAGTCACGTCTGCCGAGCCAGTGTCTACGGACAAGATGGCCGCCTCCGAGTCAGAGTCTGTTCCTGTTCCCGAGCCAGAGTCTGTGTTGTCTGTTCCCAAGCCAGTGAGTGTGTTGTCTGTTCCCGAGCCAGTGAGTGTGTTGTCTGTTCCCGAGCCAGTGAGTGTGTTGTCTGTTCCCGAGCCAGTGTGTGTGTTGTCTGTTCCCGAACCAGTGTGTTTGTTGTCTGTTCCCGAGCCAGTGTGTTTGTTGTCTGTTCCCGAGCCAGTGTGTGTGTTGTCTGTTCCCGTGCCAGAGCCAGTGTGTTTGTTGTCTGTTCCCGAGCCAGTGTGTTTGTTGTCTGTTCCCGAGCCAGTGTGTGTGTTGTCTGTTCCCGAGCCAGAGCCAGTGTGTGTGTTGTCCGTTCCCGAGCCAGTGTGTGTGTTTTCTGTTCCCGAGCCAGTGTGTGTGTTGTCTGTTCCCGAGCCAGTGTGTGTGTTGTCTGTTCCCGAGCCAGTGTGTGTGTTGTCTGTTCCCGAGCCAGTGTGTGTGTTGTCTGTTCCCGAGCCAGTGTGTGTGTTGGCTGTTCCCGAGCCAGTGTGTGTGTTGGCTGTTCCCGAGCCAGTGTGTGTGTTGGCTGTTCCCGAGCCGGTGTCGGCTGTTCCCGAGCCGGTGTCTGCTGTTCCCGAGCCGGTGTCTGCTGTTCCCGAGCCGGTGTCTGCTGTTCCCGAGCCGGTGTCTGCTGTTCCCGAGCCGGTGTCTGCTGTTCCCGAGCCGGTGTCTGCTGTTCCCGAGCCGGTGTCTGCTCTTCCCGAGCCGGTGTCTGCTGTTTCCGAGCCGGTGTCTGCTGTTCCTGAGCCGGGATCGCCCGAAGGGCCTTCTCCGCCGTGGCCGCCCGAGGGGTCTTCACCGCCGTGGCCGCCCGAGGGGTCTTCACCGCCGTGGCCGCCCGAGGGGTCTTCACCGCCGTGGCCCCCCGAGCCGGTGTCTGCTGTTCCCGAGCCGGTGTCTGCTGTTCCTGAGCCGGGATCGCCTGAAGGGCCTTCTCCGCCGTGGCCGCCCGAGGGGTCTTCACCGCAGTGGCCGCCCGAGGGGTCTTCACCGCCGTGGCCGCCCGAGGGGTCTTCACCGCCGTGGCCGCCCGAAGGGTCTTCTACGCCCTGGCCGCCCGAAGGGTCTTCACCGCCCTGGCCGCCCGAGGGGTCGTCTCCGCCCTGGCCGTCCAAGGGGTCGTCTCTGCCCTGGTCGCCCGATGGACTGTCACCGCCCTGGCCGCCTGCGCGGCCTGCTCCACCCTGGCCGCCGCCTGCGCGTCCTGCTCCGCCCACGTCCCATGGCCCATGCCCGCCATTGCAAGGCCCTGGTCCTGTTCCCTGCTCGGACCTGGCCCTCCATCCCTGCCCCAAGACCGCCTCCACTTCACCACCCTCCTGAGATTTTTTTTGTTTGTTTTTTACGGGCGTCGGGAGCCGCCCATAGGGGGAGGGCTATGTCACGGTGTGGCTTCATGTCTTGTTCCTGTCTGTCCTGTGTTTCCCTTGTCTTGTGTGAACTTTAGTTATTTCCTGTTCTGTGTCATGTTTTGTAGTCCTTTGTAGTTTTTCTAGTTTATAAGTATCCCCAGGTGTTTCTGATTAACCAGGCCCTCTTGTTATCTTGTTTAGCTCGTTTACCCCTGTATTTAAGCCCTGTGTTTCAGCCCTGTCTTTGTGAGTTGTTAATGTTGTAATGGTTGCTGTTTCTGTGTTCCTGGTCTGAGTTTCTTTTGTTTGTTTTATCAATAAATGTGCTTGCAATTGGATTCACTGCTCGCTTCATTCTTCCTATGTCACGATCGTTACACATTTTACCATGCGGGTCTTTACTCTGATTTGGTAACCTGTCAGTTGATAGACCCCATTGACTTCCATAGTAGGAAAGAAAATACTATGGAAGTCAATGCGGTCCATCAACTGTCTGGTTACCGACATTCTTCAAAATATCTTCTTTTGTGTTCAGCAGAAGAAAGAAATTCATACAGGTTTGAAACAACTTGAGGGTGAGCATTGATGACGTTATATTCATTTTTAAGTGAACTATTCCTTTAACTGTGGTAAATAAAATAAACATCAAGTATGATTAACAAATACTGTTGTTCAAGTTAACAAATTGCAACTTCTTGTAAAGTATTACCAAAATACATATTGAAAATCAGGACTCATTTTTAGACAAATATCAAAAACCGTTCACCTTGTTTACAGAGCTGTCATTAAACCGATACCAACGATGATCCTCAAATGACTTGATGACAGCATAATAATGTCCACCAAGGAAGGATCCAGAATGTTTCACTATTGCATACAAATCATACTTGTGTTGAGCTCCACTCTTATCCTGAAGAAACACAGAATGACACTTATTTGTTGCTTTCGCTCATTCGCCTTATGAAACATGAGCAGAATGACTTTTTGTGTACATCATTTTTAAAGTTGTTGTGATGTAAAGACATAATTAACTAATTAAAAAGTTAACAAACAATTGAATAAGTGAATGTGACCATAATGAATAACACAGGTTAGTAAAACATAGAGTTTTTCTTTTTTAAACATATCCACCAATCAGCCACAACAGTAAAACCGCCTGCCTAATATTGTGCTGGTCCCCCTCATGCTCGCCACAGAAAAGTTACTGGTTCATGTTTTGAACACTTTTTACAACATACTATATAATGTACAGTCCTTAACAAAAGGAGCTTTAGATTTTTACATAAAGATCAGTTGTTTTGTATTCTGTTTCTTTTATTTCAGGGCTAAACAATGGCCTGTGGGCCAAGTCTGAATGATTTTTGTGTTTGAAGGCTTTTCCAAAGATTTTTTGAGGACATTTTCAATAAAACATTAACATCTAAACCTCAGTTAATTCTCAATAAGAACTTCTGTAGACGTGTGAGAGAAATAAAGTCAATCTGGTTAGTAATAAGTGAAGCTGGTAATGCTGTTTGTGCAGTTGTTTAATCATTATTTCTTCTATATTCAGTTGATTACATCTAAGTCTGTTGCTGGAAGTCAGTTGTAGTTCTTGTGTTTCTCCTTTTTTTGTGTGTTTTTGTTGTTTCTCTTTCCTTCAGTGATTCTGTTTGTTATCAGCAAGTGTTCATCAGTGTCTGAATTCACGCATTTTGTTTTCATTCCCTTTATTGGGTTGGACTGTAATAAACTGATGGGGAATAGTGGATGATGGTATAGGGTGTGATTTCAGACAAAGTCTCTGAGTGTTGACTTTCAGCCTTTTAATATACATTATGTTGCTATATTGCCTAGACATTGCTTCCTACAACATATTACTGTTTTAATATTACTGACGGTATGTTACTGTCATAATTTGGCTGTTTTTTACAGCAAGGTTTTACAGTATACTGTATGTACGGTATGAGTGCATTCGCTCGTGAAAAATTTTAGATCATGTTTTCTTTAGGTTTTCAGTTAATTATCCTTTAAACTGAACAGCTGACATACTGAAGACATGATTTATGGCCTGACATACACGTTTTCTTTTCATTTTTAATAGCATTTTTTACCCCCTTATATAATTTACAAATTCAACATACTTTCACTGATAACTGGAACTGAATTTCCACTGTAGACTTGTTTTTCTTGTAAATCATGGTGGAATAATCCAGTTGAAATCTCTCCAGCTGCACAACCAGGACTGGAGGAAGTTTATGTAAACTACACTTCTGAAAAATAATTAATAAAAAACAGCTTATTACAATTGTATGTTTAAGTAATTAGCCATCCTCAATTATAAAAGCATCATCTGTGTGATTGGTTCTGCTGTACAAAAATATATAGGCAAATAATTTAAATTCTATATTCTATTGCTTATTACAATGCAATACATGTAGGGGGAAAATAAATGTGATGTCCAAGTCAGTGTGAAGTATAACATTTCATACATTAAGCTAAAAAATAAAATGATACCCATTTACAAGTTAAAACTCACGATTTCCGTGTCCACCCGCTCTTTGCAAGTTGGACATTTCACTTGGTCGTCCTCACATGTCTTGATTGGTTCAAAATATGAGTCAAAACAGCTTTGCTGAAATACAATAAACAGTGCCAGTTTTAATTTATTTTTTTTATATAAAGATTTATTTTTTACTAGAATCCAAATATTAAAGGATGAATGTAAACTTTTAATTGGATATCTGATTCTTGACACTGTTGAATGTAATATGTCTGAATAAATATTATATCAACAAGTTCCTTAATATGTCGGGCAGTGGCGTTTGTAGAAGTTTAGGAGTGACGTGAGTGTCACCGCTCTGAATATATTTTTTGATATTCAGCAATATTATTGATCTGCTGCATTGACACCATTATATGAGAACTGAACTGAGTTGGACGATGACATCACTGTTTTCTCCAGAGCAGCTGTGTAGATGAATTAACTTAATCAATAACTTTTTTTTTTTTACAAAATAAATGAACCATCACTGAACTTAATGTTAAGATAGACTATGATGCTATTTTCTTCTAGATCTGCAGAGACAAACTTTGTTGCATTATTTTCCTGTTATCTCTGTAAAGCTGCTTTGAAACACTCTGTATTGTAAAAAGCGCTATATAAATAAAGGTGACTTGACTGAAAATGCTTACCATGTTTATGGTAGAATCCATGCCATATGTTTCCATACAGATGGGAATAATGTAAAAGGATTCATGATGTGTCACAAGTGGGTGCTCCTTCCCTGGATTTTTACATATGGTGTTGTGCTCCAACTCTCCCTGGAATACCTGAAAAAATGTTTGTGGAAACTGACATTAATCTGTGCTTATCTTTTGCAGAGCATGTTTTAAATGGATTTTTAACGAAAATATGTATTTCACCATTTCATCCATAACAATAGACATATCTATAGATTTACAGTGTCCCCTATTTTTCAACATCAGCCCAGTTATATCAAACACAATCTAGCCCAAAAACTATCAATACAAATGTAATAATTTGTAGTGTCTGATCACCTTAGACATCTCTGGATTCACCATGTTCAGTATCTTCTGAAAAAATTCTGCTGCATCCTGCTGCTCATAAACTGATGAAATAATATTCACACTTTTAGATAATTACATAATAGAATAGCACTATTATTTTTTTCAGTGTCAACACTAAATTCACCATTGAATATGATCACATTTTCATTTAACAATTTTATGTGTGAATGACAAATACAAACCCTACCATTAACGTTAAGTACATCTGTGATTCTCTCAGTGGTGGCAACGCTTTTCTTTCTAGACTTTAAATCCGTAAACAACTGTGCAATATGAAAATCATTTGTCTTGACCCTGTAAAACAGATTTGTTATAACTTGAAATTTTATTCAGCAGCATTAATGATCTCCAATACAATAAAAAAATCTCACCTTTCCACAGTATTTCTGAAATCTTCTGTCATGAAAAGTATCTGCAGCACCGAGTTCAGATAGCATGTGGCCCCCTGATTTCTTAATCCTTCAAAATCAATTTAACAAAGTGATTTGATATTAATATACTTTTAAATGGAAGCATGAAATTAGTTATATCAGAGTTAACATATACAGTAGGTGTATGGATGTTTGATTTACAGAGTAGGAGACACAATGACTTAGTGTAGCAAAGTGTCTGTTTCAAAATATAACAGAGAATTCTGCTTGAAATGTTAAGGTTTAAAAAAACAACAACCCAGAAATAAATAAAAATTATACAATATCACCCAAGAGAACAAAGAAAGGCAAAGGAAAAATTCAAAGATAATGCATACTAAATGTGAAATTCAAATTAAACATACACAATTAATATCAATTTATATAGTATTGTAAGGTAGAGACCGAATGTCTAAAAGTAGCAAAATGCTGAGCAACCGGACTTTTAAAATAGTCCAACGATGTTCTGAAATGTGGGTTTTTAAAGATCTACTAGCCACAGGGGCAGCGCAACATGTAAATTACATTAGCCGTTTTGCACGAAAATGTGCCTCATACTGAACAGTTTTGCAGTATGAGTAGGTTTAAATGTTTGAGTTTTGTAAGGGAAAATTCTTTGTCTGAAGTAAAACGCCTTCTATGTCCCTTGCCAACGGAGAGTATTGAATATAACAATTTACTCAATGTTCAAAGGTCTTCGGCCTTTTTACAAGACACTCACGTTGAGACATATTCGAAAAGCGATTCTCAGCTGACTGAATCCATTACTCCTTATATGCTCTTTCTCTAAACCGGTCTGATAAAATACAGTAGATGCTTGATGTTGAAAATCATCCTCTTTACTACAAATACGACATATGCGACTGAATTGAGAAATAGGTAAAGAACATTTTAATGAGTCAGGATGGTAAGATGTACCATGCAACAATGTGTTGCGATCAGCAGGTTTTCGAGACAAGCTTGTCTCAAGACCAGATACAGGCTTGATAACGAACACATCTAAAAAGTTCATTTTTTCTTGATGGAATTCAATGGTGAATTTCAGTGCACTGCAAGTAACAAATAAATCATTTGAAGTAACAAATAATAATCCTTATATTTTTCTCTAGTGTAGTGTACTGAAGTGTTCCTTTTTAATGATTTATCGTTATAGGACGCCTGCATTTTTGTAAAGTAAAAATTATTATTAGTCTATTGTAATTATTATTTTATGCAGCCCTACAAGTAAATGCTTACAAGGCACAACAAACCTGGTGTTCAGTATATATCTTTTTTTCTTCTAAATCTAAATTTTCTTCCCAAAATCGCACAGCCCAGTAGTTTCTCTTGATATCAGCATGTTCAAAGTTGTTGTTTTTATTTACAGGGACCAGAATCTACTGATGAGTCCTGCTGACTTCAACATTCGTCTGTACATGAACATGGTCAAATGAAAAATCAAACACCTTAGAAATGACAGGTATGTACTATGTTTCAGGAATAGCACAAAGGTGTGTGACTGTTCAAGTCTCTGTCTTTAGATCAGTGTGTTCAATAATGTTCTTTTTTGTCCTTTGCTATGTATCTTTGGATTATGTTGTGTTGTAAATAATTTTTTATTATGAGGAGCCCCTCCTCATTCTTTGATCTAGTTCCCTCACAGTCCCACCTGATAGGGCCATTAGGGGAGGGTCTTTGTCTTCCCAGGTGTGAAACACATCAATATTCATTATGATTCACGCATCCTCACATAGAGCTTGCTTACACAAATAATGTCTTACAAATTTTAAATCAACATATAGTTTTATCTGAATGAGTAGGCAGGAGGATTTTCACATAGTTTTGAAGTAAATATTCTAGGCTACATGATACAATTTTCAAAAGTCTTGTGAAGAAATAATCATTATCAGTTTCATTACCTTATTTCAGTGATCTTTTTTTCACAAACCACACATAAACGTAATTTTCTCAAAACTACAAACTTTTACATACATGCTACTGACATATTATTGTAGCAGAGTTTGTGCTGAATACAGTGTAATCAGCCATGGAAATATTACAAGTAACTGAAATAAGCACAAATTGACAGAGCATGTCAGAAAACCTCCAGGGCCCAGAAAACACCTCAGACCCCAGAGGGTTAAATAACAACGTGAACCGACAACGGACTGAACAGAAAAGGAAGTATATCTACACATGGTAAATGAGGATAATGAACAGGAACAGCTGGACTAATCAGACACCATGGCAACTAATGACAACGAATTCAGACGATACAGAAAATGAACTAAACTGAACATATACGTGACACTTGTCAGTTTCCCTCTAATGTCTGACATGAAATAATAAAAAGAATAGATCTCTTGGCAAAATGACTTGTTTTGCTTCCACAATTCAACCACAATAGGGGAAAAGCTTAATTTTCAAGTCAACACTATAGCATCTGGAAAACCAAAATTTTCCATTTTAAAAATATCTAAATTATGTCATATGCTCTCAATGAAAAATGCAGAACAATTGGTTCATGCGTTCATGACATCAAGGCTAGATTATTGTTATGCTCTACTGGGTGGTTGCCCTGCACGCATAATTAACAAACTAGAGCTAGTTCAAAATGCTGCCGCTAGAGTTCTTACCAGAACCAGGAAGTATGACCATATTAGCCCGGTTCTGTTAACACTGCATTGGCTCCCTATTAAACATCGTATACATTTTAAAATATTGCTGATTACTTACAAAACACTAAATGGGTTAGCTTCCTAGTACTTGAGCGAGCTCTTAACACATTATTGTCCTTCAGATCTATTGCAATATCAAATTCTGGCCAGTTGATAATACCTAGAATATCAAAATCAACTACAGGCGGTATCCTTTTCCTATTTATGACCCAAACTCTGGAATAGTCTTCCTAGCCTGGTTGGGAAGAAGGTCCTTCGCACAGACCCTATGGCCAGCTTCAGCTCTATACTGGTGTGATGAATTGATCAAAATTCAGCAAAAGGAACTAGATGAATATTTGAATGCTACCGATCACAATCTGAATTCTGACTTCTGATGCAGCCTGAATCATAATGACACCGTATTCATTCGTTGGCCAGAGGAGAACTGGCCCCACACCTGAATCTTCTTTCTCCCAAGGTTTTTTTCTCCATTCTGTCATTGATGGAGTTTGGGTTCCTTGCCACTGTTGCCTCTGGCTTGATTACTTGGGGACTCTTAATATTCCTGTCACGGGTTGAGGTAATGGTTGACGTATATGGAATATGGGCTTTATTAAAATAAAAGTAAAACGAGCAGAAACAGAAACTGGCCTATGGGGGAAAACACTACAGGCTAGACTTGATTAGGCAGGAAACATACACGATAGGAATCATCAGGCATGGTAACAACAGCATGCGACGATGTGACAACGATCTGGCAAGGGGAACATAAGCAAACAAGGCAGGTAACGAGGGAGGACAGGTGTGAAAACTGAACCAATAATCAGATAACAAGATGGGCGGGGTCAGACAACAGACATGACAGCACATGGCACAGGGAAGCATAACAAGACAAGCCACATGCTCACATCAAACATGAAATCACACTCAAGCAAATGACCAGCAATAACCAATCGCTAGCCATGAGCTTACAAAGAATGAGACATGAACACATAGTAGGGAGGTTGAGCCCAAAAAATAGGCCTTTGACTTCAAGTCATGATGCAGAGGTCTCCTTTGGTATGGAAGTACCTTAGGGTCATACAAATCAATTTATCCTAAGACACAAGTGAGATCACACTTTGTATCAGAAATAAACATGTTTTTTTCAAATATGGCCGCCAATGCGCCGAAATACTCTAGAGCCCATATATTTGCTTCTGTTATCGCTATAATGACAAATTTGGTGTCAAAGTGTACATTTTTGGGGTCAAGGAATCCAATAAAATTGGTTTCAAGTTTAAAAAAATAATAATTTTCCCCATACCATGACAATTGGGGGTAAATATGCACATTTCACATAAAAATTGTCATCAGGGTGACTTTACTTATCTTTTCGTTCAAAAACTTTAATTTTGTATTTAAGCAGTGCAGCTACTTATGTACATTACATTTGTCCTAAGTAGCATGAGATTTCGACCAGTCAGGAGTAGCCTATAGCATATCAGTTCCTGCAACAACACATCCCATCTGCACCAGGGGCTGTGACAGCTGTTGAAGGTCAGAGGTGACAGGTTAACACTTTGAGGTTCGTATGACTTTCTCATTAAATAGAAAAATGTTTTTAATGTTAGATAACTAATAAATAGCTAGCTAGTTGACTATGGAAAAAAAAACTTAGAGGGAAAAACTCTTTTCTCAAGAATACTGAAGCCAAAAATTATCCTTATAATTTTTATTAATTTAAAACACACTTGCTGCAGCTAGCAGACCTAGGCGAGGCAGCTCGCGTGCCTATTGGATGCTATGCGGCAACTGCTGCAACCTATCGAGGCACTGCACGTGACGTAAGCACCAATGAGTGGGCGTGTGGGCGAATGGGCGTGGCTTATGTCTATATAATATAATGATAATAATTATGCCTATATATATGCTCCTTGGTTTTCATCGACTGAAGTGAAACCAGATGGTAGCACAAGCATGGCAGGGTTACGCAACACTCATTCCCTCTTAAAGAGAGAACCGAGGTTACGTTAGTAACCGTGACGTTCTCTTACGAGAGTACTCTCATGTTGCGTAAGCTAGCTTACGCTACGGGAATCCAATTTAAAACGCTGTGCGTGCTAAATCTGCCACAACACTGACCCAAGGGCGAGCGCCATGAGTTCATATGATATGGGGATATAAAAATGGGCAGCTAGACCTTTAGATCGGCCGCCAAACGAAACAAATAGCTGTCCTGACCGTCTGAAAGCAGCCGAACGTTCCACGTAAATTCGAAGGGCCCTAACCAGGCAAAGGAGATTCACGTCAGACTCGCTGTCAGATCCAAAGAGAGAATGTCAGATTGAAGAGTACGAGTACGAGTACCAGTCGGTCGCCTTCCAAGGTTTCAGAGCTGCGACACATTTCTGATTGACCCTGGGGCGAAACAGATCGGAGGCCCAAGCTCGAGACGGCACTCATGCTTTCAGCCACCACTGCAGTGGGCGCATGCGAAGCAGACCCAGATGGAGTACTGATGATGATGAGGCCATGAGGCCCAGCATTTACTGAAATCTCTTGAGCGGGACTATAGTGCCGCAATGTTCAGTATGCGCTCTGGCGATAGTCGCGCTGTCATTGACAGTGAGTTCAGCTCTGTGCCCAGAAAGGATATTTCCTGGCTGGGGGACAGCGAGCTCTTCACCCAATTGACTGTGAGACCAAGATTCTCGAGGTGTTTGAGTAATATGGTCCTGTGTTCTATGAGCTCTGAATGAGATCGAGCTAGAATCAGCCAATTGTCCAAATAGTTCAAAGCTTGTATGCCCTGAAGTTTCAGGGGCGCGAGAGCAGCGTCCATGCACATCATAATATACAGGATGCCAGGGACAGGACGAACGGTAGGACTGTGTATTGATATGCCTGGCCCTCGAAGGCGAATCTCAAAAATCGCCTGTGACGAGAGAATGTCAGACTTGCTGTCAGATCCACAGAGATTTGTGCTCTGAAAGGAGTGGCAAGTATTTTGGGGACATAATCATGTCTTGGTTTGAGGATGACCTTGGAGTCATTAGGCCCTAACTCAGAAAGTGCGTGTAAGTCACCCACCAGCTTGACTGAGGCGATAGCCACCAGAAAGGCTGTTTTCAATGAGAGATACTTAAGGTCCACAGACTGTAGAGGTTCGAAAGGGGCACCCTTCATGGCCTCCAGGGCCAAGGAAAGGTCCGAGGGGGGGCGAGGAGGGTTCATCCTTCTAGCTCCCCTGAGGTAGCGGACTACAAGGTCGTTCCTACCCAGTGACTGGCCATGCGAATGTTTGACAAACGCAGCAATATACCTTGACCATGGATGGGGATCTACCCTTATCCAAGAGCTCCTGTAGGAAGGAGAGAACCTCTGACACCCCACAATCTTGTGGATCCAGGTTGCGAGCTGAGCACCAACCTGAGAACACTGACCACTTGGAAGCACAAAGCCGTCTAGTAGAGGGCGCTCTAGCTTGCCTAATCGTGTTTAACACTCCGTCGGGGAGACTGACGGGTACCCGTTGATGGCCCACACATGCAGAGCCCAAAGCTCGGGTCGTGGGTGCCAAATCGTACCCCTGGCCTATGAGAGGAGATCTTTCCTCAATGGGACAGGCCACGGAGGCAAGCTCTGAAGCTGCATCAGCTCCGGAAACCAAACTTGGTTCAGCCAGATCGGAGCTACTAGAAGTACACAGGAACCGTTCTCCCTTATACGCTTATTTACCTGTGGTAAAAGCATGATCAGAGGGAAAGCATAGAGAGGGCGGCTGGGCCAGTGATGGGCCAGCGCGTCCTTGTTCTTTGTGAAGATTATTGGACACGAAGCGTTGTCTTGAGACGCAAAGAGGTAGACTTCTGCTGTGCCAAAGGTGTCCCACAACAGCTGAACTGTCTGAGGGTGGAGGGACCATTCCCCTTTGGGAACGTTGTCCCTGGACAGCCTGTCTGGACACACATGGCCTGGCACATGCGCCGCTCTCAGCGAGAGTACGTTGCGCTGAACCCATACAAGGATGCGTTCTGCCAGTGCATGAAGGTTCCGTGATCTCAGACTGCCCTGGCGATTTATGTAGGAAACCACCGACATGTTGTCCGTGCGGACAAGGACATGGTGGCCCTTTAGAAGGGGAAGGAAGAACCGCAAGGCATTCTCGACCGCCTTCATCTCTAGAGAGTTTATGTCCAAGCTCTTTTCTTGGCTTGACCACAGGCCAAAAGTCGGTCTGCCCTCATAGAGGGTGCCCCAGCCGAATTGGAGGCGTCTGTCGAAACCACTATCAGTTTAGAGATTACTCCCAGGTTTACACCTGTATGATACCAGTCGCCTTCCAGGGCTCCAGAGCTGTGACACAGCTCTGAGTTACCTTGAGACGTAAACAACCGGATACCCATGCTCGACGCAGGACCCGCGTCTTCAGCCAGTGCTGTGAAGGGCGCATGCGAAGCAGACCTAAACGAAGAAATTATTAAGTTGTGAATGGACTGTGTGTTTGGCATGCGTTTTTTAATAAAAAATTGCATACTTCACCTCCAATTGTCATGTTAAGGACAACATTATTGTTTTTTAGTCTTGTGTAGCAATGTTCAGGGAAGAAGGAGGTGGGAACCGGCGAACAATCAATATATACTTTATTTCAAATAAAATAAACAAACTAAAATACTGCCAGCAGCCCCTCGCGGACGACTGCTGGCTTACCCAAAATAAACTAACGGCCAGCAGCCCCTCGCGGACGACTGCTGGCTAAAATAAAACACAAAAACCTAACACAACTAAAACACAGGCCTGTTCCTCTCTCGATCATCAACGTCGTCGCTCCCCCTTTATGCTTCCGCTCCTCCGTGAGAGATGCGAGACCGGTGTGCTTCACAGGTGCTGCTCATTAGCAATCGCACCACCGGCCTCGCGCCGTTCTCTCACGTCCCTCGGCCGTCCTGTTCGCCACATCTTGGAACCTATTTTATTGGACTCCATGACCGCAAAAATGTACCCGTTGATACCAAATTTGTCATTATAGCTATAACAGAAGCAAAGATATGGGCCTCTCAAGTATGGTCGGTGGTCATTTTTAAAAAATGTGCGTATATAAGATACAAAATGTGATCTCACTTGTGTCTTAGGATAAATTTATTTCTATGGCCCTAAGGTACTTCCATACCAAAGGGGACCTTTGCATCATGACTTGAAGTCAAAAGTCACTTAACCTCCCTACTGTGTCCTAATGAGGGACACTCATAAGCCACGTGTTCACACAGAACTAGATAACATGAACTGAGCTGGACAATGACATACATTTTTTGCCGAACTGATTTATAGATTAAATGAACTAATTTAATAATTTGTGATCCTTACAATGGAACTGAATCAACACTGAACTGACTTCAGCTGAACATCAGCCAAAGTGCATTATTTTCCAGTTATCACTGTAAAGCTGCTTTGAAACTATCTGTATTGTATAAAGCGCTATATACATAAAGGTGACTTGACTAGACATTTACCTTTTGGTGTTTGCTCTTCTTCTCTTTTCCGTTTTTTCTCTTGATTCTGTCTCACCTCTTCTTCTCTTCTCAGTTTCTCCTCTACTTCTCTTTTCCGTTTTTTCTCTTGATTCTGTCTCTCCACTTCTTTTCTTCTCAGTTTCTCCTCTTCTCTTCTCAGTTTCTCCTCTTCTTCTCTTCTCAGTTTCTCCTCTTCGTCTATTCTCTGTCTCTCCTCTTCTTTTCTTCTCAGTTTCTCCTCTAGTTTCAGTTTCTCCTCTACTTCTCTTCTCAGTTTCTCCTCTTCTTCTCTTCTCAGTTTCTCCTCTACTTCTCTTCTCAGTTTCTCCTCTTCTTCTCTTCTCAGTTTCTCCTCTTCTCTTCTCAGTTTCTCCTCTTCTTCTCTTCTCAGTTTCTCCTCTTCTCTTCTCAGTTTCTCCTCTTCTTCTCTTCTCAGTTTCTCCTCTTCTTCTCTTCTCAGTTTCTCTTGATTCTGTCTCTCCTCTTCTTCTCTTCTCAGTTTCTCCTCTTCTCTTCTCAGTCTCTCCTCTTCTTCTCTTCTCAGTTTCTCCTCTTCTTCTCTTCTCAGTTTCTCTTGATTCTGTCTCTCCTCTTCTTCTCTTCTCAGTTTCTCCTCTTCTTCTCTTCTCAGTCTCTCCTCTTCTTCTCTTCTCAGTTTCTCCTCTTCTCTTCTCAGTCTCTCCTCTTCTTCTCTTCTCAGTTTCTCCTCTCCTTCTCTTCTCAGTTTCTCTTGATTCTGTCTCTCCTCTTCTTCTCTTCTCAGTTTCTCCTCTTCTTCTCTTCTCAGTCTCTCCTCTTCTTCTCTTCTGAGTTTCTCATCTTCTCTTCTCAGTTTCTCCTCTTCGTCTCTTCTCAGTTTCTCCTCTTCATCTCTTCTCAGTTTCTCCTCTTCTTCTCTTCTCAGTTTCTCCTCTTCTTCTCTTCTCAGTTTCTCCTCTTCTTCTCTTCTCAGTTTCTCCTCTTCTTCTCTTCTCAGTTTCTCCTCTTCTTCTCTTCTCAGTTTCTCCTCTTCATCTCTTCTCAGTTTCTCCTCTTCTCTTCTCAGTTTCTCCTCTTCTTCTCTTCTCAGTTTCTCCTCTTCTTCTCTTCTCAGTTTCTCCTCTTCGTCTCTTCTCAGTTTCTCCTCTTCTTCTCTTCTCAGTTTCTCCTCTTCTTCTCTTCTCAGTTTCTCCTCTTCTTCTCTTCTCATTTTCTCCTCTTCTTCTCTTCTCATTTTCTCCTCTTCTTCTCTTCTCATTTTCTCCTCTTCTTCTCTTCTCAGTTTCTCCTCTTCTTCTCTTCTCAGTTTCTCCTCTTCTTCTCTTCTCAGTTTCTCCTCTTCTTCTCTTCTCAGTTTCTTCTCTTCTCTTCTCAGTTTCTCCTCTTCTTCTCTTCTCAGTCTCTCCTCTTCTTCTCTTTTCAGTTTCTCCTCTTCTTCTCTTCTCAGTTTCTCCTCCTCTTCTCTTCTCAGTTTCTCCTCTTCTTCTCTTCTCAGTTTCTCCTCTTCTCTTCTCAGTTTCTCCTCTTCTTCTCTTCTCAGTTTCTCTTGATTCTGTCTCTCCTCTTCTTCTCTTCTCAGTTTCTCCTCTTCTTCTCTTCTCAGTTTCTCCTCTTCTTCTCTTCTCAGTTTCTCCTCTAGTTTCTGTCTCTCCTCTTCTTCTCTTCTCAGTTTGTCTAGATTCAGTCTCTCCTCTTCTTCACTTCTCAGTTTTCCCGCTTGTTTCTGTTTCTTGGATTCCACTTGGTCACCTTTTATCTGATCTTGTTTTTTCCCCTCAAGTTCTGTGTCTTCTCTTGAACCTAAAAAATATTTTGCTGTGTAAGCGTATTACATTTAAAATTCTTCTCCATTCATTCAAAACAATTTATTGTACATTAGTGGGGATTACCATAAAGCAACTGTTTGAAGATAATATTGCTGAGCAAGTAAAGGCGGGATTGTCCAACTTTTAATTTAAAAACTGAACAGATATTACAATATTAGGCAAACTAAGAAAATACGTGCCCTCCTGACAAATGTACTTGTGTGTTTTGCGTCAGATGTAAAGTGCATTTGTCTTCGGTATATGGTGGGAAGATGCAGCCATACTGTTAACCCGGATAAGTTGAATTTAATTTAAACATGTATTAAATCAGCCTCTGCGACGTAAAGCAGTGGGGAGACAGCCCAAAGGGGATACTGATGTGCTCAACCCTCAAAAGCAAAATGCAGGAATGGTCTGTCAAAGTAAAATCGAGACATTAAAGTACATGTCCTTCAGGTCTAATGCTGCATTAAAAAAACATTGCAGATGTCTCCCTCTCCACTCTCAGGAGGTCCTTTACTATGATCTAAAATACTAACATTTTTAGCACATTGCTAGCATTAATTAGAACTTTGATAGCATGAATTAGCATGTTTTAAGATGTATTAACACACGATTTAACACATTGTTGAACCCTAACTTTTAACAAGCAGAATCACCGAAGGAAAGAGAAACGCAATAACTACAACTGACTTCAGCCACAGCTGAGATTAAATCAACTGACGATAAAAGAAGAGATTAAATCTCTGAAGATCGCTGCGGAGGAGGATTAAACAACTCAAACAGCATTACCAGCTTCACTTATTACTTACCAGATTTACTTTATTTAATTTCCGTTTGAATGAAATCAAGAGTTGTATTTTAAGTCACCATGATGGTGGTGAGTGTTTGCTTTAGTTGGGCTCTTGACCCTTAACTCTTTAATATTAAATTTTCTCTGGCTGCTGTAACTGTTTGTTTATAATGCACATTAGTTATAGCAAGAAAGCCAAGAGAAAATGAGATCAGGAGATGTTAGCTGTTTATTGATGATGACAATGACATCATCACCCAATAATAGCCTGAATCCCTATCTTAATCAGTGTCTAATGCTTTGATATTTTAGTTCTTGTGTTTCTAATATTGTTTTATTCATAATATAATCCATTAGATTTCACAGTATGAGATCTATCAGTGTTGTTTATCAAATAATATACTTTGTTTTAAAAAAATATTTAGTGCACAAAAACCTGATGCACACTGACATCAAGTAACATCAATCAACAGCATATGAATCTCAACAGTGGTGACAATCAAACAGAATATCATGATAATCGGATCAACTCTGAGCATAAAACAAGCTACAAAAAATCCAGCTGCATAATTTATTAATGCCGCAATGCATGCTGGGAGATGTGGTTGAGTTTTGCACTGCAGGGTGAAGCATTAAATTTATTGTCACCATTGTTGAGAGTCATACGCTGAGTCTTGATGTCTAAGAAATAATGTAAAGAAAAAGTTGAATGCACTATTTTTTTTAAATCCTTTATATTATTTGATTGACAGTGTTGGATTTCACGCTGTTAAGTCACAATGCTACTATATTTAATTTAAAAAAATGCACCAATAATCAAAATATTTGACACTGATTCAGATCAGGATTTCAGGTCACAATTGATTTCAATGATCGCAGCCTCATCAATAGATCTAATTTTCTCTTGGCTTTTTTGCTAGAACTAATGTGCATTATAAACACACAGTTACAGCAGCCAGAGAAAATCTAATATTAAAGAGTCAAGGGTCAAGAGCCCAACTAAAGCAAACACTAACCACCATCATGGTGACTTAAAATACAACTCTTGATTTCATTCAAACCGAAATTAAATAAAGTAAATCTGGTTAGTAATAAGTGAAGCTGGTAATGCTGTTTGAGTTGTTAAATCCTCCTCTGCAGCGATCTTCAGAGATTCAATCTTTTCTTTTATCTTCAGTTGATTTAATCTCAGCTGTGGTGGAAGTCAGTTGTAGTTATTGCGTTTCTCTTTCCTTCGGTGATTCTGCTTGTTAAAAGTTAGGGTTCCATGTTAATACAATTCAATATGTTTAGTTTCAGCTTGTGTAAAAAGTTAGGGTTCCATGTTAATACAACTCAACATGTTTAGTTTCAGCTTGTGTAAAAACTAAAGTGGTATAGGGCACTCTTAAGTTTAATTAGAAAGGATTTGCGATTTGCGAGTAAAGTCAACTTATTCAGAGTAAAGTCAACTAATTTGGGTTAAGAGTGTATGCGTGGAGAGTGATTCCAGGCATTTCACCTTGGGTGCTGGGGATAATTCAACACAGGTATTCTCTTCAGTTCAGACGCAGACCACCCAGGCGGGAGAACGGTTTTACAGACGCTATTTCGTGGTGCCTAAGAGGGATAGAGGACTCCGTCTGATACTGGACCCAAGACCCATCAACCAAGCACTGCTAAACTGTCAATTAATTGAGGTGAGACTGCTGAATATATATACGCCTCTTATTTTTGATTGCTGAGTGCTCTCCACTCGTGTTAATTATCTGAGCGTGCTCCTCCCGAACTTTGTTAATAAAACATAATTTCTTATTAGAGACTTACACGTGCAAATACCAACAAAATATAAACGCATCTTTTTTATGTGTTTTTTTTATATCAGTTTTAAAAGCCACTTAAAACATTTTAACATGCTCAGATGCGCAGATGTTCTTGTTTTTTTTGCTTCTTATACCAGTCATTTGGCTCATTTCTCTCATGTTTTCTCTTTGAGCAGCATTTCAGACAATTCAACGTAGATGATGCTGTAGGAAATAAAAGTTTGTTGATTGTGGATACACTGAAAACATACATTGTTTTACTGTACATGTGCTTTTACCATCATTTTCTTCGGTCAGCAGATGTTTTTGTTCTTTTTGTGGATCTCTGTCCACTCTCACTGTCTCAAGAGGATGATCATTTGACTCATTTCTGTCACGGTTTCTCTTCAGCTTTGCAAGGCAATAAATGATACCTGCTTAAAATATATATGAATTACTGCACATATTGTAAAAGGTTAAATGTAATAATTTTCAAACCCTAATACAATAGGTTATTAGAGCAGATGATGCTCTATTTATTTATTGCAAAATTCTTATATACTTATGTTTTCCAACAAAGAAATCATTAGGGTTTGGTATAACAAAAGGATGAGTAAATGATGACAGTATTTTCGTTTAACTGAACTTACCTATTGCAAGTAATATCAGTATTACAATTAGGCCTACTACCAAATACAAAATAACTTCCATGTGTGCAGCTTTGATAATTTCCACGTTGCTACAAGTAATATTATTATCTGACCATGTGTGCTGTAAAAAAAAAAAGGTTGTTGTCTTCAGATATGCTGACTCATCTCTCTTTGAAAACAGGTGAGCCAACCAGGGTGGTGTACTCTGCAAAATAGAAAAGTCACATTCACTTTTAGATATAAATACATACACACACCATTGAATAATTGACTAGAATTCAGGTAAAGGTACAACCTAATTTCCAGAAAAGTTGGGACATTTTGTACAACACAATAAAAACAAGATTCTGTGATAAGTTCATTCTCTTCAACCTCTTGAAATGACAAACAAAAGATTTCCGATATCCAATGTTTTCACTGACCACCCGAATTGCTATTTTTAAATATAAGAATTTTTTTTTAATTTAATGTCTGCAAAAATAATAATAATAGTAAAACAGAGGCATATTTAACACATCACCTTTCTTTTTAATTATTTACAGTATATTCATGACCTAGCTGAGAATTGTTTCCAGACAGTCTGTATACTGTTGCACAGCGGTTTCCTTTCTGGATTGTGTTTGTTGCTCTGAATAGCTTTGTTTTTAAAACTCCATCTACATATAATACAGTACATTTTCTAAATACCCCACATAATTAGGCACATATCAAGCCTCCAACAAATTATATTTTCCCACCTTAAGGCATTAATACCTTTTATTATCTTCAGGTTTTTTTTTTTTCAGGATTAAACACCTTTTATTCTCAACCCCTTAATGGACAAAATGGAATTGGTTTAAAAAGGATTTTACACAAAACATAAAACAAACATTTACTTACTGCTCATGTGTCCCTCATAACAATTTTATAACTACACATTTAACATTTATGATGATTTAACATTTTTATTTTTTATGGGACTAAAGTTAAAAATTAACAAATTGTGTCTGTGGACTCTATATTTTTGTTAAAAAAATAAAAATAAAAGATGTTTACCTAAAACCACAATTTTATTGTGTTAGTCCTTAACGTGTCAGGTGGTAATTAGCAAGAAATGCCTTCATTTTTAATTGTCTTCTTTTCCTTCCTAGTAATAGTGTGACAGGGTTGAAGACTAACAGGTTTTAATGTAGATATTGCCTTCAAATTTATATTTTTAATTTGGTCTCTCTCTCATATTGTGCCTTTCTTTCTGGGTCAACACGTCTGCTTGCACAACACTGTATTTCTGCTGCTGATGTGGCTGCCATTTCTGGTGATTGTCAATGTTTAAGTGGACACATTACATCAAATATTCTTTTTACAGCAAAATTATGAGTTGTCACGAATTTGGTAAGAATATTTTTACTGAAAACATGACTATTTTATTTATTTTTTATTAAAATTATTCATAAATGAAGTGAAAACAGCAGAAACAATGAGATATAAACAGATATGTGACAGGGCTGAGGTTTTTTGCTAGAAATGGCCACTGCTCCTTGTAGCTTAGGATAGTAGACCATATATGACAGCAAAGTACATTCTATGGATTAAAATACAATTTTAAAACTTAATTTTATGTGATGGGTTTGAGTTGTTAAGCTTGACAGTACCCTCCCTGACTATAATACGCATCAAAGATATAAATAAAAAGTAGAATACTACTTTCCATCTTCTACATGTGGGTGGAGCCTAAGTTATTATAGGCAGACTTTTGAATCTTTTGAAAATCTTTTGAAACTTTTAAAATGTTGTATTTTGGTGCCTGTGACCCATCTTATTAATTTGTCAATCACGCAGGCAGTCGTCCCCTTGAGTTGGAAGGTTGCAAATGTCATACCAATATATAAATCAGGTGATAAATTAGACCCTGCTAATTATCGACCTATTAGCATACTTCCTATCTTTTCTAAGATAGTAGAGAAATGGGTCGCCAACTCTATCATTGTACAGCTTAATGATTCCAATCCGGGTCTGCACCCTATGCAATTTGGATTTCGATCTCTTCACTCGACTGAAACGGCTGTTTGTGTTTTTGTTGAGAAGGTGAAGTTTTATTTAGATAAAAACAGTTATGTTGCTGCTGTTTTTGTTGATTTTAAGCGTGCGTTTGATACTGTGAATCACTTTAAGCTCTTGTCTAGACTGTTAACATTTGGCTTTAGTAATCAAACAGTTAAATGGATACAGTCTTATTTATCGGATAGAAAACAATGTGTGCAAATAAAGAATTGTAAGTCACCCTATCTTCAATATACACAGGGTGTTCCACAGGGATCAATCTTAGGACCTCTGCTATTTTCACTGTATGTGGATAATTTGCCTAATGTGTGCAAAAATGTCGACACGATTATGTATGCTGATGATACGGTAATTTTTGCACATGCCAAAAGTGCTGATGATGCAGCCCATCAGCTTTCATTTGCTTTAAATGATTTTCAAAAATGGCTGATTGATTCATGCTTGTGTCTTAATGTTAAAAAGACTGTATCAATGTTTTTTAGTAAACCTAAAACAACTGTGGCCACAGTAAAAGTTTGCTTGGGTGGACAAGAATTAATTAATGTTGAGGAATTTAGGTATCTGGGAGTTCTGATAGACTCGAAATTATCTTTTAAAAAACACGTCAAAAAAGTTGTGAAAACTGTAAATGTTAATTTACGGAACATTAAACAGATTCGTACATCATTAACGGATACAGCAGCGATCACGTTCTTGCACTCTATGATACTGACTCATATTGAGTACTGTATCACAAGTTGGTCTTATACGTGTCATGCTGCTATTGGGCCAATTGAAGTATGCTACAAAAGAGCATTGAAAATATTAGATAAGAAACCTTCGTCATATCATCATTGTACTATTCTAGTTAAATATAAGTTTTTAAATTTCGCGAATTTCAAATTATTTAAATCAGCCTGTCTAATCTATAAGGTTATACGTGATCTGCCGCCTCCACCATTGAGTGATTTTATTAAACAAAAGTCTATCAGTACTGTCGGGTCTCGAGTGCTAGAGCCACTATGAGAGGTGACTGTGACTTGGCGTTTAGACGGACCACCTTTTCACAGAACGCTCTATCATATCAGGGGGTGAGCTCCTGGAATAGTATTCCTCAGTCAGTGAGGGAAACCACAAGTTTTCCGATTTTTAGGAGTTGTTTAAAAGTATGGTTGAGGGACACACAAATATGTGAGCATGTTTAGTAATCATTAGTTTATATATCAGATGTAAAATAGAGTTAGTGTATTATAAAAATAAAGGGGATAGAATTATTAGTTTGATATGGGTTGTGTAATAGGAGGGTTGTGTAAAAGGGGTCAGTGTAATATGGCTTGTCCTAATATGTTGTGATCACTGTTACTGTCCTTGCTTCTCTGTATGTAGCCTGTGCATTAGTGTGTCTGTATGTATTTATGTGTAACATCTACCTGTTTAGGGGTCTGCAGATGGAAATTAGCCTATGGCTATAATCTGGCATATTTACATTTGTGAAAAATGTTCATTAATATGTATTGTCCCTTTTGTCTACAAATAAAATAATAATAATAATAATAACAAAACTTTATAGTCTGTTTTTTTTAAACATCTTGCTTTTTTAACACTTTTCACTAATAAATATTTACAATATTACCAAAAATTATAGAAATAATACATTATTCAGCCTAATGATGAATAAGTATTTAAATGCAATAATTATTTCTATTCATTACAATGGACATACCAAAGTATTTTGAAGAGCTTTTAACATTTCATTTTGGTGAACCACCTTAGGGGGACTGAAATAGCCTATTGCGAATCCTAGGGACTAAGTTTTTTTTTTTTTTTAAAGATTTTTTATGGAGTTGCAATAGTCCAGTCTGAACATTTAGAAATTCTGAATTATGGTATTTTTTTTAACATAAATTAGGCTCAATAAAAAAGCATTCCTATTTTTTTTTTCATTTTCTTCCAGAATTCAGACTAATCAAAGTTCGGTTCTGTTTGGAATGGAATAGGTCTATTGCTGTATGTAGCCTACCTGATGAATACAAAACTGTACGTATATAATAGGCCTAATTTATTATGTATTGATAAACGTTTCAAATAGATAGGGGTGAATTCAGGTTGATTGGGACACTTTTCCCCAGTCATCTCAATGGCAAAATGTGTTCCAAATCAACCTGAATTCACCCCTATATGATTTATTACCTCACCTTACATTAGGCTACCTCATTAATCTGCGTCGTTTGTTTAATGGTGTTCAGGAGCGCCTTACACTTCGGATAGGCTAGCCTACAATAGGAAATCATTTACTGATATTTGAAAACTTACCTCAGAGAGACAGATTACAGCTCGGATAGAAGAAGATTAAATCGCAGGAATTTATTCAGTATCAAATTCATTGATAATGACACAAGCAATTAAGCGCCTTTCATGTATAAAATACTGCATCGATTCTTTATTTCCTTATTTGCTTTATTTGCTTTTTAGCTCCTCCTTGATAGAACGAAAGAAAAAGGAACGAGGACGGATGAATCCCTGAATCCAAGTGTAAAACAAGTCATAAAATTGCATATACGCTGCTGCAGCTGGATCGATTATGTTATTGAAACATGAGTTATCAATACAATTTAATAAGGCTAATGAAGGCTATATTATACATTTTTTTTTAAACCGCAAACATTTGAATCAAATAACTTATGCCAGGTGTGGAGGGGGAGGAGAATATGCGTGAGGACCAAAGACTTAAACACGAAATGTACTTTCACATTTAAAGAGTGAAACAAACTGTTGAGAGCTGAGACAACACTGAGAAGACACTGAAGAAATAGACCGCTGTTGAAAATGGCCGAAAACTTTAAAAAAATCACTTTATCCGACACAGACATCAAAGTGGTGCAAAAACCCAGCGATCTCGGTAAGTTAAGCACGATATCACTTTAATAAGTAGATTTATTGGGTCATATAGGAAATAAATTTAAACGAGCACACATTTTTACTTTAATCCAAAACAAGCTCTCTAGGCATCGAAATCGTAATAAACAACCCGCTATAGCCTAGTTCACCATTCCAAGAATTGTGAATAATCTTCAGAAGGTTTTCTCAGTGGCACTAATTTAAAAATGTTTTATTTTATTTTTAATGAATGCTATGTGACAGCTAGATATGCCTTTAATCAAGCCTGTGTAAATATTTCAGATGTTTACGACGACGACCCTGATCTTTTAAGAGTTCAGCTGTCTTGCGGTCATGTCTCAGATCCGATGTCACTGACAGATTGTTGCAAAGGACAACTGTTAAATGTGAGTGTATTTATTTTATTACATGTATTTTTAGAGCACTAAATATTTGAAGTTAAAGGGGCATTCGGCAACCCTAGCTATTTCTTCGCTGATTTTCACTTTTGTTGTCGCATTTTTTCTCAGCGATCGCCCCCTACAGCTGTGTGGCGTAGCCTATATTTCACAACAATGTCGTAAAAAAACTCACTTGCGGCCCCTCCTCCCCCTTTCTACCGCTGCTCATGTGCATTTGTTATTATCGGAGCCGGTCAACTTTATCGTGTGGAGTGTGTCTACCGAGCTGGGTAATACATCACCCACATTGAGGGCGGCGTGTGCGTTTATGTCGAATTGTCGTAAAGCAGTTCGTGTTTCTCGCTCGTTCTCGCTTCTCACGAGACTTCCTATTTCCAACTTACCGGGACGTTAATCCTCATGTTGCAAGGTTGGTTTTCCGCCTAGGAGCATTGGGGGGAGCGGGGAAAGACACCATTCTCACCAGAACAGGTTATTGAACCATCGAAATGATTTCTAAACGGTTTTATTAAGCTGAAATAGTTGCCGAATGCCCCTTTAAGTATGCCTATTTCTGGAAGGGGAGTTGTTTGATATTCTCCTGCTAGCATTTCTAGTCATAGTTCTGCTTGTTCATTAATGCAGTTTATTTCTGTGATGTGTTAGATAAATATGTAGGAAAAACAAAATATCCTATAAAAATATTTACCTCTCTGTACTTTAGAAAAAACAAAGTATAATGTCATATTAACGCTATGATGTTAAACCGTAAGCTTTGTTATTTAATTTCAGGGAGACACTGTATTTAAGTGTCCAGTGTGTGAGGAAGAATGGGCATATGATGAAGTCCGAAAATCAGCCAAACTTTCAAATGATGAGCGAATAGGTTTTGAGGATGTGCTCGGAACAAATGCTGCTAAGAAGTTAGTTGACATAAAGGATGTATGTATATTTCTGAGTCTTTACCTTTATCTTATTGATTTAAAATATTTACAGTGTATATATAGGCTTATGTGGATTTTCTGTCATTATTTCTTCATCTCTGTATTTGCTCTTTCTGCAGTGTCCTGGTTGTGGCACTTTTATACAGAGGGTGCACACCACCAATCTCGCCGTAGAATGCTCAGTTTGCACGAAAAGGACCGAGAAAATCTATGAATTCTGCTGGAAGTGTCAGAGAGAGTGGAAAGGCCCTCGACCTCGTGAAGATCAGTGCGAAAATGTGGGTTGCAACATCAAGGACCAGGAACTACTCAAAGACTGTTCAATGGTTACTTTAACATCTGTGCAAAATGTCGAGTGTCCGGCGATTCGTGCCTGCCCGTTTTGTGGTGTGCTCATTGAACACCTTAAGGCGGGCTGTAAAATCATGACATGCCAGAAATGTTGCAAAAATTTTTGCTTTGTCTGTCTTAAACCTGCTCAAGAGTGCCTACAAACATCTACTCATTTCGTGTTGTGCACAGCTGGAGTCGCACCAAAGCAAGTAGAAGTTCCAAGATTGTAAGCGGATGTGCTGTAAATTATAATCATATGCTAGGAGACTAAGGCTGGGCAAAATGGCTATAAAATATATATCTCAAAGTTTTTCAGCTCATTAATAATATTTTATATATCTTGATAATCCTGTATTTGCTCTGAAATGGCAATGCTTTTTTTTATTTTATCAGAAGAACCATAATTTCAACCAAACTTCCTTTCAAACTGGGTTCAAATTGTGTGTGATAATGTGTGGAATAAAAATCTAATTGAAAATAATGATTGATTAATAAATTAATGCTTAAAACAGTTACATATACATATAATCACGAGGAATAATCTTCATTTCATTAAATGCATCAATAAAACTATACAGTATCGACTTTTTTTCTGTAAATAAACAGGATTATATTATAAGACAATGTAGTGAATTATTAGTATTATTAGTCAAGTCACCTTCATTTATACAGCAGCTTTACAGTGATAACAGGAGATTACAGTAACAGAGATTGTTTAGGCTTTACAGCAGATCTAGAATAAAGTTCTAGTCCAGATAAAGTTAGTTTTGATTGATTCACTTCCGTTGTAAAGATCATTATTTATTAACTTAGCGGCCGCTAACGCTAACACGACACCGTTCTAACAGAAAACCCTTAATGTGTTCTGGCCGTTCAAACACGATACTATAATTGTACTATAGTAATATATTTGTCATCACCAGGGCTATAGGTAGGGTATTTCACGTTGCCATGCTCCAGGGCATGCTGGCACTTCTCCTTCAGACAAAGTGTTGATGTTGTGTAACTTATTGCGCCCCTTTATGTTCTGGGTTGTGTGATATCATAGACTGCCATCTGCCAATCAATATTGGTATGTGTTTACGTTCTTCAGACATGATGGTATTCCCCATAGTCTCAACACAAACAGCATCTCCCTCTCAGGGAACCGGAGAAATTTTCCTACTGATATAGGCCTATCTAAATATTTTGCATCTGCATTGAGGGATTTATACGGTGGCCGAGAGAGCTCAACGTGATGCAACTGAAGAAAACACATGCAACTAGAAAAAAAAACATCTTCATCAGTTTCACAACACACGTTTGCTTCAAATACTCACAACACAACCAAATACAGAAACGCGCTGCAAATAGACAGACCACGACGGAAATGAACCAAATAAGTGACGAACTCGGCTGGGACGCGCTTATTGCCGAGTGTGTAATCCATCCGCCGGAAACTGAAGCCTCGCGGGAGCCGCCATTGTAGCAGACCATCTCCTGCTGTTAGCATTACATTGACTACCATTCATTTTGGCGTCACTTTGACAGCGAATAACTTTACATCTGAGGCGTCCAAAGACTTCATTTGTCCATTATTTATTTCTAAAGAAACACGGCAATGTATAAAAGGCTCCATTACTTAGTATCTTACGTTATGGCCCCGTAGAAGCCGTTTTTGTTAAAAACAGGCTAACGATTGCGTCATA